>NC_089278.1:3055274-3379330 GCF_963678975.1 Dysidea avara | reverse complement strand
ACACCAGTCTTTTGAGGTGGAATTCCCTTCCTGCTAGCATATGTCAGAATATACAGCAATGGATTTTGTAACAGACCTTTAACAAGAAACTGTTAATTAATCTGTTAATTGTTTGCCCCCATGCCCACTGTCCCACTTGCTGCTTGACTTCAGCTTAATGTTTTAGTCTATTAGTGTTATGTTGTTACTTGTAATTTTATACCTATTGCACAACATGAAATTAATCTGTTTGTTTTGTGTTTGTTTTTGTTGTGTTTTTTTTTTATTTTCTATATATATATATATAATGAATTGTCTTAGCTTTGCAGGGGCGGATCCAGAGTTTGGAAAGAGGGGGGGCACCTTGCTGAAAATCAGTCAAAGACCAAAAAAACTTGCTGAAAACCAGATGAAGACCAAAAAAAATAAATAAATAAAGGTCACAACAATAATAGCTAGTTATCCTTTACCAACTATATCACGTCTGTTATGTAAAATAAAATCCTATTTATAGCTTCATAGGTAAGCTACACTGCCTCATGAACATTGTGACTGCTTTATTAGAGTAATTGACTGCTCTATTAGAGTATCTCGATCTTGTATGCAATTTCTTGAGGGGGGGGCATTTGCCCCAAATGCCCCATCCTGGATCCGCCATTGCTTTGTATGCTGTAGTTACTGTTTAGATCAGTGTTGTAATGTTCTGTGTACACTCCAATATGAAGAATGCCTTTGGCCAAGTACTTGCGGGCATTTAAACAAATCAATCAATTGATCAATCAATCAATCAATCCATCAATCAATCAATCAATCAATCCATCAATCAATCAATCAATCAATCAATCAATCAATCAATCAATCAGGGTCTGGTCGTCTGTCCCATACCATTTTTGTTCTGAAAATCAACAACTTTTGTTGCACAGTAACCGGCTTCTAAGCAGTCATAGAAGCCTTCCACAAGTGTTAATACTGCACAGTCGAAAAGTGTCAAGAAAGTGCACAATACGTTCAATGCACAGATCTGTACCTCGTGTCTGAGTTCATGCCACAAAAGGCTTCCAAGTATCTCTTTGAAGTCGGTTACCATTAATTAAACATGTGACAAAAGTTGTTGATTTTTCATAACAAAAATGGTATAATGGTATGGGGCCAAGGCGATTTTTTTTTCCGTTTTGGGAAAAAAATGAAATTACTCTAATAAGACTTAATTACAACTACATAACTAGCTACTAGCTCAGTACTATACATAAAGAGGGGAGTTGCACTGTGGCAAACTAATGCTCTTAAGGTATTGGGCTCTTCAAGACAGTGACGATGATGACAACCCTCTACCCTTTGTTATATATAGTATTCCAGAAAGTTGGTTCTTTTCAGCTTGGGAGTGACACCACTTCTAGGGGTGGTGTGGTCAGCAGTAACTATTAACATTTTCAAAGCAAATGGAGTCCACACTCCAAACTAAGGGAACAAAATCAAATCCAGCCTTCTCCACATGCAGCTGCCAAATGCTTCTCATCCTTGACCACCTCTCCAGCTGCAGCAGATACCCTAGCACATGATCAGAGGAGGAAATA
Organism: Dysidea avara; assembly: GCF_963678975.1. NCBI lineage: Eukaryota > Metazoa > Porifera > Demospongiae > Dictyoceratida > Dysideidae > Dysidea > Dysidea avara. The sequence goes on along the minus strand of NC_089278.1, from coordinate 3,377,777 downwards.
AAAGCAGGCTGAATAGTGCTGCGTACGGAGACATCAAAATAAGCAGAACAACCATGTTGAAAGTCAGGACAGAAAATATCACCAGGCTGTAGGCCATCATCATATAAACCCTCTATTCCTTAAGATCACCAGGATGGTTTTGACAGAGAAAGGGCATTATAAATGATACTAACAATTAAGAGTGTCATATAAAACCCTCTGTTCCTTAAGATCACCAGGATGGTCTTGACAGAGAAAGGGCATTATAAATGATACTAACAATTAAGAGTGTCATGATGATGAATTCTCATAGGACAACAAGAACAGCTTGGCCATCAAAGTTGTCTGTAGAAGAGAGGCAAGTGCACAATGGAGAAAAGGAACAAGGTTACTCCAAGCCACAGACAACAACAAATTCTCAACCAGGGATGGCTAAGTTGGTATGGGCCTTTTGACCAGACCCTGGGGGCTTATAATCTCTAATCGATAAGCACCACCCCCGAGGAAATACCTACTAGCTATGTGGCTATACATATACGCATGGCCCAGATTGAAATGCACTACAGCTAATCCATTGCAAAAGAATGGCAAAATTTGATATGCTATATAAGTTGCATGCAACAGATTTTTCTATTGTACCTGTATAGGTAACAGCAAGCCAACTCTTAAAGTCTGTAGCTATCATTGAGGCTCATCCTATTGAGATCCTCAGTTTTTATTAACAGTGTGAACTATGTCAACATGCACACATTCATACATTTGGCTCACTGATAAACATCTCAGCATTGTTTATAAGCATTGTTATGGTTGCAATAACTTGAGCAGCTGTTGTCAGGTGGCCTTTTCATGCATACAATAGCATGCATTCAGCTCGGACCACAAGTGTATGTGCATGTATAATTGTATACACCATTCACAGATTGCTATTTGAGATTTATATCCCAGATTCCCAGTCTATGAGGTGAAGTGAAGTTAAGTTAATATAATACAGGCACATAAGCTGCACTGCATGCACAGCTTGTGTAGCTACCTTAAGCATCTGAGTACCAGAATGAATATAGCTAGCTACAGCATACTTATTCATCCACCAGAAACATTTTAGAGCTGTGTAATACTAAAACAGTTATTGCCATACCTTGTGACTTATATACTATGGTAAAATAATAGTTTACTTATCATGATAACAGTTAATACATACATCAACCAGATGGTGTACTGAGAGCTAGCTATATAGCTGTTCCAACGGTAGTGCCAAAAAAATCCCTATATTTTATTATAGAAAGCATCACATGCAGTGAGAGGTGAAACTTATTTCATGCATAGCAATATTTATGGTCTTTTATATGTGAGGCCTCCAAACAGGTGAACAGTGTAGTAAGCAAGATTGCACTATATGGATATAGCTATGTATAGTTTCTTTTTAGTTGCAATGCAGATACTAGTATTTAACTGTCTGTGGAGTAGACCAAGAGTTTTCAGGGCTTTGGCAATGTTGTACTCGTGATCTGCAAACTAGCATGGTTACTCTATATAGCTAGTAAATTTAGTAATAAGTAATTGTAATGTAGTTAATTAATGTATAGCTGTACATTTCTGACTGTGGGTACAGGTTGCTCACAGACCTTTGATGCAGACTCTCCTGCATCAAAAAGCATTACAAAATGAATAAATAATGACAATTCCAGATGAAAAGAAGGCTCCAAGATCTTTGTGGGAAGTGGAAGATGGTAATGTGGAGTTATTGATGTGATAAGATGTACATTAAATTGTAGGAAAACACACTTGGAAAAACTGAGTAGTAGATTGTCTCTAATACTCCAAGAAAAAACAGAATGTCCTCTTGTAGATGAATTATGTCTACAATGTCCTTAATTCTTTTGTAGTACTTGGTGTTATCAACGAATAACTTCATGCTTGAGCAAACTTGATGCCCCAGAATGCTATCTTGTACCCCAGAGATGACTGGTAGAAAACCTGAGCGCTAAACGTTAACAAGTACATATATACTGGGACCTGTACTTGAGGTAGCTAGCAATCGTTAAACCATTGTCAGCAACACCAATAGAGTAAACACTTCATTGTGGTGAAAACAGTCAATAAATTGTGTCCACTTCAGAGACAAGATCGTGGAAGTATGTTAATTTAATAACTGTTGAAGTGTAGATTTTGATTCTTGAAAGTCAAATTGGTGTTGTGAGGTGTTGCTGGAAATGTGCTTAAACAGTTGTTTGTAAATCAGTCATTCCAGAACTTTAGAAGTGATGCACAATAGGAATATTGGACAATACTGAGTTGTGTACTAAAGTTTAAATTGTCACCAGACTTGATGACAAAAGGTATAAATGTAGTGGGTTTTCATTATCACCTTCACAGTATAGCTCTCTTAAACTTTTTTTTTGACTCATCTGCTGATGGTGCATGCTAGACTGACCTCTACTAATACGGATTGCGTCCAGAGATTTAGGGGAGAGAAGAGAAAGTGCACATGAACCGAACCCACTCCAGTGTGAACTATTTCATGTATATATATAGTTTTAAGTACGTCAGACTTCAAGAGTTGGTTAACCAAGAGTCTAGAGTTCAGCAATCTATACTATAGTAAGACTGACTGTACATAAACCTAGCAGCAGTTTTTCTCCGAGCATTTCAATTTTTTGAATATCTTGGGAGTATGAGGAGCCCACATCGGCACATGTAATATATAGAGACATGAAATAAGCAATACATCATTGTTGTATGCATACAATTTAAACTTCTGTGACCTGTTCTATAGAGAGGCTGTTGCTTAATGTCTACTTAACTGTTCTTACACAACTTGACCTCATACTGTATATCTATGGTACCAAAGTCATAATCCCTTCCCCACCACACAACACCCAGAAAAGCCATTCAGTACCAGTGTAACATTATCACTGCTATCATGCAATCTTGGGGTGACATGAAATGATGATGAAACTATAGTAACGCATCCTCTGAACATATACCAGCTGGTGACATTTGAATAAGAAGCAGTGCATGATCACTGAGAGAATAAATTTTACCCACATAGTATACCTTCATAACAATTAAGATCACATTTCACAAAACAAAAACAAAAAAAAATTGTCATATCAACTTGTCAGGATACCAGCAATGAGAATTTCTGTATATACATGTGTATACCACACCTCTTTAAAAATGCCACCCCTGAATTGGGCACCTCCTCTATAATAAAGGACATCTGTCTAAGCTCCAAATCAAATCAATAGTATATCAGAAGTTTGTACACCTATTGACTAAGAACGTGTCTTTATGATGAGGGAAGAAATATTCCAACTTCCACTCTAAGTGGAACCAGCTGATGAGACCTGCCACTATAAATATACACAAAGAATATTTGTGCTGGTAAGGCTTCAATTACTATGCAACCAAAAATGCTTTTAATAATTATATTGAAGCACAGGACAAACAGCATATAATATGCTGATCTCCAGACTATGATCATCTGCTTTTCCCATAATATCTCCACAGTGGTTGCAGTAATTGTGTGTTCTATTAGACTAGTAATTGGTTGATATAAATAAAATTGTAGAAATACTGTACTTAAGACACCAGCATAATGTTATGTCCTACAAGATGTGTTGTCAACCTACTGGAGACATGCAGCAGCAACACTGGATCCTGATGAGACGTAGTGCTCTAACATAAGTACTGCTGTTGGTAGGTTTTGTCATAGTATAGACTCCAGAATGGAGTGAGAAGTATTGTACGGTGTTAGCCTGTACATATAGAGGTGTTAATAACTGAAAATTGTTACATTAGCCTGAAATTTTGTACTCAAAGCACCTTAATTACATTAATGGTGTGCTGCTGTGATCTTTTTGGTGGCCATGGTGCTGATTACAAGTGTTGCTAGCGCTGCAACAACTTATCCTACAAGTGGTGGAATCATAACCCCCTGACACACAGTGCTACGGAACTAAAAGTGGTGTTACAAACCATCATATTGGAAAAGATGCAATCATATATAGCCCCGACACATGCATGGTGCTATACAGAACTAAAGGGCTGTTCCAATGCATCATATTGTGAGTGTTATAGAATAGGTGCAATCATAGCTTCTGACACATGGTGCTACAAAGCTAAAGAGGGTGTTGCAACACAGTCTTATAGAACAGACATCACCAGCCATAACCCTATTTTGGAGTGCAGTTGTAACACCCCGGTTTTACAAGTATATATATACATACACTTATATTTTAACAGTGTATAGCCATTACACTACAAATGTACATGCATGAATATGATATAAAAAGCACCATAAATATATTAATAAATAGTTGCTACACTACTGTCTTGTTTTCATCTTTCTTAGTAGACTGATCAGCCAAATGACAGTTGTTCTCATCGGAGATACAAGGTACACGAACTTCACACAAATACAGATGTCCCATATCACCAGCAAAACTCAGATTGAATACCATTATGGCTATTGTTCCAACCCTATCAAAATGTATCTTAAGTAACACATCTGCACAGAAATTTATTTATCCTAATAAGCTGTCAAGAACAGTGTTGAGGCAAATACTTTTTAAAAATAACTCATTACTACTTGCAACTAAAACTATTTAGTTACAGTTACATATTACCCATAAAATAAAGTAACTATAATAATATTACATATTATATTACTTTGTGGTCACAACCTTAAGCTGTCATGTGTGCAACTACCACCTTATCACATGACATGATTGCATTGCTAGAATCTTGGTTATAATTGTATTCAAGAGAAAGAAACTATAGTCAATAAGCTTCGTAGATTAATTCAAGGTGGGCTTCAAGTTGCTTTGTTGTGGCTAGGTGTTACTCAGTGGACTAATAACGAGATTAGTAACTTTGTTACTTGTAGTAATAAAATTACTTAATATTAGATTGGTTATAGTAACTTCATTGCTTAGGTATCATGTTACATTTGTAAGTAAAGTAACTTGATTTATATTACCAGTTTTTATAGCATAATTCGTTATATTTACTTAGCTACCACAAAAAGTAATATTATATATTACATAACTCAAAACAGACTGACATAAGTAACAACACTGGTAAAGAATACTGTATTCATAATACCTAGACCATATAGGCTTGAATGTGGTAGAGTTACCTAAATAATTTCTGTTGACTGGTTATTCATTTCAATCCAAAGTACAACAGACTTAGACTACATGAACTGGATGCTATTGACTGCTCTATTAGCATATTTATTTCTCTCAATTATCATGCTAACTATTTTCCATCTAATGTACTGTGTTGTTAACTCATTTATCCACAGAATACAAGAATGAGCTGTATCCTGCATGCGTGCAATAACAGTATAGGTCATACTTACCATTCACAGATCGCGATCTGAATTGCATATTTATCCCAGTCTGTGCCTGCAATGTAAAAGTTAAGGAACATCCATGAATCCTATCATGTCACTGACATGAGATAGGTATACTGACTCAAGTCACTCAACTATTATGAGATAAACAATAGTTACACTCTACGGTATATGTAACAGCCATGTTGAAAGTGTCCTATATACAGAAAAAGAATTTATATAGTCTAAATGCAGCATTTATGGCTGATGTGATGCACCGATTAATCAGTAAATAATCAGAAATTGGTTTATCAGCCAAATTTCAGCAATATCGGTATTGGTAGCATATTAAATTGGCTGATTAATTTTACTGACCCTGATGATACTGTTTTCATGAAAACTGAGTCAAAAAACAATTTTACAAAATACATGCGGAATTTTAGTAAACAAACATTGGATCAGTTATGTAAATTTTAATCTCAGCTGATCAGTTAATCAGCAAAATCTCTTATTGCATCACTAGTACATGCTATAACAACAGCTGCTGAAAATTCATTTATTGCCAAACATGCAGCTGCAAAATGATCATAATTTTCTGCTGCTATGTTGTGATTAGCGTACATAAAAAACATTGTATTACAGGAGCTTTACAGCTGGAACCATATCAGGGATTGCACACAAGCTTTGTGGCTGGGGAGATTATAAGCTAGCTTTTAAGAACACAAATGACAAGCCTGGTTTGGTGATAGAGCAAGACAATATCTAAAGAATGTTTTATCAAAGCACCAATAAGAAATTGTAGTGTTCATGTATTGGTGTTGTATATGAAAAGGTAGAGAACTTTTATCTACACAACAGTGAGATAACAGCGAGAAGAGGTTCAATTTTAAAGTCTTTGAACATTCTATTAGGGTATTTGCCTGTTCTGTAATCTCACTGATTGTTAGAAGAGGTTACTGCTCTTTGCCTCTTTTTTATTCACTATAGGAGCATAGTAGGAGCTTCCTTATAGCACTCCAACACCATCATCTGGGATATTAGGGGTACAACACAAAACTAATTATGGTATAAAGGATACTCATGAAGACAAATGCTGTGAAAATTGCTACTCCAAGTACAGCACACACTCTCTTGATAATAAGAGAAATGGTGCTGATGTTTGGCTCTGCACCAGAGTAGAAGGAGAACACCACCATGTAGATGATGTAGGATAGGTACATCATCACTGCTGCAGCTGTATAGAGGTAAGATAAGTGGTTAACTGATATAGCTATTTCATCCTTACTGGAGTGTACACCGTTATCCTCTTTCTCGTTGACCACTCCCACTATTGACATTCCTACAACTCCCACCATACCCAGCAGTAGACCAAGTTTTGAATGAGAATATGACTTGTCCGCGTTGTATATTAAAATGGAGTCCATGGCAAGGAATACTGAACCGATCACTATTCCCAGTCTAAAGATGTACTTCTCTGGAGGGAGCACAGCGCAGTCGCTGATCATTGGAAGCCAGGCGGGAACATGGCCCAGTGATACTGCTATCCCGTAGCACACAAATATTGTACTCAACACAATGGTGGCACCTTGTACTATCCAGTAACGGAGAGATTCTTTCGCCAAAATCCACATTGCAAATGACACGTGATTCAGCCACGCCCACACATAAATAACAAAGAAGCATTTTTGTTACTAGTGTCTGCTCTCAGCTCTTCATCACCTAGGAAAACACCACAGGCGCTGAAGGAGTTTGCCCCCTTCGCAAAGCAGTTAAACACTCTAATAGAACAATCAATCCGCTTTTGTATACCATCTCAATATTTAATTTTTACATTTTTGAAAATATTGTCATTTCATCTCCTTCATCACTAGCATCTGGGTCAAATGTTCTAACTTTGGCGAATCCTCGGTGTCCACCATTATTGAAAAGTTGAGAAGCTTTCTTTCTCAAGTCCATCCTCCTCCGGCGTGACCACTGACCATTGTTGCAGTACATCATAGTCAAACAAATGACCACCAGACCAACCAGTAGTACCAACAGTGTCAACACTACCGCCACAACTTTGAGAACACTGTTATCAGAAGAAGTGGCAACATTAGCATGGAATGACGACGATGGAGTAATAGCAGTGCTAGGAGTTGTCTTACTACTAGTAGGTGACAGTATTGGTCTAGATTTAGACAGATACTTTGTGTAAACACTTGACAGTGGTAAAGAGCTTGAAGAAGTAACAATAGAGACTGACTGGGGAGATGTAGTAACTACTGTGCTATAAGATGTCTTACTACTAGTAGATGATTGTATTGTCTTAGATGTGAGAACACTTGACAATGTCTGGGGCCTAGAAGAACTCTTACTAGCAACAATAATTGAGAGTGAGTGAGAAGATTGAGTTTTACTAATAGTAGATGTAGAACTTGACAGTGGTGGAGAAATAGAAGAACTCGCACTCTTACTGGTAACAGTGAAGATTGACTGGCTAACTCTAACAGTAATCTCACCACTGCTATGAGATGAGGCCATGTGTTCTGTACTTAATAAATGAGACATTGTTGAAGTGATACTAGTAAGGGACACAGATGAGGCTACAGGAATGGGGACAGTAAATGAAGAATGAGTTAGTGAGTGACTACTACTATTACTACTACTAATAGAGTATGGTGGTGTGTTAGACAGTGGGGACACACTGGGAATAATAGACAACCTGGTTGTGTTATCATTCTTGGGTTCTGCAAGTGAATAAAAATACAAAAGTAACTTTTTGAAATAATGTTAATTAACCTCTTGTGAATTTCCATATTCTGTTGGGTCCTATTTCTACTACATACACTGCACTGAAATCAGTATCCATGGCAACATCATGAGGATTAAGGAATTTCTATATAGTACACACAAAAGATAGCTAAACAGAACTATATAATAAAGTTGGTAGTGTTACTTACAGCATTTAGTGGTCCCCATTTATCCAACACAATTCCAGATTGGTCATAGGTGACTCCAACCTCAGATCCAGTGCTAACAGCAAACAGGCGGACTCCAGCTAATTATAATCACACTAGCTATATATGGTTGTAGTGTTACACAGAAAGCATTACCTGAACTATCGACATCTATGGAGTACACTTTTCCACCAAGCTCTGGCAGTACCATTGACCACAGCAAGCGTAGATCTTGTAATCGATATGCTATGATACGGCCATTCTCTCGATCAGCTACCAAAAGTTGATCAAGCTTCTCAACAATGACAAGTTTATGGACGACGTTGAGTACTAGACAGAAAGCACACTACACCTTAACTACAAGTAATACCATAATCAGTACCAATATTGTTTACTGCAGCACTCTGCTCCTTTACATACTGGCCAGTTGGAGAGAACACCACAACACGAGAATTACAGTAACCATCGGCAACAAACACAACTCCGGTAACTGCATCCACAGCAACTGAAGCAGGCTTACAAAAATGGTTGTGGTCATTGCCAGGAGTGAACTTGACACCAAGCTCAAGTAGTTGCTCATGTTGTGGAGAGAATTTGAACACCTAGAGCAAAGGAGACACCACAATGTAGATGGTACAAACAACATGGTGGTTATATAACCTGGTGCATGGCGACATCAGTTATCCAGTAGTTTCCTGCTGTGTCAATAGTCAAGCCATGTGGCATGTAGAACCTACAGACAATAAATATGGCAATCTTCACAAATAGATGGAACAGGCCAAGTTCCACCATTTTTCGACATGCTTAAAACAATTTGCTGACAGTACACTGGACACACAGAATACTTGCATATGGTTGCTCCTTTCACTACCTTCCTCTATGGTGCATACACAACGTACTTGTTCTCTCCCCACTTTGTGACCAGGTGACCAGTGCTGTTTAGCTGTAGTACAGTTGGCTGCTGTATAGGACCATCAGCTATTCCAGTGTAGTGATCAGTTGGGTCAAAAGATCTGTTGGCAAAAGGCAACCATCATCAAACGGTTAGGTAAACTCTACAAGTATACATGTGTGTAGCCATTTCCCCCAACTAACTTGTAATCCCAGACGACCACTCCTCTGTGCAGTATGTAGACATGTCCATTATGTGCTTGTACGGCAGTGACCTGTCCCAATGACAAACCAAGTACAGACATGGCACCATTTCCGCTGACACCATTGAGAGCCCACTGGTCATCAACTCGTAGGTTGGCTTCTTTTTTCTGCCAGTCCACAGGTGGTACAATTTCGGGGCATTCATAATCCTCCTCGTCCTCCTCCTCAGGAAACACAAGGGACTGTTCAGCTGGTTGTGAGCAGCTGCCATAGGTAACAGCTGAAGGAGTGTTGGCAGTTGAGTACATGATGTAAAAATTGCACATCTCATCAGAAGTATCTGCCCTAGAGTTCAATTGTTGTTCACCATTTTAGTATAATTACCTAACTACTACAAAAAATTAGTTATGGTGCTAACAGATATTGTATACTAATTCTATAGCAAATAGCTGGGAGAACTCAATTACTGTAGGAGTACAATGTCAGTTTCTTACCCAATGTGGACTGTCTGGGTAACACCAATACTGCTGTATACACAACGAGCAGCCTATATGACTACCATATAAGGCAGTTAACAATGGACGTAGTATTTACTTACCAGATAATCTCCCTCTGTAACAGTGACGTTACTTACAATGGGGTAGAATGCCTAATGTAGTATATAAGATGGTAGAAAGATATAGTTATACACATTCTTATAGATGACCATAATGCATAATACAAAGAAATTATGTTCCACCTACCTGTGGGTCCTGTGGACTCTTGCTACCAAGCTCCACCCATTCTTTCCCGCTATTCTTCACTACATATCCAGTGATCTTTATACCTGAGCCACACCCACTAAACCAGTGAAGACACAGATATCACTCACCTAAGGAATGTGCATGGACACGAAATGCAATAGGGACAATGGGATTCCCATGATGATGACAAGCAAGATCAAAATTGACCACTAGAAATAAGAACTGTAACAATGTGATACACAACATGTAGTATACAAACCATCAGTTGTAGGTGGAATAGGCTTGTACCCATATGCTGCTAATACGTACACACCAGCCACTGACTGCTTCTCCCCATCAGTTAGCTGTACGATGAGACCTGGTGATGGCTGAGCTGGAGAGAACTTAATGACTACACTTTCTCTGTAGTAACTGTAACTCACTGGAAGGTGGCTGACTGCTGTAGTGAAGCTGTAGCACAAACCAGCTGATGTCAGTGCTTGCTCCCACCTTGAACCCAACACCTGAAAAAATACAATTTGACTACAGATCCTTATATAAAATGATTAGGAAATTCTTAATGCAACTCGTCTTGGTTGTGGATCCAGTACCCAACAAGTTACAAACAATCACAAGAAGACACTGTCACACTATAATTAGCTGAATAGAGGATATACACACTATTATTCGAAAGAAAAATGATCAATTAAAGTGGTGCATTTTCCAAGAAAGTTGACGGTGAACAACTATTGAAAATTTGTGAGAATCCCACACAATAGTGTGGGTAGCAAATGCGGTTCAGACTACAACTCAACACTAATGCTAAGGGCAGGCTTTCACTTGCCAGTTGTACTACCTCCTAGGAAGAAGAAATCACTGCTCTGTAAGAAATGCTGATAACTGGTCTACTGTCCAAATGAATTGATTCGCACTTCCTGCCAAATGCAACAATACATTTGTTCATCGTCATGATGTGTTAAAAAATCACGTGCGTATTAGAATGTTTTCAGTAGGGCTGAAATGATCATGGTTTTTTAGTATTCAAGTACTATCTAGAGTTAACAATCGAGTACTCACGAATACTAGCTATTTGTAGTCATACCCATTTGACATGTTTTGTACTAACCTTAAACAGTTTACAGCTTTTCAAGTAACAACAATGATACACACACTGTATTAAAGCACTGATGTTAGTCCTGACAAAAAAAAAAATGCTAATCAAAAACAGCCCTCATTGTGTCACTAGCTGATGACAAATACATCATGTGAGCTGGGTCATGTGATCCTAACGAATACTCGAGTACCAATTTTACTATCTGAGTGCCAAATCCTTAACGAGTACTCTCCGAGTATTAGTATTTGTTTCAGCCCTAGTGCATATCCTCTATTAGAAAGGATTGATTTACCCCACACACACACACACACACACACACACACACACACAGAGACACACACACACACACACACACACACACACACACACACACACACACACACACACACACACACACACACACACACACACACACACACACACACACAAAGCAGAACTTGCAGCACAATCTGTCAAATGAAATGAAATCGACAGCATGACCTATCAAAGACTACCCTAGCAACAATAAATTAAAACTATTAGTTTTCCTAAGGGAATGACGTCACCATTGCAAACTCATGTATGTTATCCATGATACAACTGACCCATTGCTATAAGTAATAGCTGTACCTTCAGGGAGTTGGATGCCACTGGCATTGCGTCCCCATCCAAACAAAATGTGTGCAGCGAAACTGCCACTACATAACTTGGACATAGCCTTGCAATCCCTAGTGAGAGATATAACATCAAGAGTATATGATAGTAACCAAGAGTAAATCCATTATTTACTCTTGTAGCGACCAAGAGTATCAAATGGCGTATTACCTCATGATTAATGATTGTGTAGAGTAAAACGGATATTTCAGTACTTGTTCATTTGCGTTGCTGTTGATGGTCGCTGTATTTAGTTTAACAAGTGAAAACATGATAGCGTTAATAGCAAAACGGCTAATGTTAGAGTTCTGACTGGGCACTGTAAGCGGATCCCTCAAAGCGTGTTTGTTTCACTGTCCTTATACTGTTTACTACTTGGCTGAATAACACAAAAAACTAGTGAACAAAGATGTGTTGCCGCATACACATTTCAAATTACCATAACAACCAATTACCATTTAATAATCAAGAGGCAATATGCTGTTCGACACTCTTGGTTACTATTATTATATGCTCTTGCTAACATGAGCTATACAAACAATTTGGTTACCCCACCCTTGTACCTTGTACAACATAATTATGGCTTCCTGTAACATTGTATTATGGTTTCCTGTGACACATTAACTACCCCGCCATGTGCACTACCCCGCCATGTGTATACTTTGCACAGTAAAACTTTACTTTGCGGTCACTTCTGCAATAAGATCACCTCATTATAGTGACCATGTCAAGTAGGTCAACATAGCTAAGGTGTACTTCATGACTAGACCAGCTCATTATAGTGACCATGTCAACTAGGTCCCACACATTGTTAAGGTGCACTGGTGCAATTCATGATGTTTTTTAATAAAAAAAAGATAACATTACAATCTTTGGATAAGACAAAAGACCTACTTCAGGATAGACTAAATAGACAAGAAGAATGTGGCTAGCCATAGGCACAATGGATTAACGATAAAACTTCTGGTCACAGCAACATGTGGTTGATTCTTTTTCGTTTCCAAATAAATAATCAATAAGCGTGTTTGACCATAGTATATTTTCAAGGAAATTTAGACAGCTTCTGGTCACAGCAATATTATAATTATTTTTCCATTTCTGAATAACGAACACACTGCAGTAATATACTTTGAACCGATTTTCTAAGAATTTAATTGACAAAATGGTATACCTCCAGGGAAAATTAGATAGTATACCATTATTGTTCCTGGGCAGACAGCACAGCTGATATGCCCATATACTCTGAACAATGCCAGTCGTATGTACATGTCTCTCACAGATACACAATACATACCATGTCTGATTAGTGGCGAAGGGAACATGACATCCAAACAACAGCATATGATGCACTGAAGTGGTATTGACTCTTGGCTCAAATCTCACTACATTACAATGATACCACCAGAATGATGTTATGTTACCTGTGTATATACTGACTCACCGAGATATTTAGCCTCTGCTGGAACCTGTGCAGCTACACAACGATAATCATTAGCCTATGGGATGAACACGTAATATCACGACACGACGTCACATATAAATACCTTGGTATTGCTGGACCACGGTATTGTTAAGGACAATGGCTTCGTGTTGGTCGAACCTGTCGCCCATACAGCAAATAAAAGGCTGAGTAACGCCAGTAGTTTCATGACAGCCTATAACGCTTGATAATGATCTCTTCGAAGAACTCTTTGTACCCAACAATAATGATTCATCTACTCGTCATCGTACCTGACTTAAACGCACACAATTTTTTTTCACATGAAAAATAATTTTGCCAGAGAAAGACATAATTATTCTAAATAATGCTTAGTTACAAGACTTAACTGTGAGCAAATTACTGATTGCTTTATTTATTCTTCCCTGTTCAAGCTGTTGGAATGGATTCTCTCAACAGAGCTCTCGGCTCATTACTAGGATTAGCTGTTGGTGATGCTGTGGGCACTACTGTGGAAGGAATGCCACCAGGATCATTCCAGCCAATCACTGACATGGTGGGTGGCGGAAAGTTCTCGCTGTCTGCAGGACAGGTAAGATGCTAACTAGCCACTCCCCCTCCATGACTTACTGCATGATTTTATCCAGTGGACGGATGATACTAGTATGGCTTTGTGTCTGACAGAGAGTCTGATTCACTGCAAAGGATTTAATCCTGTTGATCAAGCTCAGAGGTATTGGCAGTGGTATCAGGTGAGCAATCAACTTTGTCATAGTTACACACAACGCAACTGCTAAGGGCTCCTTCATAGGCTGTATGTTGTGTAACCCAGTCCCCCCTCACTCCAGCCTTGCTTTGTGTTCAGTTAATAATATCAGGTTGAGAAGGCATCACAGATGCCTGTAGGACCTGATCATTACATATCTATCATACATTTTTATTTTGTCAACTGTTAATGATGCTACAACATGGTCCGGTAGTGCATTCCAATCGTAAATTATTCTTCTTGAGAAAAATTTGGGCACAAATTTTTATGTGTTGCATGCTTGTACAATTTAAATGAATTACCTCTCAAATGAGAAGTGGTATGTTCTACTTATGGTGAATGAACGAGGCCATAACTTGGACAAAAAAAATGGCCTTGATAATAAGGTGACTTTATTAATGAGGTCGTGAAGTATATCTGTATATCCTTTGTAATCCACTAGTTAGAGATGGGACGATATATCGTTGTATCGCAATACGTGAGAGGTCAATACATGAATCGATATAAACTTCAATATATCGATACATCATGTATCACAATATATTATTATACACAGTTGTGTTTAGCATGACTTTGGATAGTCTCGTGTGGCCAGACTGCTTTTTTTCCTGTTAAGAGTGGTAGTGGTAGTTGGTACACTCAAAAAGGAAGAAAAATGTGGTCTGGCCATGCAAGACTAAACATTTGATATGTAGATGAAAGTTTACAACCAAATTATCAAATTAATATTACCTCAAGGCAGCATTGTGTGTCTGTATTTTGACATGCATGTAATATCGCAATATATCGCTGTATCATGATATTTTTGCGGCAATATATCGATACTTTTAAATCCTGTATCGTCCCATCTCTACTACTAGTATCATCATCATCGTCGTGTTTCCAGTTGAAGTGTATGTTGTGTTAGAGTGTTTGACTGCTCTATTGGAGTATCTCAGTCTCCTAATCTGCAGGGCTTGGCCTAGCCTTATATCAATGTTTATTGTGAACATTGTGATGGTATTATATTGAATAATTGTGATGTTGTCACATCACATGCAAATGTGTACTGGTAAATTCAAAATGGTGGCACATACTGTTGCGGAAGAACTCAATGTGGAAAACAAGCCTACACTTCTGAGACAGTTCATTGTGTGAATAAGTCTTACTAGTTTAAAAACATACCTGTTAGAAACTGCTAAATTTCTAAGGTACTATTATCCATTATATTGTTTGTATTACACTGTAACTGCCTATGAACAGTTGTACACAATTTCACTGTATATTATATAATTCATACAAAGTTGTGCTATTGATGCATGTAAAGTTATAACATTGTGATAGTTATTGTATAATCATGATATATTTTGCATCATATAATTGTGAATTGTGAAAGTAGCAAAATTTCATAATCGCTCAACGATATCTAGACTAGTACAATATTGCTAATATTCTAGGTAAAGAAAAAGCAACTGCATCCTCAAGATTTAGTATTTTGTACCATGGTAATATCAATATTGTGATATATATATTAAAAAAATCAAAATTTGCATGATCCATGTATTGTTTCAGTCCTAGCTACCTACTAAAGGTGAACAAGGTAGTCTTATTAAAGAAATGGCCACTAAGTGAAGCATTACTGCACCACAAAGTAGATTGTGTAGGTTTGTGAAGTGACCAGGCTGCAAAACTTATTGGCGTGGACTATAGGTGGCCAACAGACTAACTTAAGCATCAACTTATCTTCAGGACACTGCATCCCTAACTATAATGCCTTATTGTCCTATTTTAAAAGTTCTAAATTTGAAACTACTGGAAATGTATATACCTCAATTTGTATTGTATGGGTTAGTTTTATTTGGTCAAGCTGGTATGTAATCACTATACAGGAAGGACACTTGTCCAGCAATGGAGAATGTTTTGATATTGGAATGTGTACACGTAAAGCACTGCACCAGTTTGAATCATCCAATCAAACTGAGCCTTATTGTGGTGGCACATCAGAACGAGCTTCAGGAAATGGCTCCTTAATGCGTCTCTGTCCTGTACCCATCTTCTACCACAAACATCCTACAGTTGCTATACAACTGAGCAAGGAATCATCTCGAGTTACCCATGGTTCCCCAGCTGCACTAGAGGCTTGCCAGTGAGCTTTTTGTGTAATGCTAAGTGTGACATTAATTCTTCCTGTAGATATTTTGCTGGCTTGTTGGTTGGATGCTTTCAAGGTGCTACCAAACAACAGTTGTTATCTCCATTGTATTCACCAGTAGCTGACTATTGGGAGAAACATCCTCTAGTGAGTACAGACCATGACTAGTTATGTGCTTGAGCTGTTTATTGTAGGTCACTGAAGTAGCTCCAGTTGCTAAGGGATCATTCATTAAGAAGCAGCCTCCAGATATCAAGGGAAATGGCTATGTTGTGAACAGTTTAGAAGCTGCTCTGTGGGCGTTCCATAATTCATCTACATTCAAAGATGGCTGCTTACTAGTGGGTAAGAATTTTGCAACTGTCCATCGACAGTTAGATATTGTTTTTGCAGTGAATCTTGGGAAGGATGCTGATACTACAGCAGCTATTTATGGTCAGATTGCTGGTGCTTACTATGGGGCTAGCGGTATCCCTGAGGAATGGGCTAAAAAATGCTCCCTGAATTCTTTAATAACACTGTTCGCTGAGGAACTTACTCGACTATCTGCAGAAGTTGTGTGCCCACCAGTAGACGAACACTCATTTCCCTCACCACATCAAGTTGGTAAGTTATTCAGCTAGTCAGCTACTCAGTGTACTCCACTTATGAAATTAGATCTTCCTGAGCCATACAAGCTGGTCAAAAGTGGTTATGATTTACTAGAAAATGGTAACAAGGAGATAGTAAGAAAACTCAACCCTTGTCCAAAGCAATATAAGAAGTAAGACCTTAGAATGTATTATGAAATTGTGGCCAATTTATGGTTTAGTATGGAGGATTTTGAGCAAGATGTAAGCACATTGGTACAACAGTTCAAAGCATTGCCAGATAGTGCCCAGCATTCTGGAATACTGGCAGACTTCCAGAATCGATGGGAACAGTCAAGAGAAAAACTGTCGACAAAATTGCACAGAAGGGTTGTGTGATGAAATTGTAATTGTGTTTCTAATTCACACCATATATATTCAATATTGTCAACCTACTTGTTGCAGCAGCAGCAGCAGCAGCAGCAGCAGCAGCAGCAGCAGCAGCAGCAGCAGCAGCAGCAGCAGCAGCAGCAGCAGCAGCAGCAGCAGCAGCAGCAGCAGCAGCAGCAGCAGCAGCAGCAGCAGCAGCAGCAGCAGCAGCAGCAGCAGCAGCAGCAGCAGCAGCAGCAGCAGCAGCAGCAGCAGCAGCAGCAGCAGCAGCAGCAGCAGCAGCAGCAGCAGCAGCAGCAGCAGCAGCAGCAGCAGCAGCAGCAGCAGCAGCAGCAGCAGCAGCAGCAGCAGCAGCAGCAGCAGCAGCAGCAGCAGCAGCAGCAGCAGCAGCAGCAGCAGCAGCAGCAGCAGCAGCAGCAGCAGCAGCAGCAGCAGCAGCAGCAGCAGCAGCAGCAGCAGCAGCAGCAGCAGCAGCAGCAGCAGCAGCAGCAGCAGCAGCAGCAGCAGCAGCAGCAGCAGCAGCAGCAGCAGCAGCAGCAGCAGCAGCAGCAGCAGCAGCAGCAGCAGCAGCAGCAGCAGCAGCAGCAGCAGCAGCAGCAGCAGCAGCAGCAGCAGCAGCAGCAGCAGCAGCAGCAGCAGCAGCAGCAGCAGCAGCAGCAGCAGCAGCAGCAGCAGCAGCAGCAGCAGCAGCAGCAGCAGCAGCAGATACGACTACTGCTAACTAGATAAACCAGACCACGCAAGTCAAGATATTTAAGTACTGGCTGAACGCCCACGCGCTCTGTTAAGCTTCGCGTGCGATGGCGTGGACGGGGGTGTGGTCCTTATTCGATGGTTCTTCAAAAGTCTGTGATAAGGTAGTAACCTACTACGATTTGATAATGAAGCTGCCTTCAGGGCATAGAAAGATGATAAACTCTGAGCAATGCTACAGGATATACGTTCACTCCCCTTTTGTTGAGCACCACTGTATAGTATTAGTAGATGACAAAGAAGTTTGTGGCTACCTGACACTGGAGCTGACAGTGATGGTAACTGGTAGTACGGATGACCAGCGGCAGGTGGCCCCTAAGGCACAATTGTTATGCGCTGCATGCTTGTACAATTGAGAAGTAGTGGATCTAGTAAGCTGCAAAGATTGATGCATGTTGCCATGTAACAACTGATATGTGGTAATCATGTCTTCTCTGAATCTTCTGTGTGCCAGGGTTCTCTTTGTTAGTTGCTACATTTTTGAAACAGCAAATAATCACCTCTTAGTAGTGTCTCACTGTTAACTTTTGCCATTTAGCCTTCGCAGATGGTTGTGAAGTCTCTAAAAACAGAAAACGATAATTATTTTTAGAGGCGCTTAGTACTCACGAAGGTACTGGATGACTACTTCACAGCTAGTCTGACTTTGGTTTCAAGCGAATTTGTAGTAAAATGTGAATATTTTATGAGTTTTATAAACTAATCTTGGCCTGATATAAAGTTTAATATTTCAATCAGAAACATGGCTGGCTCCTCCACAAGGTGAGGGGGGGGGGGGGGGGGGGGGGGGCATTTGCCCCAAATGCCCCATCCTGGATCCGCCATTGATTTTATATAGTGATTTAGCAACACAGCAGTAATGAAATGGCTGATCAACTAGAATATATTGATGATTTCCTGAGTGTTCTATTATTGTACCTAGTTTGTTGATCGATACCATACATGGTATGAAATTTCTTGTTGGTTTTCACTGAGCAAAGGGCTGGTCATGATCATGTTTTTTAAACTAGATCCTCTGTAGCCCATGTGTTTCTGAAATTTTATAAAGTGCACAGTAGCTATCGTTACAGACAAACATATGCTATTTTATAAAAATGACTATTGAAATATATATCTAATACCCCTACACTTTGAGTTGGAACAAATTTGTACTTTAAATAACCAATCATTTGCCAACTTTACTGGCAAAGAATTTGCACTGTTTTTAACTGCAGAGTAAGTCTTAGTGTCATCAGCAAACATGCATTCTATACTTGCTCAGGTATGTCATTAATGTAAAGTAGAAATAGCACAGAGCCCATGCATAACTGAGCCCTGAAGAACCTTACTAGACACTATAAAGGTTTGAGAAGCTGAACCATTTAAAACTACTTGCTGTGAACATTCACTGAGGCTTTAATCCATAGCTAAATACAATATATACATGCAACTAATTTTTAAAGTTTTTAAAGTGAGGCACAGTGTCAAATCCTTCTGAAGATTAATATTATGTGCACCATTATTGAGCACTGAGGTTCAATCATGTAAGGCTGATAAATTTGTCAAACACGACTCGAATGATCTTTCCTTAGTGAAGCCATGTTGGTGTTGAGCAATTAATCTGTGTTGTGTAAGAAACTCTGTTATACAAAAGATTCAAGAATCTTACAAATTTGTGATGTGAGACTAACAGGATGATAACTATTAGTCATACTGAGACCCATTTTTAAAAATATCGGTGTAAGAAGTGGCTACTTCTTTCCAATCTGAAGGGAGCTTTCCACATGATTTATACAACATTGATAATGGTTTACACAAATCATAACAACCCACCTTTAAAATCCATTCTGTCGAGCCCATGCACATGCATATTGAGTATACTACATCCAGGCTTGGAGTCCATACTATATGCTATAAGGATAATTGATATGTTTGAGAAAGTTCAGCGTCGTATATATCACAAAATTAATACCCCAATTAGCTATATAATCTAAACACTACCAAGAATGTATCCGGAATCTACTTTGTCACCAATCAATTTTACAAGAGGACATGATTTCAAACTTTCTAAACCCAGACTCAAGCTACGTAAGATCAAAGTTTTTCACCAATTGTATAATTAATCAGTGGAATTCTTTACCCTGTCATGTGGTTAATGACTTTAAGAACAAATTGGATACCTTTTGGGAAGAAATTGCTTATTAACTTAACATTGTATTTTTCATTGTCCATTAAACAAATAATAAATACCGGTAGATTACTAAAACTATTATGTAATATTTGTTATACATTTCTCAGCATCAATACACACTCCTTCTTTACCAACAGGAGTGCATAACCTTGTGACCAATCCATCATTATCCAGTTGGTAATGCTACAATAATGAATTGTTAAATATTTTATTAATGACACTCTTCACTAACCTCAACAAACTTCTCTAAATTTTCAAAATACTGTTCGCCATCGACAGAAACCAAATTATCCTTTACCATTACACGATAGTGCTGTACCTTTCCCTCAAAGCTAACACAACAATAACCATAATATAGCAATTACGCTTGAAAAACACTAGCAAATTCCTTATCACTGCCGATCACTCTCTCTCTAAAATATTTCATACAAATTTATTTTGTTTCCATAGAGACCATGCACTATGTACACTCTAAACCACTTTACAGATTCACAATGGTGACTGACTAATACAAAAATAAATTCTACAAAGGTCCCCACCTTACACTTAATGCATAACATCCTGGTAAATTTTCACTCTCTCTGATTAGGAAAGTGCCATCTCTTGTAACATCCAGTCTCTTTTCTGCTTCCTCTCGAGTCAACTTCCCATGGAAACAGCTGTAGCCAGTCAAACACAATGACAGCAATTTTGATTACTAAAAGCACGCACAATAATGTCTTCTGTTGTTTGATCACTTGTCTTGAATGCCACAGATGAGCCACGTCGGCAGCAAAGCTCAAGTTGAAAATCAATATGGTCAGTGATCCAATCCTACCAATGATACATGAAAGTACAGATGGGCCAATATCAATGGTAGGGCTAGGGGATAGTATGAATATATTGGAATATCGGGATAGCATCGTAATTGTGTATCGCCTATCGTTTGAAAAATTACTATTGGACAGTAATTAAAATGTAAAAATATGCAAATATTCATGCAATACACTTGGAAAAATAATATTTGGGAACAAAAATCAGTCTAAAAAGGCTGTTTAGTCTCTTAGTCAAAAATGTATCCATAAGTACATCCTTCCTTGCATATCTCTGTGAAGGTATTCACTATCGTTATACTATCATCTATCAGGAACAGTGTCTTAATATGAAACTTTTAAACTAGGTTTCTAGTTGGTCAGGAAACCATACAATTGCATTCCAAATCTTCAATTTTTGCTTAAATTGCATGGACGTGTTTCAAATTTACAGGTGCAATCAGAAAATCTTTCAAAATGTGGTAAAATAAACTGTTTTTAAACACTTCTAATGGAACCAATATTTCAGTGTAAAACAATCTAATATATTCACATATATGGCTTCGTATACCTTGGCCCTCTGTGCTTAACAATATAAACTAATGACCTGCATCAGCTTTTGGATATGAGCATCCCTTGCTTGTCTAAGCAGATCCGTATAGTTACTATTGAGTACTTTTATGGTTTCCCCCAAAACATTTCTATTGTCAGGTTCTTTGAATGTAATATGATTTGTAATTTTTTAATGGCACCATATCTAATATGAAATAGTATGAATCAAGTAAATACTGTACCAAGTTTGGTGCTTTTGTCAAAAAGTGAACGATTTTTTCACTTAGCAGCTATTAGAAAAACAAATGCTGACACAATGGCAATTTCTGCTATATGTGTGCATGCATGTATGCGTGTAAAATACAAATAGCTTACAATTCACAGATTCGAATCTGGACTTCAAATCTATTCCAGTCTGTGCCTGTATTATGTATATTAAGGAATAAAGCTGGCTACAATTGGTAGTAACTTAACAATAATCACACCAACACATGTCAACAAGGAACTAAACCAGAAATCTATTCAGGAAGTTCATTTATCATAAGATACTGCATATTATAACTGGAAAAATGTATTGACTTAGTCAAACTATACTTTATGAGTGCATGTAGAATTTTTGAGTAAACATCATTGGTGCTGGCCATTGGCAATATGTGCTATCGGTTAATAAAATTAATCAACATAGGTGCTAAAAGCTTATGATGCTTTATTAATTTTAGATTTCATTTAAAAATCCTATATTGCAAATAAATAAGTGGGTTACCAGTACTCTGCAAGACACTACATTCATCTCATAAGTGTAATATAATTCTACTATAGTATTACACACTTTACAGTGGCGGATCCAGAATTTGGAAGGAGGGGGTGTACCAGAATAGTGATATGAGCAGGGGGCCTGGGGGTGCAGCCCCCCCATCCCAGAAGCTCCATGCAGGCATTTAAGGTGGCGCTAAAGTAATAACGCGCATTCTTGACAACAATCTGCTGTGTCTCAACATGGTCTCAATTTAAGACATATTGAAAGCTAGTACTTAATTTTGCATACAAATAAACTATGCATACAGGAATCTATCATTCGTAGAGAGTATAAAGCGTAGAACTGCTCTCAAACCAAGAAATCGGTGGTACTTAGTGGACCACAGAAGACGCGTTATCTCTCAATAACCTCAAGTTTTAGCTCCAATACTTCACATGATGAAAGCATACTATTACAAGAATCATCCTACGTATCAATAAGTGGAAGCGATTTACAAGTCGAAATATATGGCGTTTAAAAGCAGATGATAGCCTTGTTTCACCGTTCGCACCAAGCGAAGAAGCCATAGAATGGACATATGATATACCGATACGTAGAATTATTCAGACACTATTGCTTACCATTCATACGAGGTTTCGAGGCTGTTCAACCCGTGTCTACAGAGAAAAGATAATGTTTGTAACAGGCTGTAAGGTGAGTCGAAACAAATAATAATTATTAGTAGCGCTTGTTTTCACGTTGTCAAGGTTGTCAATTTGTTGTAAAGGTGAGTTACATTCCACCTGAAATGTGTAACAGCAGCTGCTTGTTGTTTTTGCTAACAACTCACCTGTTATTCGTGGCTGTTTTTACGCTTGGTAAGTTTATTATGGTTCTGCGCCGAATTAGCCCCGCCTGATTTACCACAAATTGCGTAGTATATGATATGTTACGTCATATGTATTTGCTATGGCTTCTTGTGCGCGTCATTGCTTTATCGCCACCTTAATAAAATACTGAAATTATTGCTACATGATATGTGCACAGATATCTATGATTTTATGCGTTGACATGAGTTGTAGGATCAGTGACAGTGGTGAATTCCATGAGCATTGAATAAAGTAATGAATTGTGTTATGTAAAGGCCTGTATAAAACTTTCATTAGCAGCATGGGCATACTTTGCCTAATGGAAAATGGATATACTTGAATGATTTCAGTTTTTGTTACAAGCAATGACCTATTAGAGTATCTTGATCTTGTAAGAAACAATTATTTGATGGAGGGTGAGGGAGAGATGAAAGAAAGTCACCTACCCTGTAAACCCTCTGAACTGATCTGTCTTTGGTTGAACACTATCAAGCTATTTATATTTAGAATGTAAAAGCATTGTAATATGTGTTATAGGATTAAAAAGTTAGGGGATGGGATGCACTCGCTCCTTGTGCTATTGCAATACCCTTCCATGAGTACATGTGAGTGTGTGTGTGTGTGTATGTGTGTGTGTGCAAGTGTGTGTGTGTGTGTTTGCAGGTATGTGCGTGTGTGTTGCGTGTGTGCATGCATGCATGTGACCATTTATAGAAAAGCCCAGCAGTAGAAATCTCATCAGTACCAAATTTGTCATGCACTGGTAAGGATACTCATGAAGATAATTGCCACAAATACTGCTATTCCAAGTGCAGTACAAACTTTCTTGATGATAAGAGCAATGGTAGCTTCATTTGATTCCACACCAGGGTAGAAGGAGAATAGCGCCATGTAGATGAAGTAGGATAGGAGCAGTAATCGCACTGTTACAGCTGCAGACGACAAATGCAGACTCTGAGAAAATGAATATGACATCTTACTGGAGTTAGTTTCGCTAGCCACTCCCATTATCGTAAATAAAGCATCTACCATCATCCCCAGCACCAGACCGAGCTTTAAAGGAGAGTATGACTTATCTGAATTGTATATCAGTACTGCATTCATGCAGAGCAATACCGCAATGATTGTCATTCCTAGTCGGATACCTGGAGGAACATTGCCCATGCGCTGATCATGCCAGACAGGAACATGACTCAACGACACTACCATCCCATAGCACGAAAAGATTGTGCTCACCACAATGGTAGCACCTTGTATCAACCAACAGTAGTGAAGAGAACATCGGTACTTGTCCATTTCTTTATAGGCGCATATACTGAAATTAATTATATAGTGCGCCTATTTCAAATAGCGCTTATAATAGACAAATTTCATAATAAGGCTTTATAACGTATAATACCCCTAGCAACCTGAATTTTGCATAATATGTAGGTGAAAATATCTAAAGTAACTTCTCCAAATTTTAAAAGGATAGCATAAATCATGGTGTCATAAGATAGCGATGACATCTTAAAGTTTGTAGTTTTCCTATACATATCCATGTGAGGGGGCAACAGTTGCCCCTTCTGGGAAATTACTTAATTGAGAGGTTTCAATGTATGCAAAAACCAAAAATTCAAACAAATTATATCACATAATTCGTAGGTGTGAATGTCAACAATAATATCTCCAAGTTTAGGTCATAAGATATGACATTTTTGGATCCCATGATTTATGTGATTGCTCAGAAAGGGCAACTGTTGCCCCTCTCATTGACAATGTATGGGAAAATTACAACTTCAACTTCCAGTCATGCATGTGTGTGTGTGCGTGCGTGCGTGCGTGCGTACGTGTGTGTGTGTGGTGGCCCACACACATGCATGCATGCATGCACACACACACACACACAACGCTACACTATACTGTACTTATGCACACACACAAATAATAAAGTCGATCAGATCACACCTGGACTTGTGCAGTAAGTGCATAATGCGCTACTAGTAAAAATCAAGTAGATATGTAGTATGATGGTAATCCAAATAATATTATCATTCCACTGGTTTATTTGCTGTGAAGAAATTATATAACCTATACTGACATGTATATTGTTGGAGGGCAAGTAGAGCTAGCTTCTAGTCCCTGCATATAGCTACCTTGCAGCAATATTGTGAATTTCATTATTGCTAGTATTTATATTGAGATTATGGTAGCGCAGAAATGCAATTTTGGCTAAATTTTGAAACAATGGCATCGATGATATTAGTTAGCAGATGCCATGGTAGATTGATGTTTAAACATGAAATTAAGGTGAACAGATGCTGAATCGATTAAGTGTAACCATACTTGTACAGTAACTTAATAGTAGCTATCAGCCTGATTAAATTGCATATACAATCGACAAAATACCCTCCACTTTTTGAAATTTGGAATACTCTAATAGGGCAGTCATGTACTTAGATTAAAGATTCCAATGAGAGTAAAACTTCAGTAAAAATTATTACCAAATTCAGTTTCAGAAAGTTTTGGGGCATGCCCCCATACCCCAAGCATGGTGCTTCACACAGTCAAAATTGTATATATGCCCCTGACAAAACCATATAAACAAGATGTAAAAGTATGATACGTAAACTGAATAGATTTTTGATTTGTTGGCATCCATGTGTCGGTGTGATTATTAGCTATTGGGTTGAAATTATAGCCAGCTTTATTCCTTAATTTACATACTACAGGTACAGACTGGAATAAATTTGAAGTCCATATTTGAACCTGTGAATTGTAAGCTGAACATGCATGAGCATGCATTGCAGTGCATGAGCATTTGACACAATGTCTGTGTTGAAGGCCACATAGTCACCCTGTATGACTTCACATTTTAGTTTTATTGTTAATTTCTAGGCCCCTTTATATATGGCCATTTGTTTGTACTTTCATTTATCATTGGTGGGACTGAATCACTGGCCATATTGTTTTTCAACCTTAGCTTCACTGCTGATGTGGTTCATCTGTGTTTGCATGAGCATTCAAGACAAACCGTCAAGCAACAGAAGACACCACTGTGTGTACTTTTAATAATCATAATTGCTGTTATTGTGTTTGACTGCTTACAGCTGGTTCCATGGGAAGTCAACTAGAGAGGAAGCAGAAAAGAGACTGGATGTTACAAGAGATGGCACTTTCCTAATCAGAGAGAGTGATAGTTTACGATGTTATGTGTTAAGTGTAAGGTGGGAACCTTTGTAGAATTTGGTGTATTATTAAAATTCAAAATTTAAATAACAGAATTGCTAAGTGTGTTTTTCAAGTGTTCCATATGATAGCAAAAATTTTATATACATTGCTATGATGTGGTTATTATTGTTGTATTAGCTTTGAGGGAAAGGTGCTGCACTATCGTATAATAGTAAAGGATAATTTGGTTTCTCTTGATGGGGAACAGTATTTTGAAAATTTAGAGAAATTTGTGGAGGTTAGTGAAGAGTGTCGAGTCATTATTAAAACATTTAGCAATTCAATATTGTAGCATTACCAGCTGGATAGTGATGGATTGGTCACAAGATTATGCACTCCTGTTGGTAAAGAAGGAATACATGAAGTGTGTATTGATGCTGAGAAATGTATAGTTACTTGAACAAATATTGCAGGGTGTGATAGTTTTAGTAATCTGTGCTCTTATATAGCCAACTGGGCTATCAGACGGAAAGAAATATCTCTTGGTGACCTAATTGGTAAAGGAGAATTTGGAGGTACACGTAATATTGGTCATATTAGCTTGCATTCTTCATTTTGAGTTATAGAAGTGTTCCAAGGAGGAAACAAGAAAATGAAAGTGGCAGTCAAGTCACTTAATGACCACTCATATGACTTGCAAGATTTTTTGGCAGGTGCACCAGTAGTGACATTAGTATCGATGTGTTACTTTGTTCAATATTACAATGTTGTATATAGCAAACTGAAACATCATAATTTGGTTTCAATAATTGGAATAAGTGTTTCTCCTGTCTACATAATCATGGAGTATATGGCTAAGGTTTGTGTATATTGCTACTATTGTGTGATTGAGCATGCTGTATAGGGATCTATGGTGGACTACTTGAGATCAAATGGCAGAACCGTCTCTAAACAGAACCAACTAGATTTTGCAAAGTAAGCATGTTGACAACTCAAGTGTAACGTGTCATTTCAATAGCCAGTTCAAGAATGGAATCCATATACAATTTTGTAGGGATGTCTGCAATGGTATGAAGTATTTAGAAGAAATGAATATTATACATCGGTAAGTGTAACTGTCTATAATGTGTAATAAAATGATGTGTGAACTGTGTTTTATCAATAGACTTTGAAAATCAAAAAACCACCATACCGGCACAGGTCTAGTTTTTTTTATTATTACATATTTCAAAATACCACCAATAAAGCTAATATGGGACCATGTGTGCTTTTAGTGGATCCATAAAAACGGTTAAATACACTGCATGTACTAAGTTAAAGATTAACTATGTGGATATGTTTTTGAAAATGCAAGGCTAAACTTCTTTTAATATGACGATCCAAGGGGGAGGTTTTTAGATCCAAGGGGTAAATGTGCAAACAAGTTTACAACAATGAAAACATGCTTTTTTCCCCATGTGGGAGTAACACATGTTTGTCTTTGATCAGGATCTGTTATGTATAGTGCATTTTGAATACCTCATCTCTCCCCAAATAATCAGCATCAAAAGCATTAAATTTATACATACTTTTTACATTCTTTTGACCACTGATCCAAGCAATGAGTAGTTTCTGTCATTGTAGTGCTGAAATTGCTCTTGTATGAGGCTATTAGCCCAGGACATCACTATGCAAACACTGGGAAAGTACATACTTCATTCATTAAACAATACTAAGTGTAACACTTTCAGTTTTATTGTAGGCATTTAGCTGCTAGAAATGTATTGATATCAGATGATGACATTGCCAAGATTTCAGACCTACTCTTATGGCTGTGAACCTTACCCACACTTGGTTAGTGTGTGTGTGGGGGCAGCATAGCCAAGTGGTTAGGGAGTCCACCTGGTAATCGAAAGGTTCCAGGTTTGATTCCCAGCTGGGCCACCTTGGTGTTGTTGTTGTTTCCTTGAACAAGAAACTTTACTCACATTACTCCAGTCTATCCAGCTGTTAAAATGGGGACCTGGTGGCCTGATGCCAACTGGGGAAGCAGCCCACCCAGCTGTAACATCAATGGGTACCTGGTGTAAACTGGGGAAGCAAATGCTTAACTGTTCATGTCTCATATAGGACTTTGGGTGCCCACACCCTCACCTGTGAGACATAGTACAGCCTCCCATGGGTATAGGCATAGGCTATTATGCTCCAAAAATTGAGCATTATGCTTTCGAGCAGTGCTAAAAAAATCACCTATTATGCTTTTGAGAATTGCCCCGATGATTATTCCCAAAACTATGCTACCATAATTGGCTAATAATGTGCTGTATCAGACCATTTTCATTGATGTTTATTCTTTAGCTGGTTGCTGTATTAGAGTATTTCATTTCAATGTGACTGCTTTATTAGAGTAAATAATCTTTAGTTACTGTTCTATTAGAGTTTCTGACTGCTTTATTAGAGTATCTCGATCTTTTTTTAACGGAATTTTACAATCTGCAGATTTTCCTACTGTTAAAGCTTTATAGCTAATCACCTCAAAATGCTAGCATAATTCCTGATTCTCACACATACCTATTATGCCCGAAATTATGCCGGCATAATCGCCGCATCCCTATACCCGTGGGCCACTAGTCCTGCCCCAGGAGGGCATGCCCTCGCTGACTCATAGCACCTGAGTAGCGCACAGGTACCCCAGTGCTGGCCACTGGGAAGCGTGACCGCGTATAGCAGCAGCTGAAGGCTTTTGCTTTGCTTTTGTGTGTGTGTGTGTGTGTGTGTGTGTGTGTGTGTGTGTGTGTGTGTGTGTGTGTGTGTGTGTGTTTTTGTGTGTGTGTGTGTGTGTGTGTGTGTGTGTGTGTGTGTGTGTGTGTGTGTGTGTGTGTGTGTGTGTGTGTGTGGGTGGGTGCGTGCGTGCGTGCGTGCGTGCGTGCGTGCGTGCGTGCGTGCGTGCGTGCGTGCGTGCGTGCGTGCGTGCGTGCGTGCGTGCGTGCGTGCGTGCGTGCGTGCGTGCGTGCGTGCGTGCGTGCGTGCGTGCGTGCGTGCGTGCGTGCGTGCGTGCGTGCGTGCGTGCGTGCGTGCGCAGTGTGTGTGTGTGTGCGTGCGTGCGTGCGCAGTGTGTGTGTGCGTGCGTGCGTGCGCAGTGTGTTATGGTAACAAAGATAAAACCATTCAAGTACATATCTGGAAAACTGTATAAGACTTAATCTGACAGACTATTGTTTCTCGTAGCCTCAGGCCTGTTGATCATGCAGGTAATGCAACGTGTAGAGAAAAATTATCGAATGGACTCTCCTGATTCTATCTACCGTATCATGCATAGAAGAAGCCTGATAGTCGACCAACATTTGCCGAGGTCTCCAAACATCTGGAATTAATATCTGCTTAAATTGTGATACGTTAAAGGCACAGAACAAACTGCTAATCAGTGAATTTATATTTTTGTATGTTTGCGCATATGTCTTGTGTTTCCACATGTTTGTCTCTTGTGTCTGATTTTTATGTAATGCCAAGTTTCAGATACATAACAGTGGTAGATCCAGGGGGGGGGGGGGCACGTGCCCCCCATCTCTTCCTTCATCCCTTTCAGAAAAAATTGCATACAAGATCGAGATACTCTAATAGAGCAGTCACAGTGTTCATGAGGCAGTGTAGCTTAACTATGAAGCTATATGAATAAGGATCTTTATATACTTTATAGTAAATACATTTTGTAAAGGGCAACCATTATTGCTGTGACCCCCCTTTTTTTTTGCTCTTCAACTTTTCAGCAAAGTGCACCCCCCAGCTTTCCAAACTCTGGATCCGCCCCTGCATAATGGGTTACAAAGGATCTGGTTTTTTAGTGTAAAGTGCATGATTAACCTTAGCTGGCCTCTGCTAGTAGCTATCATTGAAAACCTGAAAGAAATTAACCATTTAGAGATAGACAAAGACTCAGGAAATCATCAATTCTAATTGACCAGCCATCTAATTACTGCTGTATAACTGAATCACTAAAATTATTCATCTAACAGAGTCAGAAACACAACTACTGCTAAGTGTTTCCTAATTATAAAACTGTAGCAATGCCATGCAGCTATATATGCGAGAGGTGTATATATATATTCTATAGTCTGTTGCATACATCTCTCTCTCTCTCTCTGAGCTGAATCCAGCCCCAAATTGATTGAGTTTTATTCTGAGTATACTTGTGAAAGCTGACTACTTACAGTATTGTAAAGAACCTGCTAGTTTTTTAATGCTTGCATTTTTGATAGTTAAAAGTACTACATGTAATGTATGCAATGGCACATGTTATGTAATCAAAACATGGTTAGTGATAAATCTTTCTCCATAGCATTTTGTGCTATACATACCTAAGAAATAATGACAAAAGTGTTGACAGTTGCTGAATGCCAAATTATATGTGACCCATGCATTGTTGATAACACCTCAAATGCAGGTACTTGCTCAATTTATGTATTTGTGACCTTCTCTTGGGAGGTTAGCTCATCAACCAGCTGCAGTGTACAATTGTGCATGCCTTAGGGGCCACCTGCAATGGGATCCCCACCTTGTGGAGGAGCCATACTTCTGATAAAAATACTAAACTTTATGCCAGGCTAAGATCAGCTAATAAAACTCACGAAAATATGCACCATTTATTACGAATTATCCTGAAACTAAAGTGAACTAAAGTCAATCTAGCTATGAAATTGTCACCCCACCTTCATGCGTACTAAGTGCTTCTAAAATATTTATCAGGCTGCTATTGTTTAAGACATTCAGAGCCTTTTAAACAGCTTTAAAGACTTCACAGCCATCTGCAAAGGCCGGAATGGTAAAAATCAACAGTGAGATATTACTAAGAGGTGTAGTATCTGCTGCTTCAAGAATGCAGCAACTATTAAACAAGAGGAACTGGCTCTCCCTAACCACCAACAACTTGCCTGTTTGTGCCCCTCCCCTTGCCAGGCCCTGGATCCACCCCTGACCTGTGTAGTTGATATCATGTGCGGAAATAAACCAGCCTATTATATAGCCTGGAAGATTGATTATTCTAATAGATCTGTCAGAAAGTTACTTAGTGTATAGCTACTGAGTTTCCACACAAGGAGGGGGAAATAAGCGCTACATTAAACTGTGACTAAGTATATTAGCTGTAGTTATAGTATATGACATCATATTATTTTAAGCATTTACTCAGTTGAGCATAATGCATGACTACTCTTATTACAATCCTTACACTATATAACCAAACAACTATATATAACAAGGATACTAAAATTTAAACAAAGTATACCCTGATTCAAGATCTGCAGTATAGCCCCTTCCAGAGAGGATAGTTCCTCATGCCTCAGCTGCAGGCAAGTTCTCTCACTCATAGCAAATTCTAGTCTGGTGAAGTGCAGACCTTTTAAAAACTAACTTTTTTTTTCTAAAAGGTGTGTACTATGCCAGACTACTTCACTAGAACTGTAGTAGTCCCAAGCACAGAACCCCAGATAGGATTCACCATAAGCCCAGGTGTCACCTGATTGACTTTATTATGACTTTTTTTACAGTATTTATCTTTATGATGTATCAGCAGTTTCATGGAATACAGTGTATACCAGCACTGCAACCACTTATTCTGTTTGGTAGGTATCCAGAGACATATATACCTGGAACTGATTACCTAATGCATGATGAGAGGTTTTCTCCTGCTATTAATGACAGTTGTTCTTTTTTGTTTGTTCGAAATTTGTCTTAAATTTGTTGCATTTGTATTCATGTGTTTTTTTTGTATTTGTGTCCATGTATTTGTTGTGTATCCATGTTAAGTTTTGTACTTGTTAGCTATAGCTATATGTGTATAATTTTGTTTGTATTGTATGCTGTTCTACACGGCAAGGAAGAATGATAGTTGTTGATTGTCAGAGGGTAATTCATAAATCGATCAATCATGTGTGCATAGTGTAGTAAGGTGTAGTGTGTGTGTTGTGTGTGAGGGATCTACACTCTAAAAAGTGAATGTGACACCAAAGTGTGGTGTTACAGGGCACACTTTGTGTGCACAACACACTCAAGTTATATTTTACAGTGTCATCAGTCAATATCAGGTGCACTGATCACACAATGGCTAGCTACATGAGGTGAGTAGTTGGTATAGTGTACCTCTTTCCATGCAGTTTTGCATGAGCTCTTGAATCAGTAGCATAGTACGGTACCCATATATTCAGGCAATTTTGCAATGATTTCAAAGGTTCAGATACTCTAATCATAGATGACACCCAGACCAATCCACTACCCTAATAGAACAGTCACATTCTTACTGTGCCATTATTAACACAGTCTAAAACCATACATGAGACCTGAAAATTTTCCTGGTGCCCCCAGAGACCCCCAGAATGGCATGCATGTCTGTTGTTATAAGAAGTGGAGCCGGCATATAAAGTTTAAAGCATACTGACAAGTTGTATGCTTTACACTTCACATGGCTCCACTTCTTAACTCTTTAGCCTGCTCCTGATACTCAGCCGGTATAGCAGAAGCAGCCTATAGCTATACTGATCAATTGCTAACATGTCAGCTTGAAAGCTTCAATCTCAGAATAGCCCGCACATAGCAACTGGAGCCATCTATCTGTCGCAGGTACTGAATATTTGCAAGCAAACATGCAACTAGATAAAATAGGCTTGCCCCTTCAATGTTATACATTCACCTAGTAATACTGTATCAAAACAAACAAACAAACAAAAAACAACAACTAATTTATGGCGTTACAAAGATGTGAAATGATACGCATGCGCATTAATTTGACGCATTACAGCGAATTGCGGAGTTCTTGCAATGTTTAAATTTAAGCGCATGCGTACAATCGTCAGAATGGCTACTTTAAATAGTCTACAACTTCTCAGTTTTGTTTCTTCTGATGTCCTGAAGAACGGCCACTATCTAAAATAGATGTCTGATTACTTGGAGTGCTCGAAAAGTAAGCAAACTTTAATAATTGATTGTTTTCTTGATCCAAGTGCGCATGCGCTTAAATTTTAATATTGCAAGAACTCCGCAATTCGCTGTACTGCGGTTTTCCATGTCCTTGCAATGCAAAGCGTCATGCGCTAATATTGTGTCAGTATGCGCAGTTCCCCACAGTTCTTTGAATACACCTGTAATGTTCTGTGGCTGTCGAGTTGTATGCGTAGGCATGCCTAAAGTCCTGTGAGTCAGTAGTCGTCACTGAAAATCCGCTGTTGAACAACTGCGCACCACATGCTTGTATAGCGCATGACGCTTTGCATTGCAAGAACTTGGAAAACCGCAGCATGGTATTTTCTGTCGGTTATGCAATATTAGACAGAAAATACGCTCTCCGCGGTACATTATTGCGCATGCGTGGCGGGATAATTGGGGGTATTTAAATGAATGATTGGTTGCTAGGGCAATTCTAGGCCGTTTACCAAGCTACTGTTGCTTCATTTTTATTGAGGGGATGTTAGTGTGTAATGGATGTGATGTGTGGTGTTGACTTCAGTTAATTTTTTATTTATTTTTCCTTTATAGATATTATTAGCTAGATGATGAGCCTACTCAGTTGGACTAGACTCTGGACTATTATATATGTATCATCCATGTGCTTAATCTTGCTTGTGGTTATTGTTATTGCAGTTTGTGTTCGAGAGTGATGCACATGTGGTGCTACAGCTGCATGCATCATGTATGGTTTTTTCCTCCAGCTGTTCTTTTTTACCCATGTGGTTTTTGTTCAGTGGAGGTTTTTTCCCTTGGGGGCAGATTTGGGGTCGGCTGTCTCCAAAATTTAGGCAAAACCAATACTTTATTGTTGTAGACCCTGCTGTAGCATCACACAGGTCTGCAAATCACTGATCACATGGCATTTATTAATGTGTTGGATAGTGTTTCCAGTATCTATGGTATTTCATACTTAGCTATGATGGCGTTTTGTAAATAACAGTCATTAAACTTTTGCTTGGTGCACGGCCAGGCCAACCCCCTAGAGAGTGTGTCTATATACATAGTAAGTGCTGGTGCTTGGTGCACGGCCAGGCCAACCCAAGTGTCTGTGTGTGTCGTGGCATGCAATAGAGTTTAGCGGGGAGCCGGGGTTTTTCAAGTCCGTTGTCCTATTATAATTGCGCATGCGCTAAAAACCTACTAACCGAGGGCCATTCGCTGGTGATAAAGGAGTCACAACAACACAGTGAGTAATATTTTTACCACATTTACAATCATCCATCATAATAGGGCACACACAGTTACCTAATCTCACTTGAATCTGCCATTTCTTTCGCACTGCTAAGCGCATGCGCCAAAATACATAGGACAACGGACTTGAAAACTCCGGTACCGGTAGCTTTGTAATGGTGCTCTTTGTTTAGAATATCGATTGATTGTAGAGCTGAAACTGATGGATTGGTCGCAGTCCTTTATTAACGGCTCTACAAGAGCTTATGACGAGGCACTATCCTTCTACGACTTGATAATGGGACTAGACTCATCCCACAAAGAGATGTTGACTAAACACCTGTGCTATAAGGTCTACGTTCATTCTCCATTTGTTGGTCACCACTGTATTGTACTAGTTGACGGCCAAGGACTATGTGGGTACTTGACACTGGAGTTGTCTGTAATGGAGGACAGTGACGTCCCCGATGGTCAGGCTGTACACAAAGTGGCTCCTAAGGTGCAGCTATATTCTGGTGATGTGAATAAACTGTATTACAAGGGAGAGGTACAGTGTACACTGGAAAGACTTAGTGAACATGCATATGAAGTTTTATCATCCATGGGAGCATACAATTTGGCATTCAACAACTGTCAACATTTCTGTGATAATTTCTTAGAAAAAATTGGTTTGCCAGGTCACATGACTGACACAGCCAAGATAGGATTTGGAAGTCTGATAGTGGCTGCTAGTGTTGGTATTGCTTCAATAGGATATGGATTGTACAGTGCACTGACTAGCAACAGTGAAGACAGTGCAAGTAAAGAGAAGCAAAAGACAAGGCGTGCATGAAAATATATTTAACAGAGATTTCGATTTTAAGGGATTATCACATTAATTTTTGAATGCTTACTTGAGACTTGCAGCAAATTCACACATTGTACTGACAAAATATAATTTGTAGTTTTTGTTGACTGGCTGGTTATTTAGTAAATTATATTTTGTAATGTGTATGATGGCAAATATTTTTGCCAGATGTTTGGATACCTTTGGCAGACTATGCTACACATGATATGGTAGATGGAATCCCATCAGGAGAGTCCATTTGCTTTCTCTACATGTTGCATTACCTGATCAATAGGCGACCATCAAAAACTGATGAAAGCACAATAGCTGCTTTACCAGAAACCTTCCCTTAATAATGAGGTCATGAAGGTAGATACATCTTAGGATTGACCTACCAAATACTGACATAGCCACTGTAATGAGGTGATCACTACTTCAAACTTCACCAGCACAATCATGGCAGCAATACACACATACCGCATGTACGGCCAAAAGAATAGAATTCCCATAGCGATACTCTGTAACTCCACACATCTGATTTGTTGGATAATTTTCACTGACTAGCCTTGATTTTTCATGCCAACCCAAAATTCAAGACTGGCAATATTGTCAGCTTAACTCTGGTAATGTACAGTTGTCAAGCACATCAAGGTTTCTAGATTTTAGGTTGTCATTGTAACTAAACAGCCAATTTTACATGTCGAGATTGTCGACATTATGTAATGTAACAACTTCACAATAAATGATAACCAACAACCCAAAAGGCTCCATTGTCAGATTATAGTGCATAAACATATGTATTGAATTCAAAGATTTGCTTGTTAAGAGCATTCAAATGTAAAACCTAAATATGTGAATCCCATTGGTGAGGGCCACTGTCTATAATTATGTGCATGTACAGCTGGAAGCACACACAGTTACCAGGCTTCCAGTTGTTTACAAGAGATGATGCTTAACCATCTTCAGTTTCAGTTTTCCTTGATAGTAGACAAATTATACATAACCCAAAATAACATGTACAACATTTTTAGGTGTAACTTCCTCCAGTTTTAAAAGGATAGCATATATAGGTCAAGAAATAAGTTCACAGTATTTCTATGTGAGGTGGCCTAATGTGGCAAAACATTAACCATCAGTGACTGAGCACAGTTATTTCAAGTGAAACTTAATGGAAATCACCCTATTGGGTGTTTTAGTGGTATAGCTAGAGAAACAGTACAGAATGTACTTCCTAGCTACACTGAGAAAGAGCCTAGAACAAGGAAATGGCAAAACCACACTCTACACAATGCAGCGGGTCAGGTTTTACATATACAAATATAGCTGCTAAATTCCATCATAAAGACAGTAAGTGCTACATTACACAGGGACTATTTATTGGCAGGTGGCTCATTAATGTAGAACAGAAATGTGATCAAACACGTGATCCATAGTACAAATATCTCGAGCTACCAAGGATTATAGTTAATGGTTCGCCAGTAAAACCCAATGCACTCTAAGATAATCTTTATATGCAAAATATACAAATTTTCATCAGAAATTAATTTTAAATCCTCACATGAATTGTGCACGTGATTTCATTTTTGTTTTACGTTTTGCAAGCAACCTGAAAAATACAGTAGTATAGTTTGGTAACAACCAAACAGCTAATAGGGTAACTACTTCAACATAGTATATTTGTACGTACCCTTACTTTAAGCTCTGTAGTGAGATGTTTAGTACTGGCAGCAACAATCAAATGTACAGGAAATAAAAATAAAATGATGTCCTGAAAGGAAGAATTATATGATGAAATGAAAAAAACAGTGAAATGAAAACTGAATTATTTTTCAATTCCCAGTAAATACTTAATTATGGCTTCAAATAACACTTTCCTGGATGGCTCAGTTTGTTCTATGGGAGATATCAATCTGGTGAGGTTTAAATCAGTCACAGTAGCCACATCCACTTCCAAATGAACACCAGTCAAAACTACACGACCATTACCATGACTACAGCCCACTATAGCATGACCAGTTATACAACTATGCAAACCCTGGTATGATGCAATCACACTGTACAAGTTCCCAGGTTGGTCAGGACCTGGCACAAATTCACAACCACCATTATAGTAAACATTGACATCAAGCGAAGGCACAATAGGTCCAGAAGTTTTGATGAGCACAGGGTGAGCCCCTTCATGATTTTCATACTGAAATCCAGGGAGGATAGTTCCTCGTGCTTTTCCAGGAAAGAACCCGAGTTCTCGTGCACCACATACACTCATAACAGGATCATCCTTTTCAAATTCTACTTCACTAGACCCGTAGTAGCCCCCAGCACAGAGCCCCAGATAGGATCCACCGGATGACACAAACTCTCTAATCATGTGGTTTCCTCTTCCAGCCAGTGCTTCTACATATGGTAAATCTCTCCCTCCAGGCATCACGATTAAGTTAGTACTCTGCTTCCAGTCGCCATCCAACAGTTGTGGAGCAGTGGTCCGCTCTACTGCATAGCTAGCACAGCATCCCTTCTGTTTGATGGACTCAAAACATTGTGACAAAGCATTTACTGCCCAGGACACACAGTCCTCTGAAGCTCCCTGGTTATTATCGGTATACACTAACACCTTTACATCCATGACACTTTGTTTACCTACGAGAGGTAATAGACGTGACGCAATGCGCATTAAATGCGGTTGGTGCCCGCCTCTTCGCAAAGTGTACGAAGGGGCGCCCGGGGCGGGCCCCCCACCTACCAAATTTAAAAGCCCTATCTCCTGTGCGTTGATTAAAATATCGATAACTGAAACTGGTTTGACTGATGTCTTCCTTATTTAACGGCTCTGTAAGAGCTTATGGTGACGCACCGTCTTTCTACGACTTGATAATAGAGTTGGACTCACGTCACAAAGAGATAATGAAGACAAGACTGTACTATAAGGTCTACGTTCATTGCCCAGTTGCAAGTCACCACTGTATTGTACTAATTGACGACCGTGGACTATGTGGGTACTTGACTATAAAGGAGGACGGTGACGTCCCTGATCGTCAGGCTACACACAAAGTGGCTCCTAAGGTGCAGCTATATTCTGGTGATGTGAATAAACTGTCTTACAAGGGAGATGTACACTGGAAAGACTTAGTGAACATGCAATGAAGTTCTATCATCCATGGGAGCATACAATTTGGTACTCAACAACTGTCAACATTTCTGTGACAATTTCTTAAACAAAATTGGTTTGTTGGGCCACACAACTGACACAGCCAAAATTGGATTTGGAAGTTTGCTCTTAGCTGTTGGTATTGGTGCAATTGTAATTGGAGTGGCTAGAGCTTTTAGTAGCAACAACGATGACAGTGACAGTGAAGAAGATGAATAAGATAAGTGACAACTATTTGGAGAACTTATTGCAGCTGATCAACTTACCCAAACATGAATTTTCAAATGTATACACTGACGCAAACTATAGTGTGTAATAAAAAAGTAACAAGCACACAAATTTCATTGGCTGGCTGGTTATTAATAAGTCCAGTAAACTATATTTTGTGTGTGTAATAATAATAATAATGTGTATGATCTTCTATTTAAGCAGATATTGCTGCTAGATGTTTGGAGACCTCGGCAAATGTTGGTCGACTATCGGGCTCCTTCTCCCAGCAACTACGCATGATACGGTAGATAGAATCAGGACAGCCATCAGGAGAGTCCATTCGATAACCTTTCTCTACATGTTGCATTACCTGATCAACAGGCTACAAGACAAACAAACAACTGGTGAAAGCACAGTAGCTGCCTACACACTGAAGCCTTATTAATAGGGCAACCTTTGGGACCAAAAATACAGCCTCAGTAAGAGGTCATGAAGGTACACCTTAATTCCTACTGAGTACTAACATACACCCTGTTCACACTACCTTCTAAGCTGGGTAGAACATGACACAACTCGAAACAAATTGTAGTGTGAATCAATCAAGCCATACTGGGTCCAGTACAGTGCGACAAGGAGAGGCTGGCACAGGTTGGCCTGGGATAAGATACAGTAGTGTGAATGCATTCTGAGCTGGTCAACAATATAACTTGCTTCTGTCAGCCACACAGCAAGACTGAAGGGGACAAGTGCCATTTGAAAATTTAGGTGACCACATGGTGGGCATTAAACACAATTTTGGGACATAATTGAATTATTGTAATATTTGTTAAAACTTTATTTGAGACTGCCATAAACTTTTAAATTCTGTTGTTTACTTATTGACAACATTATTCACATGGTTAACAAGCCATTCTAATTTTTAGAAAATGGAAAATCTAAAATGGCACATGTCCCCCTTTTCCAATGACCCCTCAGTATATTCTATGCTCTAAAACCGTTCTTCAAAATGGCTACAATACCGTAGTTATGATAGACTTTGTAACAGTTATGCTTGAGTTGATATCTAGCTTAAACATAGTGGCTATAACATTGTACGACTTATTTCAGCTGGTTCTACGCTTCCTTGCTACAATTCTAGTGCATTTTTATTAAGTGCCTAAATAATCAAAAGCCAATGCACTTGTTTTAGCTAATTATATTTGGCACTCACACTGTCGAGTTCATGTCAGATGCAGTAGTGTGAACAAGTGCTAACCCAAGTTCAATAACCCGAGTTGAAAACACTCTGGCTAACCCAGGATAGTGTGAACGGGGTGATATAAGGTGATCACTACTTCAAGCTTCACTAGCACAACCATGGCAGCAATACACACACACACCACACACACACACCACACGTGGATATGGCACACGGCCATAAGAGTAGATTTCCCACAGTAATACTCCATAACTCCACACATCTGATTTGTTTGAAAATTTCTACAAGGAGGAATGCTAATTAGTTGTTTACAGGAATAACAAACATACACTTTGTCGCAGTGCCTCAGGCGACGTCCACTTGATGGGGACTTTCCCACCATCCTGAACATACTTGGTTTCTCGTGCTAGCCCAAAATCTGACACTTTAGCAATGTTGTCATCAGATATTAAAACATTTCTTGCAGCCAAGTCTCTGTAATTAAACACAACACATGAAATTTAAGAATCACTATTGACTGGAATGACCCCCATTGTAAACCGTTAAATGTGTATATACAGCCTACAATAACAACACTGTTAAAGAGATTAATACTAAGTAGCCTATCTGCAACAGTACAAACACGA
Source organism: Dysidea avara (assembly GCF_963678975.1). Taxonomy (NCBI): domain Eukaryota; kingdom Metazoa; phylum Porifera; class Demospongiae; order Dictyoceratida; family Dysideidae; genus Dysidea; species Dysidea avara. The sequence goes on along the minus strand of NC_089278.1, from coordinate 3,337,492 downwards.
TGTGGATATGTGTGATATGTTATAGTTAAAGCACCGCTGTACGTGTGTACGGAAAATACACCACAAGGGGGCTCGAGACACCCTTCAAGTGTTATATTTTTTGCACACAGGCGGTACTTTTAAGTGTTTTACTGTACTTCGTGGTCGTCTTGCTCGGTCTGATTTTCTTGGGTACCTGAACTGCTTTAATTGTCAGTGATCAGACTACCAGTAAGTTGTCATATAATCTATTAGTAATCGTAGAATGAACTGGTAGGATTAATTTGGCATTTGACAGTGTCACGCACATGATCCATCATGCCATCTGTGTGGGTTCTTTTTGCTTCAATTTTTCAGTGTCAGGCTATCAAGTAAGTATCCATGTAGTCTATTTCTAGTCATAGAACCAACTGGTAGGATTAGTCTGGCTAGTTTTAGTGATGTACAATGTCATGCACGTGATCAACCGTGATGAGGTTGTTTTCATAACATTCCTTACAGTACTGCATTGCATAACTGTACTGTATTTTACCAAGCATACTGTATTTGCCCAATTAGCCATATAATTGTGTTGTACGACTCATACAGTACAGTTATGCAGCTAATCGGTACAATATGGAAAATACAACAAACGGTGGCACTTTGTATCCTCCCACGCAAAGTATAATTTCTACAAGGTCACTTGTTTGTAGCTGAACTCTCTACGTGATGGTTTCTTTGTAGCTGAACTCTCTACATGATGGTTTCTTTGTAGCTGAACTCTCTACAAGGTGACTTCTTCTAGCTGATCTCTCTAGAGGGTCATTTGATTGTGATACCAATATTAAAATATTCACATTGTGATAGCTGCACATGGCATGATTTTAATCAAAAATGGCTGGCACAAAGTTTGTCAACAGTAGTGTCAAATACTCTTTTTACACTGGATGACATACCCATGCATACATGTCTTTCGGATGTGTTACTGTAAATATGTTATCAGCTTATACACACTAAGTGTGCGTTCTAACTTGCTGGATTACAAGACAAGCTCCTTGCTATAGACCTACTGAGCTGGATTACAAGACAAGCTCCTTGCTATAGACCATACTGTCAACCTACTGAGCTGGATTACAAGACAAGCTCCTTGCTATAGACCATACTGTCAACCTACTGAGCTGGATTACAAGACAAGCCCCTTGCTATATAGACCATACTGTCAACCTACTGAGCTGGATTATAAGACAAGCCCCTTGCTATAGACCATACTGTCAACCTACTGAGCTGGATTATAAGACAAGCTCATTGCTATAGACCATACTGTCAACCTACTGAGCTGGATTACAAGACAAGCTCCTTGCTATAGACCATACTGTCAACCTACTGAGCTGGATTACAAGACAAGCTCCTTGCTATAGACCATACTGTCAACCTACTGAGCTGGATTACAAGACAAGCCCCTTGCTATAGACCATACTGTCAACCTACTGAGCTGGATTACAAGACAAGCCCCTTGCTATAGACCATACTGTCAACCTACTGAGCTGGATTACAAGACAAGCCCCTTGCTATAGACCATACTGTCAACCTACTGAGCTGGATTACAAGACAAGCTCCTTGCTATAGACCATACTGTCAACCTACTGAGCTGGATTACAAGACAAGCTCCTTGCTATAGACCATACTGTCAACCTACTGAGCTGGATTACAAGACAAGCCCCTTGCTATATAGACCATACTGTCAACCTACTGAGCTGGATTATAAGACAAGCCCCTTGCTATAGACCATACTGTCAACCTACTGAGCTGGATTATAAGACAAGCCCCTTGCTATAGACCATACTGTCAACCTACTGAGCTGGATTATAAGACAAGCTCCTTGCTATAGACCATACTGTCAACCTACTGAGCTGGATTATAAGACAAGCCCCTTGCTATAGACCATACACCTTGTAACTAAACTGCCAATTTTACATGTTGACATTTTGTATTTCACTATTATGATGAATGGACGGTAACCAACAAATTATATTAACAACCCAAAAGGCCAAGGTACCTCCATAGTCATTGTTCAATCCTCTTGTAGCTAAAGATGCTAATTCATAGCCAGCAGAACGAATGGAAATTATTATATTGCTAAATGACATATATTTCCCACAACCCGCAGACCATATATCAAGATGGAACCCTTAAGAACACAATAGGTTTGATGTATATCATGTACTAATATTTCCCATGTTTATTCAAAAGACCAGATGAGGAACCACAAAGCCACCTTTATAGGGACATAGCTCACTGCACACACTCACGTATCCATTCACGCAGGTGAGTTTAAAATTATGACTAACAGCTAACACAATCGATATGTGAGACAGGAACCTTCTGTTGAACAATTTAATGCTGTAATATTACTATTTAATGGAGGAGCTTTCTGAAATATAATTTCCAAATGGCTTACACAGTAGTTGTCTGCCATTTGGAATGAGGTTGAGCATATCAATGGTCCCCCATTCAGATGTAGAACCACAAGGCCGCCTTTTAAAAAGTACCTAACTGTGCATGCTAATGTGTCCATGTGATATACATGTGAGCATACAACAGCTGTAATCTCTAGGAAACTTGGCACTAACACCACTGATATATGAGACTTCACCTTCTATATAGTTTAAATTTCAAATAGTAGGCAACCATTGCGGGACCTGGGCCATTTGGAAACTATATAAAATTGAAGAACAACAGGTTTCAGGAAATGATACATGATGTCAACCCAACCATGAACTGGTTTTAGCGTCTTGCTTTTACCATACGAAACACACAAAATAAAATTTATGAATGCAGAGAGGTTAATGAAACAATTTGGAATTTAAGGATTACAGCTGTCACACATGAAAATTACAAACAAATGCCCAGTTTGTAATGTTTGTGAAACTATTTCCTCTCAGAAAACAGTAAAAATAGCAGACAGCATGTATAGTCTAACGTGTAAGCTAATGTATGGATGAAGACATTACACACACATACAGTGATCACAACTCGACCAGAGAACAATCAGATACAACAACACCATTAGAACTTAACGGACAATTACACATCAATTACTCACCGATGTACTACATTCTTTTCTTCTAAATATTTCATACCACTGCAGACATCTCTACAACAAGGGAGATCCAACATGACAGCTGTTATGTTATTATGGAACATCAAGGAACAAAAAAGAATAACAGGGTCAAGTATACGAATATCATGTCTAGTAAAAATTCAGTGACTACTCTGTACCACAGGAAATCGACGGAAAGCACATGATCTAAACACATACTTTTAAAGGCGCCTATAGATATAATTTTGATGAATTTAACTGATTTGTCAACCTTTTCTGTCAAAATACAGTCAGAACCATCACACCTACCTTGCAAAATCTAGTTGATTTTGTTTAGAGATGACAGCCCTGCCACGTGATCTCAAATAGTCCACCATAGATCCCTATAAAAGATAACTGTAAATGCTTGGATTGCAGCAACAAGTACACAAACCTTAGCCATGTATTCTGTGACTATGTAAACAGGAGTACCATCAATACTTACTCCAATTAGTGACACTAAATTACGATGTCTTAGTTCTCTATTTATATAGCACACAAGATATTAGACAAACAAAACTGAACAAGGCACTATATACTCACGTCATGACTGATGCTTCTGCCAAAAACTTTTGCAAGTCATGTGTCTGATCCTTGAGAGACTTTACTGCAACCTTAGCTTTATTATGCTCTCCTTGGAATACCTCTATAAAACAATGGGGGTAATAAAGGTCAAAATTCTTTAAATAATGCTCACCTCCAAATTCTCCTTTGCCAATTAAGGGACCGAGATTGATGTCTTTTCGTCTGATGGCCCAGCCAGCTACAAGTACAGCTTGCCGAACGCAGTGAATTAAAAGGTTCAAGTACCTTTCTTGAAGGCATCCAGATCAACACACACTTCGTGTTTCCCTTCCTTATCAACAGGAGTACGCAATCTTGTACACAAACCATCAGCCTCTTTTTGGTAATGCTACCAAAGACCAAAACATGTTTGAGGTCATCAAACCAAAGCTCTTGCTAACCTCAACAAGTTTCACTAAATTCTCAAAAAATTCCTCTTCGTCTACAGTTACTCGATTGTTCTTTAGTATCACACGATAATGCTCCACTTTTTTATCATAGCTAACACAACAATACAATGCACTAATACATTAGGAAGAATTAGAGACTTCACTCTAGTATGATATTTAGAGGGTAAGGTGACCATCACTACAGTGTATTCAAAAATGGATAGTGCAGACACAATTTCACCTCCCTCCAAACATGTTTGTGCTAAAATGTAGAGTCTCTACCTGACACACAACGTATAATCCCCTGGAAAGTTATTGCTCTCTCTGACTAGAAAAAGACCGTCCTTTATGACATCCAGTTTCTTTTCAGCCTCATCTCTAGACATTTTACCATGGAACCAGCTGTAGAGCCAGACACAACAATGGAACAATGGCAGCAGTTACAGAGTTAGAATGGAACACTCACGGCATTTCCTGGAGTTTTACTGCTTGTCTTGAGTGACTTGTGTGTACTGGAGGTGCTTCACGTGCACTGCCATCGGTAGAAGGGATCACGAAGTTGGCTGGTATCATTCCTTCCAGTCCATCAGATCTCTTGGCCTTATACCAGTTTGGATCCTGTAAAGAACAGCTGCACAGTCACCCTAGTTAATTTAATAACAATATTACAGGTTGCCTTGTGGCAAAGATGAAAACAAACAAAAAATTTTTTGTAATAGCTTTCAGATTGAATGACACCAAGAGTTGAACTCTTGAGGACACCAGTATGAGAACAGAATAGCATCACCTGATTGTGAATATATTTACCCACCAACATTTCACTAACCTAAAAGCCTACACTACCAATTAAGACTCATCAGAACTGATTAGAATTAATATGCAAATCACATGTGAATGCATTAGTGTACTGTACCCAGTAAAGAGATGGATACTTTGTAAAATGATACCTTAGGCCATAATCATGATACCGTGTCAAGAATTTTAGTAATGAAACAGCATGTTATTGCATTTCAACTATCTGCAGTGTTCCATCACCTACAACCACACTACACTAGAACATAAAGCCATTGCACTACCTAACACTTAATCAGTAATGGGCCAACGTTTATCTTGGCAAATGTTTCGATGAGTTGTGCATTCAAAGGTTGTCATTTACCAGGCCAGAGAATTACATGTCATTTAAATAAGTAAATAGCATCATGATGTATTTAAACAAGGGACCATAAGGCTGAATAGCACCTTAGCTGAAACCCACCAATAGCATGTTCATCAGTCCCTTCTACTTATTACTTAAAGTGGTTAATTTTTGTACATTTACTTATAAGGACATTTACACTTCTCACCCTTGAAGCACTGACAATGGTGAGTACATCACCTTTCTTGAATGGCAGGTCCTGAGCAAGTCTCTCTCACAATTTATTAACATCTAAAGTTGTTCTTACGTGCGTAGCCGATCCAGCAAAGTTATATTTCGCGACACATTCTGTTCCACGTGACCACTAGACGTGCAAACGATTTCTAACAAGGGATGGTGCAACAAACATCAGTGAGCATACCAATTGTCCTTGTGAAGCCATGATCGTCAACCTCTGTCAATCCATACGGTAACCTACAAAGAAATAAGTATTCAAATGTATTCGCACTTTGATTAGTCCAGCTTCGCATCGTATGTATCTTTTTTTTTCCTAAACACAACCGTACTGATTCTTAACGCTAGCTATTTACTGGACTCCTTGTCAAAATAGGAATGAGGACAACACTTCACTACTTCGTTGCAACTACACAGCATCTTAACACAAAGCTCACCGTGCTGATCTCAAACATTCGCCATGTTGAATACCAACCTCACGTGATCACAAACAAACAACGCGCATGCGTAAATATGACGCATTATATAAGAAACTTGTAAGCTAAGAGAAAATACAACTTTGACATTATCAAAAATAATTGAGGGAACTGTCTGCATTAAAAACTTCAGCACTCTTTCTTAGATCATTACTCCTGGTCCAACCATCCGTGCAGCAATCAAACTATCCGCGACATCTCTTCTTTGAATGATCTCCAGTGCACTCAACAGTGAAAAGAGTCGTGCTTCCACACCTCGAGAGCTGAGCCACTCTCGTAGCATCCGCTCTCCTGGAGATTGCTCATTGAAGTTCTGCTCTACCTGATTGCTGTTGTCAGTTATGGCTGGCAAAGAGACAATGCTATGACGAATGCTAAATTTCCTCAGCTCATCATCTGAAAATCCGAGCAAGTGGCCTAGCTCTTTCCAAGAATGCCCCAAAGTGTTAGCAACAACAATGATGTCATCAACTGTGACCAGTTCTAAAGCGGAATAAAACAGTCAACACATAATAGTGCACACACACGCACGCACGTACACGCAAACAGGTACACACACAATACCTATGTCATCATTAACAGAAGTCTGGAGATCACTGGATGCACCAAACCATCTTGTTATGCCCAATAATGGCAAGAACTGGCTCCCAAGCTCACAAACCAGCAAACCTGCTTCCATCCACTCCTCAGAATCATTGAGAATGATGTAATGGGATCCTCCCTTACTGCTACGATTACTTTGTGCACAATGGCAAGGCACACAAAGGTCAAAGTCCATTTGTGGAATCCACTGATGGATAATGTCCATTATGGCAGCCTGTACAAACATCAGCACAGCCAGGCAAACATCATGGCTAGGGGCACTCATGCTTGAACAAGATTCCCTGATTGCTTGACTATCTTCAGTATGTGATGACAGCCTCTTCATTCCTGCTGTCTCATGTAGTGTTAAAGATATGAAGTTTGATTTGAGAGACAAGATGAGTGTGGTAGTTTCATCAACTTCAAAGCAAGCATTGTTAACATACAACCTCACGTCTGATGGATAGCTTTGGATACAACGAGCCACCAGGCGGTAGTACAAACCAGCAGGAATGTGACCACTTTTGAAGCGGAAATAAAGCGGCTGGAGTTCTGTGTTGCTCATGTCTGAACTGATATGTGGTGGTGCCTCTTCTTCAACCAGGGATGGAACAAATATTTGAGAGATTGCCCCACCCATGTTGATGTATGCAGCATCACTGCTGTCACTCCCTGTCTGCTGCGAGCATGACAGACAACAGATGAGCTCCATCTTGTGCATTATCTGCAACAACTCTGCTTTATTCGTCACATCTTTCCAGACCAGGTTAAGCAAGTTCTCTGACAAAAGACCACTGGAAGCTAGTGCATCTATTTCCTTAGAAGCACTATTGTATGCTTCTGTGTTGTGTGCTGAAGCGAGTGACAAGAGAGCGCTGATGTTCTTTAAGAACCACACAGGTGATGTGACGATCACATTTCTCAACATATGGGAGAGATCAAAGTGTAAGATAATATGACAGCCAGAAAGAAAACCAAGCAGTTGGTCAAAATCATCTTCTTCTTCCACACCACACACATTGTGGGACAAAGTTCTCAGCTGCTCTAGCGTGATGAAGTGTCGCCCCAAATTATCAAGTTGGTTGATCTTGGGAATGATGTGTAGCCATCTTAGGGGTATCTGTTGTCTGCATAGCTTGCGTGTGAGGTCCATCAAGTAACGTTTTATTTCGTCAAAGTTAGATCGTTCTAGGATGGATGATGAGCTGGCAACAAATTTGGCAGCAGCCACATATGCCTTGAAGGATGAATCATTCACAGCCTGTGTGACAATCCGGAGACGATGACTAGCAACAGACATCGACACTTTATCACAGTGAGTCCCGATGAGTACAATTCTGGCACCACGCTGTAGCTCATGTTGTGGTTGGTGCAAGCAAATGTCTGTAACTTCATTCAAGATGTGATCAAGGTAGATGGAATGACCTGTAGTACAACTAGGTGACTTCTGAGCAGAAGGAGACTCTGAGTTTGCATAAACATGATAGGGGTCAAGGGAAACATCAAATGTGACTATGGAAAGGGAGCTGGGGGTGACTAACAAAGGTCTGAGTAGTGAGTGGGGCTTCCCCCCAGGGGAATCTATTATTTTACCATATATGGTTGAAGATTGTATTGACTGTGGGGTATACTGATTCAAAGTTTCGACAATTTTTTTGACAATTGGTTCTGGAATGACAGATGGTGACATGATTCCTGAAGGGCTATCACTATGACCATTGAGTACAGTACCATCGTCAGATAAAACTGATATTTTGGGTGGACCCTTTGATGATGGTGGATGTGAATGCTTAGGTGGTGTGGTGTCCTTTTCACCCTTGCCTACTTTCTTACTTTGTGATCTCTTAAAAGAAGACAAGAATCTTCGCTTCACCTTAGGTTTCATCTGACTAGGCTTGCTAGGAATAGAGCTGCTGCGTCTTCTAAATTCAACCCCATCAAACATTCCATCGGCGGCTAACAGATCCTCTTGTGATCGGCTGCTGGGGGTGCTATGCAGACCAAATTGGTTTGCAGGATCCTTTAAAATATCACTAACAATCACGTGCACCAACTGTTCTTCAAAAGTTAGGACATTGCTGGTAGAGTTCCAGTGAAGATGATCTCTCAACTCTAAAAGAGTCTCTTCTAGTGTAATGGCAACCGAGCTTGGCTCATGCATCCTGAAATCTTCCCCTTTCAGGCTTCGCATAAAGCTAGTCTTTCCTGATCCTTCTGGACCACACATCAAAATACTGGACAGAAACAAAGTGATTCTACGAGTCTTTGGAGCCTCCTTGTATGTGCTGATGGCAGTGGGACTTGAGGCCAATAATTCCAAATTATCTGTGAATTGTACACAATGACAGCAACACAAACTAGCAGCCACTAACCAAGTCCTCTTGCTGGTAGCATAGTCTGCATGGTTGGTGAAGGCACCCTGGAATCACCTACAACAGAGTTAAAGGTAGTGCCATGGTTAGGCACAATTATCACATACCTTGATCACCAGCTGTTAACATTTCCCGAAGTTTCGGGAATGGAGGACGCTGTGAAGGCTCCATCATCCAACACTCTTCCATGATGGCATATATATAGTTGGGACAACCATCTGGTGGATCCATCCTATAGCCATCCTCCAGCTGTTCCAGGATAATGTCTGATGGCTGTGGTAAAACAAACACAAGTTAGCTGGGCAGTCTGCATGTCAGCCATTACAACTCACTATGCTTGGGAATGGTACACGACCAAAGGAGAATATCTCCCATAGCAGAATACCATAGCTCCACACGTCAGACATAATAGAGAATCGCTAAAAAGGTAATCGTATACTTTACAATTTCTTTGTGTCAAATAGCCAACTTACACTGCTTTTCAATGCCTCAGGAGCTGTCCACTTTGTTGGGAACTTCCCTCCCTCATTGGGCACATAAATGTCTGCTTTACGAGCAAGACCCAAATCAGAAACCTATTATAACAAAAACTACTACAAGGGCATGCAGCCATCAGCATAGGTAGTACCTTAGCTTGTCCATTTCCATTCAACAGTACATTCCTGGCTGCAATATCTCGGTGGACAAAGCCACTATCACTCAAATATACCATCCCATTACACACATCCCTAGGTGGATACACATGTAACTAAGTAATACATTTCCCTTGTCTTATACGTACTTGGCAAAACTTAGTAGCTCTTTTTGAGATATAACAGCTCTGCCTCTAGTCATCAGGTACTTGGAAAGTGCTCCCTATAAGAATAAGAGATAAAATTTCCATAATGCAAAACAATTAACACCTTTCCCATTAGTTCCATGACAATACTTTGAAGGGTGTTACCATGGTAATGAACTCCCACCAGCTGTACAACATTTGGGTGACACAAATGCCTGCGCATGGATCATGTGAGCCCATGTGACTTAATACAATGCCATTATAACTCACGACATGATAGCAGCTTCTCTAGTAAAGTTGGAAATTGCTTGTGCATTCTGTTTCTGGCTCAACAGTGTCTTTATAGCTACCTGCAGTCCCCGATATTCACCCGCATGTACCTCTAAACAAAACCCACCAAAATTCTAAATGCTAACAATAACTAAACTAAAATCCTTACCCCCAAACTCTCCTTTTCCAATCACTTGGCTGACAATAATTTCTCTCCTTGATAGTCCCCATTCTGATCAATATTTTACTTACCATAAACTAGTTTGCTAATGTCAATACAACTCACTCTGCTCAAGAACATTAATGTCCACAAAGAACTCCAAGTGACTTTGTCTGGTAACTGGTTCTGTCAGTTTGATCCCTGAAGCAGAATCAGTGTGAGTTTTGTAGTACTGTTAACAAGAGTATGGCTACTATAAGAGTGTCAGCTGCATTATAACCAACCTCTACTAGCTCACAGAGACTGTCTAAATATATTTTACCATCAATTGTCAGCCGACGTTTCTTGAAGTTCATTGCCAACAAATAATGTCTAACTGTTCCAGTACAACTAAATAAACAGTAACAAAAAGTTTATGAAATCTCCAAGTGTGTAACTATGAAGCCATCATTAACAGTTTTTTAAATATAAATAATTCCCTGCAAATGAAGAAACTTTATTATTATCACATCAATACAATCAACAGCATAAATGCTAATTGCTAGTACAAGCCATAAATATAATACCACCAGTGGTTGTTTCACTTACATCACAGCGAGTGCAAATATTCCATTTGTGTGCTGGCTAGTGCGTAGCAGAAACTGTCCTTCTACATTCCTGTCCAGCAATTTCTCTGCTTCAAATCTGGTAATGGAGCCATGGAACCACCTGTAGCATCAACTAATTGTCCCCCTGTAAAACATAAGGTGCTTTTGCTCACGGCATTGGTTGCATGGGGACAGGAATACGATCCATTAGCAGTGAAGCACCCACACTGCCTCTATTACCTCCAGCAGTGATCATCTCATAACACTTTGTGACCTGTGTGTGGAGACCGTCAGTTACCATGAAGCCATATGAAGTGTATATAAAATTCCAATAGCAGATTATTCAATATATTAGAGTAAAATAACGTCTTAAGCCTCTATGTCATATTCATAACTGTATTAACACACCTCGCTCATTTCCTTCACAACAATCAGAACGTCTCCATTCTTGAATGTGAGCTCCTACAAAAGCACACCAGTTACGTTAGCTCTCCACTTAATAAGAGATGTGCATGCAGTTTTTGCACTTACGCCGTTCCTCGTTCCGCGGTGAGTGCAACGCGCTCGACATATTGTCCCCGACGTATAACGTTCGCAGCACTACAGGAGTGTAAGAACAAGTCTCAAACACGCCTAAACTCAACTAATACAGTACACACTGACCTCCATACGCTCTCCCCCGGTATCGAAGTTAACACTACCAATACGAGCCCATAAAAAGTATTTGTGAGAAATAATAAGTACAGGCGCTTAATGTTCCGTAGAATCTGTCCAGTCATGTCATAACGAGCAGGATAACAGAAGATGGCAGGCAACACTTATTACCGTACAGATAGTACCCCTCCTGATGCACATCTCCATATGGCGGTAAGGCGCCTCATAAATGTGAAAATGCGTAATATGTAGCACACTCCCTCTTTAGATTTTGCCACTCTATGATCACGTGAAGTGCCCAATTTGTCACTCATCGTACAGGAGTGCGTACATGACCACATGTGGCCATAGGTTCTGTGAAGAGTGCATCAGAGAGTGTGTCAACAGGAGGTCTGTGTGTACTTTTTTGCAGGGGTAGGTAACAACCTGAAATTTTGTAGGTCACCTCTGAAATTATTTCTGAAAGATGAAATATTGCCTGAAATTTTGTACATTTGAAAGATGAAAGTTTACGATCAAACAGATGTGACGGGAGTTTACGAAATTTTACGGGCATTTAAAATTATGGATTTTAAAATTTGGAAGTACTGGATATATGAAGCAAAATGTTCTTTGAAAGATGAAATATGGGCACCCATATTTCAAATTTTGAAATTTTGTTGACAATTTTGGCTCGTTACCTACCCCTCATTTTCTGCCATATATGTAACCTGACCATTCATGTGTACACACAGGCACCAATGCCCAATTTGCAACACAAGGATTACGTCTAGTCATCTAATTAAGGACCATCAAACAGATACCTTCATTGGTAAAGCATTGTATGTAAAATAGACACTGTATGTCTACATGAGTATGGAGCTCCTATAGCTAGTTTGCTATTTAAATAGAAGTCCAAGTACATATTTTTTATTCCAGTACTAGTGTTGTGAGCAAAATGAAAAAGGAAATGTCTGGTCTTCAATAACTATGACATTATTACATTATGTTGCCATACAACAACAAAAATCTGATAGAAGGAAAAGTTAACAAGCCTGCAACTTAGTCAACTTTTGAACTGATTAAATTTTTGATGTAATCATAGATCTAGATACTCACATTTAAAGGTGTTTTGGTGTTTGATAACTTAAAAGTTGACAAGTCAAAAGTGAATGCATTATGCTCTTCACAAAAGGTGAGGAGTGTGTAACAAATACTGTAAAATTCATCAACTGACTTTTATTATTGTATTGTGACAAAGCAATTTTGGTCCGGTCCAGTCCAGTCTGGGTTTTATCCATCCCCCAAAATTTTCTGTTGTGTGTTAATCTATATAGCATTTCTACAAACTGAAAGACGCAAAGCTGAACAGCTCAACTTTGAGAGAGTGATAGAAGAAGGTACTAGTGTGCAATTGTACAATTCAGACTATAATTCACTGTCACATTGTCCAGCAACTAACAATGCCTTTTCTGGTCAAAACAAACTAATATCAGCTGTGGAGGCCGTCCTCCATAAACATCTCAGAGAGAGTCTCACTGTACATGAGCAGTACCATCAGGTTAGTGGTTACATTATGAAAGTCCATGTGACTGTATTGATGTGATCTGAAGGAGCTGAAACAACAATATGCCCAAGCACAACATAGGATAAATCAGGAAGCTCGTGCAGAAGAACAAAAAGTTATTCAGGATTTCCCACACGACCCTGATGCACCAGGTTTTGTGTACATCATGTGTGTGCCATTATGGTGACTGTGTCTACCCAACTAGAACGTCTTGTTAGGTTGAAGGAAATAGAAGACATAGCAACAGCGAAGAAGGAAAGTCTCAAAACAAAGCTTCAAGTGACGGTTCAGATGTTGGCGGATGCTTATGACAGGTCGGTAACATCACATTAAAGATAATCTAAATGATTTGGTGTGCAGGTACTTGACACAACAGTTGCCTAGCCAACCAACCACCCTACCTGTAACTGTTACATTGAAAGTTCCAAGCAAAAATTTTGTTGCTGCTGGCATTATAGTGCAACCAGATGAGAAGTGGGTTGTCATGGCAATATGAAACCATTTACCTGTGTTGCATAGTATGGTTGACTTGTGTAGCCGACTGTATCGTCTGATGGAGGAACGTAACTTTAATATTGTCTCTTTCCCACCACCAAGTGAAATGGCCATGGAGATATATCAGTGAGGAATAACTAAGGGATCGGTTGTGTCATCTCATGTGTTTTCTTGTTAGACCATTTGATGCTGGTGATATTGGTAATGATGAATGCGGTATCCCTGTTTCTGTGGATACCATACCTGTGTTACAACATTCAATGGTGAATTGAGTGTTATGTATGCAATTCTGAAATATAATTTGTGTGATACAGAAGCCTGGCTCAGAGATTCACTTCTCAGGCAACATAATATTAGAAAGGTACTGCTACAAATGAACATGGAGCAGTTACTGTTGCCCTGTCTGTAGTGACCTGCCCAAGACTTGTTTTGCTGTCATGTACAAGCCAGGGAAGGATCAAGTGATGGACTACTATCGCTGCACAGAATGTAGCATCAACTGTGAGTAGTTGTATCATCATATGTACCTCATTAATGTAACCACCTCCTGGAGCAAATAATATGACATCAGTAATAAGGTGGTCTGAAATACACCTTAGTTATGTCTGGGACCTACTTAATAATGAGGTGGTCTTATTAAAGAGGTCATGAACTAAACCATGTTTGGGACCTATTTGATGTGGTCACTTGAGTGTGTGGTTTTAGTAGCTGCTAAGTATATCATTTACTATCAAAGCCTCACAAGGTTGTATGTGCAGAGTAGACCATTAGGCATTTGTGTTATGTTGATAACACAAGTGGAAGTGCCACTTGTGGAAGTGCCACTTGTGGAAGTGCCACTTGTGGAAGTGCCACTTGTGGAAGTGCCACTTGAGTTTGTTCAACTTTCCTGGTAAATTGCAAATTGTTCTTTATTGTTTAAGCTTAATAAAATAGTTGTTGTTAAGGTTCTCAGAGAATCAAACTGTATAATCAATTTTTCATACCCATGAAGTTAGCCTTTTAGTTACAGCCTTTGATGTAAGTAATTTTATAAACACAGCCATTGTTGGAGTTTTATTAAATCACAACCCAAGAATGAGTGGGTAGATAAGTTGCCATACCAGGGAAACCCTAAAGGTGGTGGCTCCAAGGTGTGGCTTGTAATGGTTGTAATCCATGTGGCTTCAACCATGGCTTCTGACAATGTGAAAGTGTTGAAATAATTTTTTGGCCATTAAATCTTTTGCATGACCAACTTCTTTGTAATCACTTATTGTCAGCATCAGTTATGTCTATGGGGGAAACTTATGGTATAGAAGTAGCTAACCTGTGGTTTGTGTTTGCTTGAATTTATCAATTAGAAACATGTTGAGGTTTAATTGGTATCTAATAACTTAACATGATGTGTTGACCACATTAGACTGGTTGTTTGGGTAGTGAGGTGGAGGAGGATAGGCTGTAAGTGTAACATGAGCCTTCTGTGGTGGTTGGCCTACAAAATTAATGAATCATTTCAGAAACCAAAATATATGTTTTAAATGCAGCCTGATGTGTGATTTCTATCCAGTAAGCTGTTTGATATTTCTTCGGTTTGCCCCATAGGAAGTTAGGTCATGGCACTGTGATATGATGTATTGCTACGTGTTATTACACAATCAAACAAGGTGGTATTGTTATTATCTAGCCTTTTGTCACATTCACACAAAGTACATGTAATTTTTGTTTCTTAGCTACGTAGGAAAGCCATGCAAAGTGTTGGGTGTGGCAAAAAGAGTGATCCTGAAAACTGTGATTTATCTATATTAATTATGCATTAGAATAGTGAAAACACCACCTTGAGTACAATATGGAAAAAATAGTACAAGAGTGTGGGTGAGAGACTAATACAGCACGAGGTGAAGCCAAGTGCTGTATTCGGCTCAAGACCACACCAGAGTGCTATTTTTTCATATTGCATACAGTGCTTAAAGTGCTTCCTGGTCGTCTTTGTTTGAAGCATTCATTTTGTACAGTTGAACCGTGTCGGTTTTCAGCTGGTAAGTGTCTATTACAGGTTTGGTTGTAAAACAAACAGATAGCATTGCTTTGTCTTCTTCTGGTGATTTAAACTGTTACACACATCAACAGTGCTGTACTTTCCTTTTCAGTGCTGTATGGAGATAATAACACTCGTATTTGTTTGATCTTTGCACCCCCCCCCCCCCCCCCCCCCCCACACACACACACACACACACACTACGTATGCATGCACAACACTACACACACACACACACACACACGTACATGCATGCTTGATACATAATCTTATTTACATATTTATTCATATCATTTTAATTCCCAGGGGTGTGTCAGCCATGTATGGAGGTGTGTCATGAAGGTAACATCTTAGTGTACTCACATGTGTCACTACTGCACTGTTCCTACAGGTCATACACTGGTTCCCTACATATCTAAGCACAAACCAACCTGGTAAGTGTATAGTTACATTCTGATCACTCGTAGCTTGAATAGCAAATGAGATAGCCATTCAGCCATTTTAACACCACCATAAGGCTATGCATATAGCATATCACAGATTCATGATTTAGCTTTTAATTACTTGGGTAATTGTGTGAGTAAATTCCGGATGTCATTGTTTCCATATTAGGGCGTGTTGTTATTGTCCCAAGAAGGCAAAGGTAAGGATCATGTGATCTTGGTAAGTTGAAATGTTCAATGTATTCCTTGTAGTGCATCATTCAGAACACAACATGATTGGCACCCAGTGGGATATATTTTTCTGTTAATTAAACACTGTATTTTTATAAGAATAAGATTGTTCACTTGCTCTGCCATGTCAGAGTTCTTATAATGATGAGTTGAGATGAAAACAGATATATATTTCTAATGTCAACATTGATGTATGTTATAATCTTGTACAACAACACTTGGTACAAGTGTTTAATACATAACTGTCCCAAATAAAGTTGGTTGCTGATTGTTTGTATTTGATGAGGCACAATTTTTTACTTAATTTGTAAAGTGATGCTTATCTCTGTGATTGAGCTTATGTTTGATTCACTTATCAGTCTAAACAATTTGGTTTATAGGCCGGCTCTTACAGATATCAGTTTGCTATGCAGTACAAGCTCACCATTCTCAGCTGACACATTAGTAACATTGATATTGTACTAATAAGAACTTTAACACTACCATGCAGTGACAGACTTCACTGTGCTACCTAGGTGGTGTACATCAAGAATTAATGAAGTTGATTTTAGCTATCAATGATTTAGTTAGTTTATTAGTTTCATGGGATCATTTGGAGTGTGGTGAGGGCTGACTAGGCAAACTTGAGTCAAGTACTTGTTAATTTTTTATACCAAACAGTGAGATTTACATGAGAGATGCAACATAGAAATTTTCTCTAAAGTATAGCATGTTATTTGTCACTATAATGGTTAGTGAACCTATTGGTTCACTAACCAATAGGTGAAGAGATTCACAGATTCTTCACCTATTCAGAGATTCACAGATTCTTCTTGGCTTGCTCAAGCAGTGAAACACTCTTTGCTGTAAAGTAATGGCCAACTTTTTCTCCGCATTTATATGTATTACAGAAGGCAAAGCAAACATAACTGTTCTATTGAGTATCTCAATTTTACAGCACACAATTTTCCTCCAGATTTTCAAGGGGATTTCAAACAACACACAGTTGCTAGCAGTGGGGGTCTAGGGATGTTCAGAGACCTTTAATACTTTATGGTCCAAAACTAAACAGATTGGTATATTTATTAAGGCTTTACAACACAAAATGCTGAAGGTCTGTAGGACACCTGGTCCTACAGCCTGTTTTAAAGTTGTTACATAAAGCAAAAGGTGGAGAAACAATCCATGACTGGACCTGGGCGGCCTCGAACCTGCAGCCATCCGATTAATGCTCAAACGCTTACAGGAGTCTGCCAGGCAGTCAGGATGTTTTCTCCTTGTCAATTTCATGTAGCTGGTCACTGTAAAGCATTAATAATAATAATATGAAACTGACAAGGAGAAAAAGAATTAATGTGATAGTTAATCATATCATAACTCCCTGGGACACAGCTATGTAGCTAGTGGGCTTACATATTCAAACATAAATCCACTAAATGATTTGTAACTTGAACAATCAAAGCATTATTTTGATTTCAAGGATGTCTTGTGTATCTATTCCCATACAATTACTGACTATAAGACAGATGTAACATTCCTTCCTCAATGAAAATTTATTGCAATATTTCTATAGGGATGTTCAATTAAAGTTGTATACTTGACTGTTCTATTAGAGTATATAGGATCTTTCAAGAGGCCTTATGGATCCTTCCCTGAGAGTTGAAGCAAGTTTTGTTAGCTACTATTTGTTGAGCTGTATTGTATGCTGTTACTCACTTTTATGCTGCCGAACTTATAGTGTTAGGTCCTGAGAAACTTTGTGATACTAAATTTCACCCTCAGTCCCTACACCCCTAAATATAACCCAGTATAGATAGTATGAAGAATACACTCAACTATATACTCATATATTTAGTACTATTAATATAATGTTAAACGGAGGACAGAACAGCACATATTATATGCAGGTAAGCTTTCATCTCTTGTCGATAGCATTAATAGTTATATCATGGAGGGGTTGTTTGACAAAAATTATGATAACTATAATTATAATAGCGGCTGTCAGTCATTTGAATTATGACTCCTCCACAATGAAGGAATAAATGCAGGAGTTGTTTTCTTGTACTCTTCATACTGGGAGCCAAACTGATGTATAAGGTCACGTTCCTCCAAATACAGTACTGAAACAACAATGTAGATTGTCATGGTGATGGCAAATAGTAATTGACTGGTAGTCTGTGAAGGTAGATGACACAATAAAGTATGACTATTATACATTACCATTGTGGGTGTTACTATTAATGTCCCTATAAAGAAAGACATTGCAGGATGTCGTACTATTCCGAATATTCCAGTTGTGATCAACGATACTTTGGGTGACTCTCTGTAGAAAATAGATATAATTATCACTTTCCAAAAGTACAATACACTACCTTTTCATCAGATGAGATGCTGGCTGTCTAATACCATAGATGCCAGAAATGCCATCCAAGCTAAAAAGTCCCAATGACTTCATACTTGCGAGTATAAACCCCAATCTCACCACTATATGGAATATACAAATAAATATTTCACACAATTGCACTGACAATCATTAAGACTGAAATTCTAGCCTAACCTATTACTATATATCTCAACCATGGGATGGTGATGTGCCAGATAATACGAGGGAGTGGCTCCCATAACAAGAACATCAGATACATAGTTATAGCAGTTGTTACATTGTACACTATTCTCTCAAAACCATCAGGTAAGCAAGTAGAGATTATAGCTTTCACTGTTCTCCGTGCAAGCATACTAGTATGGATGAATGACATCCATCAATACACAAATGAACATACCTGTGCTGCAATGCAAACACTATTATCAGTAATATGTTATTGATGACTGGAGAGTCAGGTAGTAGTACAAGAGTATCCCATGATGATGGCTTGTTATCAATTGTGACTGGTACAATAGTGTTAGTCAGCCATCCCCATAACTAACGATACAAACATCATGCAGCACAGATGTATGGTTACTCTATTGCAATGCTAATTATAGATTACACCAATTTATAGGTAGCTATGCAATTAATTTGACACATTGAAGTGATATCTTATATCTCAGTCATATTACATACTTTAATATTACACCTCATGTTGGTATACTGACCAGACTGAAATATGCAACAACTACCAAATTGGCATCAAAATTATACTGACGGAAAAGGCAAACATGTATGGCTATTCTATTATAATAGTACATTATTGAATGCTATATTAGAGTAGTTTTCATAAAACAATTGGAAATTGTTACTGAGAATCATACAAGAACAAGATACTCTAATAGAGCAGTCAAAGGAAGGCTGCCAGATTTGTATTTAGCGATTATTCTTGATAGCTATTCCAGTGTTACAGCTATGCTAAATCAACTTGATTGGCAATCATTGGAGAGACGAAGAGATAATTCAATTTTGGTTATGTTTCATAAAATTATTAATAAGTATGTAGATATCCCTTGTGATCATATCCTCATAAAGTTCCCAGTATCACCTGTAGTAGCAACAAGAAATTCCTACACTTACCCTCAAGAATTGATTCTTTCATGTAGCTATTCGTTTTTTCCAAGAGTAATCCGATTATGGAATCACCTACCTGATCACCTTGTGGAAACTGATAATATTGATAATTTTAAATCTTTACTAGTTACTTAATTAACGTTTAGTTTGTTAACTAATCGTGTACATTATACTCGTGATTGAGGTCTGTACATTATACAGTAATAATAATAATAATAATAATACTATAGGAGAGTAACCACACATTCTTAAGAAATATACCAGTTACATATGTATCGGCTGAGTTCGGGGGTTAAGTTTAAACACTTTCACCTCTACAGCACCACCTCAGAGGCACACTTAGCTATATTATTTGTAGGTTAAATGCACATGGTCCTTTGTAAGACAAAAGTCCCATAACTGACTGTCACTGAAACCAAGAGTTCTAGGGAACTCTTGGTGAAACCATAAACTGTGTATAAAAAGTTTGACGCTGCCGGAATGTTGGAAGCTCCAATCAGATCGCTCCATTTCAAATTGATTATGTAATGCGTACATTTCAAAAGATTCGCGGCTTACTGTTAATTACATCCGGTGACTCTGCCGCTTAAACTCATTGAGAAAACAGCCATACAATTCTGTTGGGTATAAAGTAGCGCTATTAGTTTGTCACCACTGCCACGGTGATGCTGTAAGCGGATCTGGTTGAATGGATGTTGTGACGTAAACAGTGCACTTACGTAACACGTAAAACGTCATCCAATAAACATTCCAAAGCTCAAACTTTTTGTACACAGTTTCACCAGACCCTCTTTTTAGGGTCGGGCGCCGCGAGACTATAGGCGGCTAAACTCATTTAATAAGTAATGTATCATAGTAATCACTACTACTGATAATGTAATTATACGTATCCATATATTCCACATGGAGCTACAGTATTACATAGCTAATACTCGAATACACCGCGTAACTACCACACTGCAAGCGAACTCACGTATATCTGAGATGTTAACGTTATAATAAATGATGCCACAGCATATGATAAGTGAAAGTAGGCATTCATTTCCCGTTGATTATAGAGAATTTAACTCCACAGGCATATACCAATCACGTGCGAGGTCACGTGACAAACAAAGTGAATGTGCCTATCACACTTGTTTAAAGAAAAAAATTAGCTATACAGCATTAGTGCATACGAATACAAAATATACTTGTCAGTGTTGTCACAGAGCCTATGTGATAGAGGACTTTGATTGTCAACAAGAATTTTGTATACACTCTAAGAAGGTGACTGTGAAGTCAACACTCGTGCAGGACCAGGCTCAACAATGAAGGGAATATGCGTACAACTGTGAAACTATATGAAGTTCAGGCACATGTGATGACAAGTAGCTATGTGTGCACATTCATTAGCAACTGTCAGTCACTAGCTGATTTATGACTCCTCCACAATGAAGGAATAAATGCAGGAGTTGTTTTCTTGTACTCTTCATACTGGGAGCCAAACTGATGTACAAGGTCATGTTCCTCCAAGTACAGTACTGAAACAACAATGTAGATTGTCATGGTGATGGCAAATAGTAATTGACCAGCCCCCTGTGAAGGTAGATGACATAAAGTACATTAATAGAACTGCTATATATGTATAGTGTGAAGTGTGTTACCATATTAGGAGATACAAAGAGTACTGCCATCATACAAGACATTATTGGATGTCGTACCATCCCATAATAACCGGTTGTGATTAGTTTTTTTTCAGGTGGATCTCTGTGGGTGACCATAGCTAAATGCCTCTTGACAAAAATTCACAACAATTACTTGTTCTTTACACGAGACAATGCTTGTCTGATGCCGTACAATGACAACCTGTCAAAAGCCCCCTCTGCTTTCATCATCAGCAATAGTAGACTCAGTCTTACCGCTACAAAATATTACAGTGAACACTACCAACAAGCTCAATTAGTTAGATATTTGTGCCTGTCCAACTAGTTTGTTTGATAGTAACTGGCAAAATAAATTTCAGTCCGGTAGGTAGCTGGTGACTAAGTAAATACTCACTTCATATCACATTTAGAGGCAAGTTACCTCCTTGTATTATAAATCAACTGAATCTACCGTCACCCTCACCTTCATAAATCCTAAGTATCATCAGGTTTTAGATCTAACAGCAAATATTTTACTGACATAGACTTATAATTACTATATAGAGAGGTAAAATGGTTTTTCAAAAGTAGAAGAATCTTGAGCTCGAAGAATGCTGTAGTTTGATGTATAGGTTTGCCACAATTGCATTTGTAATAGCTAGTATATCACTTTGTATTGTCAATAACAGAATAACTGTGTTAGTATAGCTGGCATCTCACAATGAACAAAAACCATTTTATTAATGAACTGGAACACTTTTCTATACATGGCGAACTACGAAACTTGTCTCCCATACATTTTTTATGGAAAAAAACTTGCATTGAAACTTAAGCATATGCTCTACTGCTGTGATCACAACAAATCTAACCAGAACACCAGGTCAACACTATGAAACCAATGAATCTACCTTCTAAGCTGTCTACACTGAGGATGCGCAACCCAGTGTGCCACTTTTTATATGCAATTTATAGGAGAAAAAATCCGTAATTTTTTGCAGGACTAGCTACCATATAATGTTTCATGTAGGTTTGTTGGTGATACCATGATGACTTCTCTTTAAATACTTATATGGTAAGATTCAGCAGTGAAACAGTGTTGATTAGCACATCATTACTTCAGCTATACCGTTACAATTATCACACTCTTTATACATGTATGAATCCACCACTAAAGACCAACCTAATATTGAATATTTCAGCCATGGGATGTTAACACTCCAGATGGCATAAGGAAGAGGTGCCCATAGAAAGCACATGGCATATATGGCCATCATTGTAGCTAAATTATAGAATACTTTGTGAAAGTCTTCAGGAAAGTAAGTCTCAACTGTTTTCTTAAATGCTCTTCTCGCCATTAGACTGTGGGTGGGTACACAACACACAACAAACATTGATATGCATACCTACCTGTGCTGTAATGCAAACACTATTATCAGTAATATGTTATTGATGACTGGAGAACCAGGTAGTAGTACAAGAGTATCCCATGATGATGGCTTGTTATCAATTGTGAATGGTACAATAGTGTTAGTCAGCCATCCTGCTAACTGTAATAAAGATACATAGTATCAAAAAGCAATGACAAACATTTGTGTGTTTGTGTGTCTTAGCATATACGTGAATCACCCAATGTCAAAAACATTTTTTGTTAAGTGCCCCTTGTAATTACAAACTTCTACTTTCAACAATGATACTGAATAAAAAATGTGCGAGATGTTTCAGAAGGTCTCTGTTACTAAATAGTCTCTGTATATTTATTTGTTTAAACCTTTTAGTTGAACACAAATATATCAGATCAGCAAGCCTATTGAGATGAAGGAAAAGATATAGCTAGTTACATCACAACACAGTGGAACCTCAGTTATCCAGACCCCACCTATCTGGATTCTTGGTTAACCGAACTACAGGCATGACTGCTCTATTAGAGTAGTGACTGTTCTATTAGGGTAGTATCAATATTTTAAAAATTTTTATGCTATTTGGTTATTTATACAGTTTCAGAGATATGGACTTTTCAGAGTTATGGACCACCCCTGATTCCAAAGGGTTTGGATAACTGAGGTTCCACTGTAATTCCATTTGTCATTCTTGTGTGTGTTGTCATGCAGTTTCCGTCTCTCGAAGCATTCAAGGTACTACCTTCTTGGTATCTTCTGAGTGTCCAAGATTGACAGTCTTTGTGGCATACATGAACAATTCTTTCCTACTGATTCTCTATAGCTCAGTACAGTGAATGTGTGGGAAGTTAAGTATGTCAGAGCAAGGAAAGAAGTTAAGTATGTCAGAGCAAGCTAAGCTATACCTAACCTTTCTTTCTGTTTCTTCTTAAATATTATCTCATCATCAAAGTTGTTTGCTGTCTTCCAACTTTAATTTTGGATAGAGTCATCCTTGTATAGCTTATTGCTAAGACATGGTACACATCTTCTAGTAAATTATTTTCAGCATAGATCTCCATCAGTGTGACAGTAATTGTCCATGACTTACCCTTCTAATAGCTCTGTATAGTTTCACTACACCAGTCACTAAACTAAACTAGTCACTAAACTACACAGGTTGTTTTGCCTCACACTCACAAGACTATATCTGTAGCTAGGTACAAATATAAAGCAAGTTGACATGAATATCTAGCTAAAATTCAATACTAAGCAGAGTGAGAGACTTCATGAGCAGAGTTTATTAAAGTGAGTAAAATGTCATATTTGGTTCAAAGCACTCAGAGTACACTTGGAGATACAGTTATCTATGGATTTAGTTTCTGACCATTTACCATTTTTATCATCATTATTGGTCCAACAAGACCATTAATTTATGCTAGATATATGTATAGAGAGAATTTCAGAGGGGGGCTATACTGGCTAGTACTGTGGCGAGGGTTACCACTGATAGGTGTACTATATGCTTAGTAACATATAGAGGTGAAATTTTCTGTGGCAGAAGAGCTGGACCATAGATTATATACCGTATTGTCTCGAATTACGGCCTGGGCGTTTGTTTCTTTCAAGTAATTTTTTACCCCGGGACCGGCGACTATACGAGATCAGCATTCACGAGTCAACTTCATACCTTGGTGTTGTACTCTCCTGGACTCTCCTTGATGTTTCCCTCAGCATATTTCACAGATTCAAGCTTTTAAAGGAACTCTATAAAATATTCTTCACTTCATCGTGTATAACACCGCCCGGAATTGTTAAAAATAATGAATGCACTAGACGTATAGTTGAGACCCGGTGTTTATTTGAAACCCGGCATTATTTTTGTTATGATGCTGTATACCCCCGGCGACTAAATGGGACCAGGCATTTATACGAGACCAGCCGTAATTCAAGGCAATACGGTATATAGTGCCATGGCATGGCTGGACCAATACAATGTATGTACTGACTACACGGACAAGACACCTGATGTCATCATTAAAGGTAGGCCACACTTGTATCAGTACAATTAGCTGCCTATGGTTTCAAGGATTTCAATGAATACTCAGGTCTCATGGTTGGGTCACACAATCTCAAGGTATTTGCAAACAAGATTGAAATATTCTAATAGAACAGTTAAATGCGAGTAACAGCTAACTATTTGAATATTTATGAATGTCTACAGTTTCTGGGGCTATACCCCCACACCCTGTTTCTTGCACCAAAGCAATCCCTTTGCCAGATTCTTGACCAACCTTTTTGGTAAATTGACTAAATAATTCTTACTCATTGTATTCACATTTTTAGCCTTCTCATCAAGTCCCCAGTGGGATAACACTTACATATGTAAGTTATCAGATTCAGACCCAGAGAAAATTTAAGATAAGCCTGAGAACATTACCATAAGAGTAAAGTTTCTACATCATTTTTATATATAGTACAGCATGCATGTAAAAAGTTTTGACATGTAGCTGAGTAACCAAGTAAAGAAATATCATGATATTCAGGAGCACACTGGCACTCAGAAACAGTAACATGCAACTTCAAATTATTACCATTTCAACAATAAGTTACTTAGCCATACGTTTTTTCCTTCTCTGATAGACCCGTCCATCATAAGACCTAACGAATTCAACTACAGTGTACACATAAGCATAAACCTCAATTCTGGAGTAATTTTCACTACTGGTATTCCACTCACTGTGAAAACCAGTTCTGAATTTGTATACTAAGCTAACTATGGTAAAGCCATGCTGTCAAAAGTGTCTAAGGCAGCTCATGCTAGAGAGACCCATGTGGCTCTTATATCGCCATATATTTCTGTCTAACCTCAGCAAGAGAAAATGATAATGGCATGTCACATCTATAAACTGTGGTATACATTCCAGAAACACTGACCCGAGTAATAGACACCGAGATAACAAGTATTTGATGATTTGCTTTACTGCCTAAGGAACAAGACATTGCCATAGAGAGCACAAAGGTTTGACACAACAACGAGCAGTCAGGCACAGCATTTGCATCCTTTAAATACTATAGCAACTAGGCAAGTAGCTACTTTACAAGTGAAGCAGTGTTCCCAGATAGCAAAGAACAGAGGTAGCTGAATGGCACTGGTGACAATACATTACCACATGCCATGGCACCACAAAAGCTGCTGTCCAATGGCACAATTAATAGCTCCATATATAGGGCATAAGATCAAAGGGTAGATATGTTAACCTTCCCATATAGTCTAGGTACTACACTGTACTTATAATGACTCATAGCTATTTGTGGATAGGTTGTGCACTCTATTCACTACGTATACCATAAATCTCAGCTGCTGCAACCTAGTTCTGCCACTACACAGAGAAAAGAATCACATTCCTGTAGGTTTCATATTATTGGAATAATGGTAGCAATTGTGAGTAATTGTCAGTCAAATGACCCAAATTTCTATTTGCTACTATTGAGAATCCCATAAACTGCTGTAATGATGTACTCCAGCATAGATCGTATATGACTCCAGGTGCAGTGGATTCTTCACCACATAATATGAAGGACAGGTCTTAGTACCATGGCTACACTAACTGTATATAGAGATATCTCAAGTTTAGAGGTTTGGTAGCTGATCAATGATTCAATCTCTGCCACGTTTTGCGGGTAAAATAACTAGTATAGACCTTATTCATTTAGAACAGTAAGCGCCCTCTGATGTCACGCAAAGCCATACAAGGGTCCACATTCACCATGACGATAGTGTTTTGGACGCCATTTTGAGTTCTAAAACTGGGCGAGCACGACCGTTGCTATCATGTTACCATAGTTATGGTACTGCAAATGGCGAATTTGGCGGAGAATTGTGATGTTACCATGGTTTAGGTACTGCAAATGGCGAACATTGGCGGACAACTCCTTCGCAACGGGTTATAAGCGCTACGAAATTAATTCAGTGAATAAGGTCTATAGGAAAAGTCATTCACTTTTCAATCCCAGTTTTGATCCGTCTCTCGAGTAGTCTAGTGTGACCAGACTGTTTTTTTTTGCTTACTTGTTTGTTTGTTTGATTTTTTTTTGTACGGAGCGCAGTACTTCAATCATCCCTCGTGTCCTTTGACCTGTTACGCCATACTCCCATAGATTATCTACCCACATACAAGCTTGTGTGTATAATTACTGACTCACGTATATCATAGATGTAAAGGTGACAACGAAGGACGTCACAGCACACAGTAAATGTAGGTAAGCATTCATCTCTCCGAGTATCCCGAGGAGTATCCCTAAAAATGGTCACGTGATGACAGTTGTCTTAGTGGTACACTGTACCGGAGGGAAGGGAACCCAAATCGAAAAACAATGTGATGTATACATTATAGTAGTTAGTTAGCTCAGTATAGCCATAGATTATGATTGATATATTCCCTACTCTACAAAATAGATAGATAGCTATGACATAGCTATCTATAGCTGTCTGCATGTGGCAGAACAAAGTGGCACTGTCTTGTGTTATATCAGGTTCTAAGGTAGCTAGCTAACCACTCCATGTAGAATGTGTGGGTATGATAATAATGATGTACTGAGCTAAAACTATACAGCTATCAATTTTATTCTCAACTTGTATACGCTTTGGTGCATGTGAATTGCAATTGACATGATGGCATTTTGTCACTTGAGGTTGATTGTCTAGAACAAAGTAAATTCAAAAGTATATGATGAGGTATGATGACTTCTGCAATCACTTAATACTTGGTAGCTGAAGGAGCCGAGACCCATCATGCATACTAAGTGACTGCAGGATTACTAGCCTTACAGTGTATCCATCAGCATTATAGTGTAATTTTGAGTATAGCATATTGGATGGATCAGTCAAGTATGAGTGTGTGTGTGTGTGTGTGTGTGTGTTGTTCTTTTGATATAGTTGCTTGAAAATTAAATCGACGTCTTAATTAGAGCTGCTCTGTTTCTACATATACATGATAATAAAGACATGAGGAGCATGCACATAGCTTGAAAAGTGTGAGGTGGAGTATATAGGGCTTTTTCAGAGGCTATAAGGAAAGCAATATGCTGATGTCATGTTTTTGGAAAGGGGATCAAATTGTGAGAATACCATGCCCATAATCCCATATCCAAGTATAGCCGAGTGTGCACATAAGCAAGCATCCTTATACTAGTATGTATAATAGCATTTATGCATGGGTGCATGGTCCCAACTAGTTTTGAATACTGAGCTAAAGCAGAATTTATAGCATTATGCAGCTCCATAGTTATGCAGATTAAAACCAAAGAAAGGTTGCATGCATACATGACTGTTCTATTAGAGTATATAAACTATACATACCAATTTCTTGTAGGATTTTTATCTACTTTGAAATTGTTAGCAAATGGCTGAATTTGATAATCAAAAACCAACAAATTCATCCTTATACCTAAAACAATGCAGGTTCTGATTTTCAGAAAAGGGATGTAAGTAGCTAGTGAGCCATGCAGAAGCAAAATTTCTAGCCTGTACTTGTTACACATGCACTTCACTGGCTATAGTATAATGCTATACTTGTTTTATTTCTGGCAGCTTCAAAGAACACAACACAATATGAATTGTATGCATAGTTGCTGCTCATGATGTAACAAAAGGTCGACTGTCAATCATTAGCTGATTTATGACTCCTCCACAATGAAGGAATAAATGCAGGAGTTGTTTTCTTGTACTCTTCATACTGGGAGCCAAACTGATGTATAAGGTCACGCTCCTCCAAGTACAGTACTGAAACAACAATGTAGATTGTCATGGTGATGGCAAATAGTAATTGACCAGACCCCTATGAAGGTAGATGGCATAAAGTACATTAATAGAACTGCCATATATAGAGTGAAGTGTGCTACCATATTAGGTGATATAAACAATGCCGCCATCACACAAGACATTGTTGGATGTCGTACCATTCCATAATACCCGGTTGTGATTAGTTTTCTTCCAGGTGGATCTCTGTGGGTGACCATAGTTAAACATTGCTAGAAAAAAATTCACAAAAATTACTTGTTCTTTACACGAGACAATGCTTGTCTGATGCCATACAATGACAATCTGTCAATAGCCCCTATTGCATTCAGCCCCAGCAATAGTACACTCAGTCTCACCGCTACAAAAAGTTACAGTAAATACAATTAAGGACATTTGTGCCTGTCCAACTAGCGTATTTAATAGTGACTAAGTAAATCACATATTTAGAGGAATGTTACCCTCCTTGTATTGCAAATCAACTGAAGCTATCTCCATCCCCACCTGTACCTTCATACATCCTAAGCATCATCATTGATTTCAAGGTTTTAGATCAAACAGCAAATATTTGCTAAAAAATTTAGACCTATCCTACATAGAGGTCAAATGATTTTTTGAAAGTAGAAGAAACTTGGCTCAAAGAATGCTGCAGTTTTATAGTGGGTTTATTGTAATAGGGTAAATAAAACAAATGGGTGGTTCTCCAGACACCTCCATTG
This sequence comes from Dysidea avara, assembly GCF_963678975.1. Taxonomy (NCBI): domain Eukaryota; kingdom Metazoa; phylum Porifera; class Demospongiae; order Dictyoceratida; family Dysideidae; genus Dysidea; species Dysidea avara. The sequence continues at coordinate 3,308,467 of NC_089278.1, read as the reverse complement.
GTAGCCACAACACAAAGCAAAAACAAGTGACTTATGTGTGATTACATCACTTTGTATTGTCAATATATAGTATGGCCAATAAACTACTACAGCTGGCATCTTTACGTAGTAAACTACATAACTTGTCTCCCATACATTTTCTATGGAAAAAAACTTGCATTGAAGCCTAAGGATACACCTTTCTGCTGTGGTCACAACAAATCTAACCAGAAGAGTACCAGGTCAACACTATGGATCTACCTTCTAAGCTGTCCATACTGATGATGCGCAACCCAGTGTACCACCTTTTACAGTGTTCCCTTGATTATCTGAACCTCTACTATCCGAACACTCGGTTATCTGAACAGTAGAAATGACTGCTCTATTAGAGTATTTCGTCTAAGATGTATGTTCTATTAGAGTATTTAAACAGGGCTCTGTATATAAATGAATGGGCAAACTTTTTGATTATCTGGAACATGACTTGGACTCAAGGGGGTTGGATAATTGAGGGAGCACTGTATATGCAGTTTATAGGGAAAAAAACTTTTGCAGGACTACCTATACATATAATATGTTGCATATAGGTTTGTTAGCGATACCACCATGATGACTTTCCTTCTTTAATTACTTATATGGTAAGATTAAAAATGTTGATTAGTCGCATCATTACTTCAGCTATACTGTTACAATTATAAATGTATGAATGACTAACCTAATATTGAATATTTCAGCCATGGGATGGTAACATTCCAGATGGTATAAGGAAGAGGTGCCCATAGAAAGCACATGGCATATATGGCCATCATTGTAGCTAAATTATAGAATACTTTGTGAAAGTCTTCAGGAAAGTAAGTCTCAACTGTTTTCTTAAATGTTCTTCTTGCCATTAGACTGTGGGTGGGTACACAACACACAACAAACATTGATATGCATACCTACCTGTGCTGTAATGCAAACACTATTATCAGTAATATGTTATTGATGACTGGAGAACCAGGTAGTAGTACAAGAGTATCCCATGATGATGGCTTGTTATCAATTGTGAATGGTACAATAGTGTTAGTCAGCCATCCTGCTAACTGTAATAAAGATACATAGTATCAAAAAGCAATGACAAACATTTGTGTGTTTGTGCATCTTAGCATATACGTGATTATGTGAATCATCCAATTATTATTACTATTTACCATTACTGTGAAACTTTGCTCAGCGAAGGTTATACACAGATGTACAATTCGACAAGATCATATAGTTATTGTGCTATCAAAGTAATTATCTAAATTATACTTAAAATTATCTAATGAGTTACAGTCAATCACGATGCTGGGTAATTTGTTCCACGTGGGGATTGTGTTTGGGATAAAGGAATATTTGAAAGGGTTTTTTCGACAGGACAGCTGAATCAGTTTGTAGCGGTGATGGTATCTTGTTGATGTTATTGTTGATGGTAATGGTATTGAATTTCTGCAATATCAACAACATTTTTTGTTGAGTGTTGTGACTACAAACTTCCACTTTCAATAATGAAACAATTGTGCGAGAGATGTTTCAGAAGGTCTACAGCTTACTCTGTTACTAAGTAGCCTCTGTTGCCTAGACCTTTAGTTGAACAAAAATATATCAGATTAGCAAGCCTAGAGATGCACTGTCATTTGGGACATTCTACTAATTTAGTGAAAGAAAAGAAATAGCTAGTTACATCACAATACAGTGGAACCTCGGTTGTCCAGACCCCACTTATCTGGATTCTTGGTTAACTGGAACTATGGAAATGACTACTTTATTAGAGTAGTGACTGTTCTATTTGGATGGCCCTTGATGTTTTTATGCTATTTGGTTTACACAGTTTGTACTACTTTTTTTGCTATACACAGTTTCAGACTTTTCAGAGTTATGGACCACCCCTAGTCCTAAGAGGTTTGGATAACTGAGGTTCCACTGTAATTCTATTGTCATTTTTGTGTGAGTTGTCAGTTGTTGTCTCTCAAAGCATTCAAGGTACTACCTTCTTGGTATCTTTTGGGTGTCTAAGATTGACAGTACATGAACAATTCTTAGCTGTTCTTTCCTTGCTCTGACATACTTAACTTCCCACACATTCACTGACTAGCTATACTGAGCTAGAGAATCAGTAGCTAAGTTATAGCTAAATCTTCTTTCTGTTTCTTCTTGAATATTATCTCATCATCAAATTTGTTTGCTTTCTTCCAACTTTAATTTTGGGTAGAGTCATCCTTGTATAGCTTATTGCTAAGATATGGTACACATCTTCTAGTAAATTATTTTCAGCGTAGATCTCCATCAGTGTGACAGTTATTGTCCATGACCTACCCTTCACTACACCAGTCACTAAACTACACCAGTTGCTAAACTACACCAGTCACTAAACTACACCAGTCCCTAAACTACACCGGTCGCTAAACTGCACCAGTCGCTAAGCTGCACCAGTCGCTAAGCTGCACCAGTCGCTAAACTGCACCAGTCGCTAAACTGCACCAGTCGCTAAGCTGCACCAGTCGCTAAACTGCACCAGTCGCTAAACTACACCAGTCACTAAACTACACAGGTTGTTTTGCCTCACACTATATCTGTAGCTAGGTACAAATATAAAGGTCCGAGAACCAAGTTGACATGAATATCTAGCTAAAATTCAGTACTAAGCAGAGTGAGAGATTTCATTAGTAGAGTTTATTAAAGTGAGACATTTTGAGTAAAATATCACATTTGGTTCAAAGCACTCAGAGTGATGGAGAGACACTTGGAGATACAGATCTATGGATTTAGGTTCTGACCATTTATGTTTGGGTAGGACCATTTTTATCATCATTATTGGTCCAACTAGACCATAGATATATGTATAGAGAGAATTTCAGAGAGGGGCTATACTGGCTAGTACAGCGGCGAGGGTTACCACTGATAGCTAGGTGTACTAGCTATATGCTTAGTAACACATGAAGGTAAAATTTTCTGTGGCAGAAGAGCTGGACCATAGATATAGAGTGCCATGGCATGAATACAATGCATGTACTGATTACACGGACAAGACACCTGATATCATTATTAATACGTAAGCCACACTTGTATCAGTAAAATCAGCTGCCTATGGTCTTGTGGATTCAATGAATACTCCAGGTCTCATGGTTGGGTCACACAATCTCAAGGTATTTGCTTGAAATACTCTAATAGAACAGTCAAATGCACTACTAATAGAGTAACAGCTAACTATTTGAATATTTTTGAACGTCTACAGTTTCTGGGGCTATACCCTCACACCCTGTTTCTTGCACCTAAAGCAATCCCTTTGCCAGATTCTTGACCGACCTTTTTTGATAAATTGATGATTCTTACTCATTGTATTCACATTTTTAGCCCTCTCATCAAGTCCCCAGTGGGATAACACTACATATGTAAGTTATCATATTCAGACCCAGAGAAAATTTAAGATAAGCCTGTCTTGAGGAGAACATTACCATAAGAGTAAAGTTTCTAGACCATTTTTATATATAGTACAGTATGCATGAAAAAAGTTTTCACATGTAGCTGAGTCACCAAGTAAAGAAATATTATGATGTTCAGGAGCACACTAGCACTCAGAAACAGTAACATACAACTTCAAATCATTACCATTTCAACAATAAGTTACTTAGCCATACATTTTTTTTCTCTGATAGACCCGTCCATCATAAGACCTACCAAATTCAGTGTACACATAAGCATAAACCTCAATTCTGGAGTAGTTTTTTCACTACTGGTATTCCACTCACTGTGAAAACTGCTATATTTCTAACAAACAAGATTGCACAGTTCTGAATTTGTATACTAAGCTAACTATGCTGTCAAAGCCATGCTGTCAAAAGTGTCTAAAGCCATGCTGTTGAAGCCATGCTGTCAAAAGTGTCTAAAGCAGCTCATGTTAAAGAGATCCATGTGGTTCTTATATCGCCATATATTTTCTAGCCTCAGCAAGAGAAAATGATAATGGAATTTCACATCTATAAACTGTGGTATACATTTCAGAAACACTGACCCAAGTAATAGACACCGAGATAACAAGTATTTGATGATCTGCTTCACTGCCCAAGGAATAAGACATTGCCATAGAGAGCACAAAGGTTTGACACAACAGCGAGCACTGTCAGGAATAGCAATTTTATGCATTGCAAACTAGGCAAGTAGCTAATTTACAAGTGAAGCAGTGTTCCCAGATAGCAAACAGAGGTAGATGGTGATAATTCGCTGAATGGCACTGGTGACAATTCATTACCACAAGCCATGGCACCACAAAAGCTGCTGTCCAATGGCACAATTGATAGCTCCATAGGGCTATCATCAGATCAAACGGTAGATATGTTAACCTTCCCATATAGTCTAAGTACTACTTATAATGACTCATAGCTATTTGTGGATAGGTTGTGCACTCTATTCACTACGTATACCATAAATCTCAGCTGCTGCAACCTAGCTCTGCCACTACACAGAGAAAAGAATCACATTCCTGTAGGTTTCATATTATTGGAACAATGGTAGCAATTGTGAGTAATTGTCAGTCAAATGACCCAAATTTCTATTTGCTACCATTAAGAATTCCATAAACTGCTGTAATGATGTACTCCAGGTGCAGTGGTTTCTTCACCACATAATAAGAAGGACAGGTCTTAGTACCATGGCTACACTAACTGATAGTGTTGTAGAGATATTAATGCATAGGAACTGGGCCTCAATTTTAGAAGGTTTGGTAGCTGATCAACCTCCACCACGTTTTTCGGGCAAAGTAACTTGTATAGGAAAAGCCATGCACTTTTCAATCCCAGTTTTGATCCGTCTCTCATGTAGTCTAGTGTGACCAGACCGTTTTGTTGTTTGATTTTTTTTTTTGTACGGAGCCTCTGCCTTGACCTCCGCCTTGACCTCCGCCTTGCATGACCGAGCAGTACTTCATCCTGTCCTTTGACCTGTTACGCTACACAAGCTTGTGTGTATACTTACTGACTCACGTATATCATAGATGTAAAGGTGACAACGAAGGACGTCATAGCACACAGTAAATGTAGGTAAGCATTCATCTCCAAGAAATAGTCACGTGATCACAGTTGTGCTCCTGTCGGTTTTAACACACAGACTCTGCAGACTGGTCATCTTGACACACTGTACCGGAGGGAAGGAAAACAATGTGATGTATATTTATTTATTTATTATTACTGGGCAGACAGCTCTGCTGATGTGCCCAGGAAAAAAAAAGAATTTACAAAGATTTACAAGTATTAGCTAGCTACAATGATTTAAGAGTCTATAGTAATGTTAGTAAGTTATTAGTAAATAAGTTCAAATCATCGTGATCAAATGTATACATTATAGTAACTAGTTAGCTCAGTAGAGCCATAGATTAGCTATATGATTGATAAATTCCGAGATAAATTCCCTGGCTACTCTACAAAACTGATAGATATAGTAGCTATAGCTGTCTGCATGTGGCAGAACAAAGTGGCACTATCTTGTGTTATATCAGGTAGCTAACCAAGATCTACCTGTCACCATATGCTGAATGGCTGCCCTGTGGCCTTACAGCAAGGAAGGTATACCTATCGACATGATGTTGTACAGACATGTCTGATATCTGAACTACAAGCTGCTATCCTCAATGTTAGAGTATAATTATGCTGATGTAGATGGCAAGCGTGCATCTGATGCTCCACCTGCCACCATTCCACCCACCATAGTGTCATCATACTGATCGACCAGATATTGTTGTTTGCAATGAGGAATTAAAAACTATTTCCCTTCTTGAGCTTACCTGTTCTTTTAATTCCAGTGCTGCGCATGACCTTACTGCTGCACACAATCGTAAAGCACAAAAGTCAGAATACCTGCAGATTGTTGCTGAACTGGATCGTTTAGGTTTTTCGTGTGAGTACCACACGGTGGAAATTAGTTGTCTTGCCACTTTCTTAACAGTGCTATGAAAGCTATTATGCATGAACAAACCATATTCAAATAGCCTAAGCAGCAGCCATTGCCATTAGCTCATCTCAGAGAATATTTTTTGCCCGTAATAATGTAAATTGGACAAATTAATTATTTTATTGTATTCCTTTTGTATTTTCCTTGCCATGCAGTCGCATGTGACAGAGGTGTTGTAATTGTTTTGTTTTTATCACTACATCAATATTGATGGTTTCAACAAAAAAAAAAAAATCCACGTAGAATGTTGAGTATGATAATAATGATGTACATGAGCTGAAACTCAGCACAGCTATCAAGTTTGTTCTCAACTTGTATACACTTTGGTGCATATATGAATCGCAAATGATGGCATTTTGTCACTTGAGGTTGATTGTCTAAAAAAGAAGTAAATTCAAAAGTATATGATGAGGTATCAGTGATGACTTCTGCAATCACTTAATATTTGGTAGCTGAAGGAGCCAAGACCCATCATGCATACTAAGTGACTGCAGGATTACTAGCCTTTACAGTGTATCCATCAGTGATATTAATGTGTATATGAGCAGCATATTGGATGGATCAGTCAAGTATGCATGTGTGCTGTTCTTTTGATATAGTTTCCTGAAAATTAAATCAATGCCTTAATTAGAGTTGCTCTGCTTCACAATAATATAGATATGCATGGTCATGAGGAGCATGCACATAGCTTGAAAAGTGTGAGGTAGAGTATATAGGGCTTTTTCAGAGGCAAAAAGGAAAGCAATATGCTGATGTCATGTTTTTGGAAATTGTGATAATACCATGCCCATATTCAAGTATAGCCAAGTGTGCACATAAACAAGCATCCTTATAATAATATATAGATATTTATGCATGGGGTGCATGTAGTTTTGGATATTGAGCTGAAGCAGAATTTATAATATTACGTAGCTCCATAGTTATATAGACAAAAACCAAAGAAAGCTTATATAAAGCAACGTTAATGCAGGCTAACAAAGAAAGCGTCTATATATACTCATAATTATAGCTGCATGACTGTTCTATTAGAGTATATATAGTACTGCATGTGTAGTATATACCAATTTCTTGTAGGATTTTATCTACTTTGAAACTGTTAGCAAATGGCTGAATTTGATAATCAAAAACCAACAGATCCATCCTTATATCTAAAACAATGCAGGCTCTGATTTTCAGAAAAGGAATGCAAGTAGCTAGTGAGCCATGCAGAAGCAAAATTTCTAGCCTGTACTTGCTACACATGCACTTCACTGGCTATAGTATAATGCTATACTTGTTTTATTTCTGGCAGCTTCAAAGAACACAACACAATATGAATTGTATGCATAGTTGCTGTTCATGATGTAACAAAAAGTCAACTGTCAATCACTAGCTAATTTATGACTCCTCCACAATGAAGGAATAAATGCAGGAGTTGTTTTCTTGTACTCTTCATACTTGGAGCCAAAATAATGTACAAGATCACGTTCCTCCAAGCACAGTACTGCAATCATTATGTACATTGTCATGGTGATGGCAAACAATAATTGACCAGTCGTCTGCATGTGTATAAGTAAATGACATAAATGCTCACTGTTATAAGGTGTGTTACCATGGTCGGTGTGACAAGAAATATTCCCATCAAACCAGCCATTGTAGGGTGCCGTACAATTCCAAACATCCCTGATTTTACCAGTGACACTTTGGGAAGTTGTCTGTAAAATCACAGTTAAAGTAAACTACTCCTCACTGAAGAATCAAGCTTACTTGTTCTGCACACGACACAGCGGTTGTTTAATACCATACAGTATAAGTCTATCCAGAGTTGCCACCGATTTCAGTACCACCATCACAAAGCCCAGTCTAACAGCTACAAAGACAATCTTCAACTACACAACAACTAGAGTTATAGGCTAACCTATTATTGTATATCTCAACCATGGGATAGTAACATTCCAAATAACATCAGGAAGTGGCTCCCACAAAAAGAACATCAGATAAACAACCACCACAGTCATTACATTATACACTACTCGCTCAAAGTCTTCAGGGAAGCAGGTATCAATCATGGTCTTGAATGCCTTCCTTGCCATTAGGCTATACATGAATGTCATTACTTGAACAGTTCATATACCATAAACACCCATATACCTGTGTTGTAATACAAACACCATTATCAGTAATATGTTATTGATGAATGGAGAACCAGGTAGTAGTACAAGAGAATCCCATGATGATGGCTTGCTATCAATTGTGACTGGTACAATAGTGTTAGTCAGCCATCCTGCTAACTAGTATATTTACAACATCATTCTAAGTATAGTGAGACACCAAACACATCAAATCAACAATGTCATGCATATAGCACATTCTAAAATTCTTCTATTGTTTCTAGGTTGCCGTTGCTACTGCTGCAATTTGTAAGCAAGCATGCACTATGCCGAGGCAATTAAATCACGCAAACAGTTAGGCCACTCCAATTGGTAATTATGTTTCTGGTCCTTTGAAAATCAGTTTTAGGTGCGGGCGGGCGGAATTCAGCAACGAAACAACAATGAAGTGACTGCTCAATTAGAGTATTTTTTGTGTGATTTACTGACTGTTCTATTAGAGTATATCGATCAGTACTATACACTCCGCCCATTTCTTGCAGGTTTTCACTGATAAAATACTTAGATAGTTAGATCTAGCACACTTGTTGCAGCCCAATATTTGTTTCTGAAATCCAGGTTTTTCAAATAGCTGATGCGGGCATTTTCCCAAATTTCACATTCTCCAAAAAAGGATGCGGGCGGTGGACCAGAAACATAATTACCAATTGGAGTGGCCTTATTAAAATATTGTTATACCAGTTGGGCACTGGAGGGTGACACGGAAGGTAGAGTCTACGAGTCACCAACAGTTTTATATGCAATCTTCACTGAGAACATCAACAACAGAATATAACTCACATAAACTTGTGATGTTAACGCAAGGATGAAGGATGTAACGGCACACGATAAATGTATGTGGTCCTTCATTGAAACACGTGACAAGTGCTCGTGACCCGCGGGCGCCTCTGACTCGTAATTAGTGCAATTGTGACTTACTAAAAAATGGGTGTACTACATGCAAATCCATATAATTTTATTTAACTGTACATTAGCAACATGATGATATGTAACAAAGACAATCAATTGTGCATGTGTAGTCATACCATAGTATAGTCAGAACATATATAGTCATGCAGTTTAATAGTTACAATTTTTTATGCGTGCCTGCTTCAGATGTCCAGTCAGGATGTATTGTGTAATGGGCTGGTTGGGTACGCTGAGAGGATGCAAACATGGACCCCTTAGTTGTGGTCTCAGACTTTGACCGCGGCAACTTCTTTCCAGATGGAACTTGTGGCAGTGGTTTAAGACCAGACAACGGTTGACTGAAACAGAACAATGTAGCTATACAATTTTGTAACCACAAGACTCTTCACGTACTTGCTGAGTTCATTGTACATTCCTTTCACGACTCTGTCTTCACTTAGTCTAGCAGATTGTATTCTTCCTGAGCTTCTTCTTTTGACAGCAGAAGGATTGCTGACAGGCTCACGTTGCTGACCCTCTCGACTAATAGTGCGGAGCATTTTAGTAGCAATACTTCGGTCTATCAAACAGCCACTGGCACCTTTTCAAGTTAACACACAACCATACCCTTTACACTTGCATTCTCCAACCAGTCTTCTACTGCAGGGACCAGCGATGGATTAATTGCTCCATCCAGTTGCTATGCAAACTGATGAGTGACAACACATTTCAAGATGTTTACCTTCTGAAGAGCAGATCTGGGTCTTCTACTTGGGGGTCTCGGAGGTGGTAAAGAATCTGAATGTATCAGTAACATTAGAGTTAGTGACAATGCTTATACATACCTTGTATTGGCTCAATGACAGGATATCGGTTAAGACCAGGATCTGATAAGCGTCTTTGAGCACTTGATGGCTATAGCAGTAAAGATTTAGAATTAAGACTCGGCATGCATGCAGTCCTGATAAATTGATTGGTACTTACTCTGGGTCCACCAGTTGCAGTGAGTTGTCTATGCAGCACCTCATCAAAATTTAGTCCGGATGGCACAGGTCCTGCACAATACAGAGAGTTAGCAACACACACACACACACACACACACACACACACACACACACACACACACACCAATCAGCATTGTCAACTTACTCAGTGGATCATAAGCAAGACTTCTATAGGCATTTGCTTTATACAGTTCGGGATCAAACGCCGGCAACTTTTGTAGCTTTGTTGTCACCTCATTTCTGGCATCCCCAGCTGTGTATCGCAAATGAAGTGATAATATACAGCGAGGAAGTGCTAACAATGTCTTAACTGTTTCTGCGCGAGCGATAATCGTCATAAAATCGTTCCGAGATGTCCATTGTATACTCCCTAGATTCTTCTCGTGTTAAGGGACGTGCAGTTTGGAGTGGCCGCACATCTTGCTGGAATATCATAACAAATCAGTGCATAGAAACGAATATACAACTCTCTTACTTGAATCATTCCGCGCGTGCCACGCCCCCCATCTCTACCACCCCTACTTCTTTCTGTCAAACTCATACTAACTTTCTACGTTTTCCTCCTCTCAATCAAAGACCAGTAGCACAAGTGTTGTTTGCAGGGTGATATTAACACATATTCACCAATCAGTGACGAGTTAGCTGCCACATCAAAGTATAGTCACGCCCACAAACTCCAGCCTTAGCAACGAAAGATGGCGAACCTGGAGTCCAATGCAAGTGGGCAGGATGCAAAACCAAAGCGTAGAAGAGTAAAGTCAGCAGTTGCAAGGCTCTCTACTCCGCCTGATGAAGAGGTTCAGTTAAAGGACGAACTTGAAGTGATACAAAAAGAGTTCAAACAGCGAACCACGTCGGCACATAACATCCGCAAACAGCACACATCTTCTAGGAAAATAATTCCCGGAGCCACGAAATCGGAGAAGCAAGATCGCTTTAAAACTATGTATTCGGCCGATTTCCGTGGGAAGTACACGACACCCCCGGAGTGCAGGCCCACCTCCCCAACACGAAGGCACAACCCACACCCTTCACGAGTGAGTTGGCTTTCGAAGTGTTGCGGGCTTTCGAACTCCGCCCGCAAATGTACTCAGTTGTAAATATTTTTTGTTACAATAAGATATATAGGTCAGTAGCTAATTGGTTTGTTGTTTTTCTTTAGAATTTCTTGACTTGGAAGGCGCCGACTAGGGTGATAAGTTCTGGAAGACCTGGCGATTATGACAACCCGAGCGGTCTAGGCGGTAAAGATAGAGGTTATTTGCAACTCTTGTGAAGTGAACCTTTCATGTTACAGATGATGAGTTTGTAGGATCATTTGAAAGGATGCAGTTGCCAATGCCAGAGCCAAGCAGTAAAGATTATGGCCAATACTTACGAGCACAAAGAGCTGCAAGACAGCAACAACAAGCTTGTTAGTAAAATTACAGTAGCTGTTAAGTGCATGCTTAAGACACCTTCTGTTATAGTTTCAGGAATAGTGGGTCAGGGTTATGAACAACGGCCAAGTTCTCGTCCAGTTTCTAGTGAAGTATGTTTTTGATTATTGACTAGTGTCATAATTATATCTTGGTTGTATGATGTAGATTTTGGCACGTACAGTTAGACGACACAGTGTTGGTGCATTTGATGAATGGTTAATAGACGCTAACCCAGACGGTAACTAACTGTATCATAAACACTACTGACACTGGTTACTGCAATTTTACCCTAACAGAACAAGATACTGTTCTCAGAATGCTGAAGGCAGCAGAAGATAGATCCATGAAAAACGTTAGTACTAGTAATCAGTATCCATTCTTTGTTATTCATGAATGCTCAATTAGGCCATTCACAAGAATTTACAGCCTGATGCAGCAAAAGCTGTTGAAGGATGGCTCCAAGGTGCCAACGAAGAAGGTTTGGTTTAGTAGCTTGCTGTTTAACATGGTGGCACTGTCTTAATCCACACGTTCTAGAACGTGAAGTAGCAGCTAGACTCTTTACTACTATGGGATCAAGACAGGGAGATCGACCGTCAACACGTACAATGAAAAGGACCATCTCTGCCCCAGGAATACGACCTTCATCCACATTTGGGAACCAAAGGTTAGTTTGTATTCTTGTGTTGTACACTATACCACCATAAAGTGGAATTTTAAGGGAAAGTAGTGAAACAAGGAAGGTCGCCTACGTACACCTGAAGATGTACTAGTGCATGGACATTTAATCCCTAATTCAGTCTATGCACATAACTGAATTTCTACTAGCATATTTTAGGTGTAGGAGACCTCCCTTGTTTCACTTGTTTGTATTTCTTTGATCCCTAATTGAACTTAGAATTCCTAATTTTCCTTGTACTTGTTTGTTTACTTTTTTTTATGACTGGTGAACCCGCACATACCGCATTACAAGAAAGAATGGTGCCAGGCTTATTATTTTCATCTAAATGGTGTCCCAACTATCAATTACTGAAGTAGCGAAGTGGCCATTACACTTTGTTCTCAGCTATGTTGGAACACTACAAGAAGAATCTCTGTAATCAATCCAGTCACAACAGAAAACCCAGCTACAAATGTAAGTAGGGAAACCATCATATGGTGCTATCATGAACTGACACCTTGCACTGTCAACAAAGATAAATGGGACACAAAGGAGGACATGGGTAGGTCCATGAAGCATGTATTGTATGTACTGTGGTATGCCAAAAGGCACTTGTCAGGCTGAAGCAATGTCGAGCAGTGAAAAAATCAAGCCTACATTTTGTAGAATCATTTCAGGTTGTATTGAAGGCATTTTTGGACTTGGTTATACCTAACCAATACTGCCAAGACATCATGAAGGTGCATTGTGAGGCTGGTTTCTGGTCAATATTTTTTGCGTGAAGGTGCAAACCTCCATGATCCCTAATAGCATAAGGACTAGCAAAAATGTAACACAACTAAACAAAATCCCAAGTTTTGTGGTTATCTAGCCACCTTCACTGAAAAGTAGCTAAGACTTTTGACAGCACCAACGCCACACTATAAGGCAATCTGTATGTTTCTAACTACAAAGCCTAAATTGTTCTTTGTATCACATTGAAAAGTTTTCCTACTATCCCATAGTGTGTATTACATGGTGCACAACACTCAAAGCAGTTGATTGACAATGTGTGTGTGTTGCTAGCATACAAGGTCATGCTATTCCTGTACCACCACCAGCACCATACAAACCTGGTGGAGCATTATGGCACCTCAAGTCTAATCGTAATCCACCTTCGAAAGTCTACCATGGTGGAGCATTATTTGGTGCTACCAGGATACCTACTTCCCACTATTCAATCCATCCTGAGTGGCCAGACTACACCACCACAGACCCTGTTGTTCAGTAACAATTTTTTTTTTGTTATTTTATATCAAAAACAGCTACATATTTTTGATTTGTTTAAATTTTTCAATGTGTCCCTTAATTAGTACATAATGTGTTGTAAAATTGTTATTTAATTTTAAAGATATAATATGTGATGAAGCCACTCGGTACGACCTGCACATGTAAGCCTTGTGCATGCTATACTGAAAGAATGCACGATTACGATCTAGTTCATCTGTGGAACAGACCATACTCTGACAATATCCTTGATGATTTCAAAACGATACTGTATCAATTAACAGCTAACCTAGAAATATAATCAAGGTGGATTTAGAAATCTCAATATACTGAATTACCAACTACAGAGTGGATGGATGTGGTCTCGTATATACGTTTCAGCGCCATTCTATCATTACTACTTTTACATACAGTGTACGCTAATGAGTTACCCAATATCATATTCGCGATGGCGGACGATCTAGGCTGGGGAGACGTTCAGTACAATGGAGGAAATGCATTCACACCGAACATCGATAAGATGGCACAGTCTCCGAACACCATACTCCTACAGAGGTACTACAGCGGTGGTCCACGCTGTTCACCAACTAGGGGCACGGTCCTCACGGGACGAAACCACAATCGATATTGTGTGTGGAGTACCACTGGAGGTACCAATGCACCTGATTTTACAGTTCCAGAACCACTGGCCTTGCCCCTCACAGAAATCACAGTTGCCGAAGTAGTCCGTGAGTTTGGCTACTCCACAGCAATGTTTGGCAAGTGGCACTTAGGGGACTTCGTGCCAATTACTGGAGGTAACAAAAAGTGGCCAGTCTCCCATCCAGGACTGCATGGATTTGACCAGTGGTGGGCAACCGAACGATCCACTCCAACTTGTACCCCAAACTGTGGATGTTTTCACTCAATTTGTCTACATGGCCATTACCCAGCCAAGGAAACAGCATGTATGAATTATCACACTAACAAATCTGATGAGATTTTAGGCTGGCCTGATGCTGTTCCTGGAGATGACTCTGACTTCCTTTGGAACCTAAGTGAAACTTTTATAAGAGAGCAGGTGAAGTCAGGAAAACCTTTTTTTCTCTATTTGCCATTTCACACAGTTCATGTACATTATATTGCAACAGAATTTTATAGACAATTGTACCTAAAAAAGAACTACAGTTCTGACCAAGCAGATTACTATGGTGCTATTTCAGCACTAGATGTTGTTATTGGACGATTGCGTGAACTACTGGAAGAGTTGGGAATTAGAAACAATACCATGTTTTGGTTTACTAGTGACAATGGGCCAGCAAGACATACCCCGGGAGTTACCAATGGCCTTCGTGGACGTAAGAGTAGTTTGTTTGAGGGAGGTGTCCGGGTTCCAGGAATGATAGAATGGCCTGCAGTTATCAGAAGTAATCAGGTGTCACGGTTTGCAGTTGTGTCCAGTGATTTACTTCCTACAGTGTATGACATATTAGGGACCAAACCCCGGGATGACCGACCAATGGATGGCACCTCCATACTGCCTTTCCTACATGGAACAGAGCAAAGTAGAAACAAAACTATTTCTTGGGCATTTGCCATTCCTGGTGGAGACTTTGATGGTCATTATAATGTCACAATAGCCGGAGACCGATACAAATTAATGGCAGTGTATGGCAAAGGTGAAGTACAACATCATGAGCTTTATGATTTGGTTGAAGATCTTGGAGAGACGAAGGACATAGCTCAAGACTATCCAGACATTACTACCCAGTTACTGGCCCAGGCTGAACAGTGGAGATCGTCAGTGATCAATAGTGTCCACAAATTGGGCTGTCTAAATTCTGATTGATTATAATATTATATATTTGTACTGATGATCATTCTACCGTCAAATTCACACACATTCTCATTTGAATTTAGATGCTATAAGCATGAATGTATGTTCTCCTACTGTCCCATAGTTTTAGTGCACCCAGTCTGGTGCTTGACCTTAAAACAGAATGTTCTAGCTATATGCTGTAATTTTTGCATAGTGTGAAGGAGATATACCAGTGTTACATTTGCTCATCTCACTCATATAATCATGATTTAGCTAACTTCAGGCCCTTTGGGAAATGTTATGGTAACAAGCAAGTGTATGATTGACTGCTATGTACATCAGAGTGGGTGCATGGCTGGGATATTTGGAGCAGGTGCTGCAGGGACAAGTTGTAAATGGAAACTGTGTTGGTTGTCTAGATCAAAGTTATTCATGAAATGCTGTTGAATTGTACTGAAGATAGCAGTGGATCGTACGAAGATCATGTCATGATGATGAGTGTTGCTAGACATTATCAGGGAATCATTAATGCTATAAGAAGTAGGGAACTTTGTACTTTGTTATAGTGTTGAAAGATAAATAAAACCATGCAGTCAAATAGAGGTCATCCAGCTGGAGTTTGAGGGAGCTGAGTTGTTAAAAATAAGTTTATAGTGGCATTTTATATCATCTACAAAAGATAACGCATTGGAGTGATGAATCGATAGAAACAAGTCATTAATGTAAATTGGGAACACTAAGTATAGTCCAAGGATGTTCCTCTGGGGCACACCTGATAAGACTGCATGCAGTATTGTTGCATATGAACCATTGACTCAGCCATTGTATTATTGAGATATGATTTAACCACCACCACAGGTTACTGATTCGCAGTTCATTGTGAAGAACTTGCGGTTGAAAGCTCTAAATAGATCAAATCTGCATGTTTGGGTTTTATGCTCATACATAGATACTTTTAAAGAAGTAAGAAGTTGCATTTGAGTCCTTTCAGTGAAATCAAATTGTGAGGTAAGAATTTATATATTATAGCTAATGACTTTGTCATGAATGGACATAATGCAAAGTAAGGATATAACTGCTGTCTATAATTTGCACTATTTTTATTGCCAGTTTTGAAAATATGGATAATGCAATAGATCTATACCATTCAGAAGGCAGACCATGGAGAGGAAGACAGCAATAGAAAATGGCATATGAAAATATTAGTGTTAAGATATCAACTGACAGTTCTTGAGACTGCAGAGCTAATTCCATCAATAGTTACCAGTTGCCATTTTAGAATCAAGAGATAGTGTAGCACTGTAAACTTCTTCTTCAGTGATATTGATGGAGTCAATAGAAGAATTGGTAGAAGGCATGTCTTCAGGTTGAGGTAGAGTGTAGCTAAGTCATATGACTCTGAACACAAGATACAATTATATTGTACATGCAATTGTCAAAATTAGCTTTTTGAGTCATTTCTGAAGGAAAATATTGTGAACTTCAAAGTTGGTCAAATTGTAAAGGTGGTGACTGCTCTAATAGAGAATTATTGTGGTTTGACACGTGACTTGGTGATATACCGACCAAAGAAGGATGAAGGTTTTAGTTTACTACTTCCTACTGTTGATCTATTTACAGTCTGCAGTGTTCGCAGCAGAGAAGCCGAACATCGTACTGTTACTAACTGATGATCAGGATCTGTTGCTTGGAGGGATGTCTCCGATGTCACGAACCTTGGCGTTTCTTTCCGATGGAGCTTACCTGAAGAATTTCTTCGTTAACACGCCAGTGTGTTGCCCCAGTCGTTCAACTCTTATTAGTGGTCGGTTCCCTCATAACATTTTATACAACGAATCCGCAAAGGGGCACAGTCCACCAGCCTGTATGCACATGAATGCATCCAGCAGTGACTTTGAAGAGAAAAGCATAGCAATGTACGTGAAGAAGTTGGGATATAGGACTGGGCAGTTTGGAAAATATCTCAATCCACCAGGTGTAGAGTCGTATTGTAAGGCCTCTGGTGCTGCTCCAATGCCAGGATTTGATCGATGGTTTACCATGTGCAATGACAACAGATATTATGGGAATAAGATGAGTGACAATGGCAAGCTAAGAACTTATGGTGACAACCCGTCCGATTATCTCACTACCATCATAGCTAATGCTACCCTGAACTTTATGGAGAATTCCTTGAAGGAGAAAGAGCCATTCTTTGCATACATAGCACCTCATGCACCACACGTACCAGCAACTCCAGCCCCTCAGTATGAAAATGCTCTTCCTTACATGTTTGCTCCTCGTAGTCCCATTTACAACTATACTGCAACAGATCATCATGGAATAATGAGGCTACAAAGTCCGATGGATCCTTATCAGATTGCCCCTCAAATTGATGAGTTATTCCAAAACAGATGGCGAACATTGTTGTCAGTAGACGACCTGATGATGGACGTGGTAAATAAACTTGAACAGCACAAACAATTGAACAATACATATTTTTTGTTTACCAGTGATCATGGCTTTCAGCTTGGACAGTTTAATCTACCTAGTTGCAAGCTACAACCATACGAACATGACATCAGAGTTCCCATGTTTGTGAAAGGTCCAGGGATTGCAAAATCATCACCGGCATTTGTAGCTGGAATGGTTGATATAGCACCCACCATTATTACACTTGCAGGAGGAACTCCTCCAGACACCATGGATGGGCACTCATTTGAAACCATGATCAAGAAAAGTGAGTGGGGCTCAGATAAGAGAGCAAGCACCTGGAGAGATAAACATACCTTAGAGTACTGGTCACTGGGTGACGTGATAAGATATCAACACTATATTGATGGTCCTAACAACACTTATATTGGTGTTCGTCTTGTTAACGAGACCCACAATTATCTTTATGTGGAGTACTATGAGAACAATAACCAACGATATTTCACTGAATCAGCTGTGGAGTGTGAATTGTTTGACATGTCAGTAGATCCTTACCAGAAAGTGAACTTGCATGGTACAGACAAAGAAGACAAGAACCTGGTGAATGAGTTACACTCTTTCCTACAACAACAACTGATGTGTAGTGGTAGCAACTGTGTTTGATTATGCATGTGTAGCTACATGTTTTTGTGTTTACTACAGAATGTTTGTGTAGTGTATTATGTGACTCACATACGCTACACATGTGACAAAACAATTGCATGTCTATAATAATAGCTGCATATTATCTGCCTGTATAATCATATAGCTCTCAGCACATCGCACAGTAGATAATTCATCTGTGTAGCACACTCAGTAACTCCATAGTCATATCATTGGAGCTGTAAACACTGACCGCTATAATTTGTTAATTATACACAGACTAAGATCTTGAAGAGATGGACAAAGAAAACAAAGACAATTCAGATATCATCACACAGCTAGTGATTGACGGTGTCCACATAGTGGGCTGTATTGGTACATAGTACAGGTAAAAGAAGGCTCAAGGAGCCTGTAAAGCAGTCTGATCCATATAAAATTACTTCACCAAAACCTTTGAGTATGCAGAAAAATAATATAATTATCAGATTTCCAAATTATTCTGTTACATGCACGCTTAAATATACAGGGTCTGGAGGCATGCTCCCCAAGAAAATTTTTGAGATTGAATCTGATAACAATTTTCACCAAAAAAAAGCTGACATTTTATATGGTAGGAATTGATTGAGGCCCAGTGGGCTACTTGCAGGCTATATAAAGTTAAGAGGTGCAGCTATGTGAAGTTGAAACATTTAGGGGGTCTGGATTTCAGGTATTAACACTCTGAGATATGATTTTAGACTATTTTTACTGTGTTGGTACAGGTAAACTAAGTAACACAAAATGTGAGCTTTTAGGGCAGTTATTATTATTATTATTTATAGACCTCAAAATGAGTAGTACATATAATGATTATAATCACAACAATTACACGAGGTGGTAGGGCATTCTAGTTGACTGCTCTATTAGAGTATTTCGATCTACCTTTGCCTTAATTGTGAGCTTACTTGCCTGAATATACTTGACCAGTTTCTGGAACCTCAGAAACCCCCCTAGATCCACACTCGTATAACACTGATTGTGTTCCCTAGTTGTTTGTAAACTTGTGGTAATAAACAAGTCTGATTGAAGTGAGGTGATATTGTATGTACAGATTTGAAGATCATGAATCAACTCTCTGTACCCCTCTTTTTTTCTACAATGTATTGTGGTCCCTAGATGATCAGTGATGCATGCCATTACTCTAACACTGGGATTTGTACAGCTAGATTGATAAACGTATATATCATAGAAAGTCTGGTGAATATCTACTCAGCCTGTTAGCTTCCTGGTTACCTGTGATGGTATACTTCAACTGATTGTCAATCAATATTTCCAGATCCTTATAGCATCACAAGATGTGTGTAAAAGCAGTGCAGCCATAAATTAAATATTCAATCCATGAGGTTGACTTATAAGTGTAACCAATTACTAATGTTGTGACCATGCAAAGATCAATTGTTGATGTTGGTAAAAGTCATCCACAGTCCTGATATAGCACTGAACAGAGAGAGAAACATTGACTCGATGAAAACAGCATGGAGTACAATTACATGAGTGAGGCTCAGACACGTACACTACCACAGATGGAGCAGTATTACTCCACAAGTGGGTGTGGCAAGGAAAGAAAATAAATAAAAATGCAAAAGTATAAATCTTTACATCACCATGAACTATTTAGTATGAGAGTGTCACTAACATAATTTACTAATCTGACACTTGACCATTGTGATTCATGTTTGCTCAATACAACTTTCTATTTCCCATTGCCAACTTTCGGTGGTCAAGAGGCCATAATTCAAGAGAGAAAAAATGTATTGGAGACACATGGGAACGTAAATATAAGGCAACATAGCACAGTAGTGAATAGACTGTTGCTGCTAAATAACCTTAAAAGTTATCAGCCACCTAATATTATCTGATTTAGCATTAGAAAACTAGAATATTTGTGCTGTTTACCCCTGGAAATTTAATTATTAAAAAACACTATTATTAATTCCAATACAATTTGTAAGAGTTGAAGCAATAGAGCAGCTTATAGGTCAGGCTGGCAAATTTTAGTTACTTGTATTTTTAAAACCACAATTTTCAATTAACAACTTAACCAACCCTGGATAAAGCTTCAAAATGTTACAAAAGAAGACGTTTGCACTTTCCAAACTAGAACAAGGCCGTAATCAGCTTATACGTAACATAATCTGGGGAATCTCCTGCATTCAACCACACACTCTCACACACTAGCTATATAGTGATCTTGCTCACTCACTCACTCACTCACTCACTCACTCACTCACTCACTCACTCACTCACTCACTCACTCACTCACTCACTCACTCACTCACTCACTCACTCACTCACTCACTCACTCACTCACTCACTCACTCACTCACTCACTCACTCACTCACTCACTCACTCACTCACTCACTCACTCACTCACTCACTCACTCACTCACTCACTCACTCACTCACTCACTCACTCACTCACTCACTCACTCACTCACATGTGCTATATTAGGGAGTTTTGCAAGCCTTTACCCTCGTGCCCATCACTGTACACCCAAAGTTGGCAATGCTTCCCACAAGAAAATTCCTCATCCACACATGCTAGAAGCTTGCCACATGTGCCACACCCTTGCAACTTGGTCGACAGTTGTGCAGGACGGAATTGAATTATAATGCCTTGATACAGGATATCAACAAAGTGGCCATCGTCAAGTGCTTTGGTCCAATCATTCATGGCCAACAACAGCTGAGTTTAACAGGATCTTCCAGGAGTAAAGCCATGTTGTGGAGGAGGTATCACATTATTAGCCATCAGATGTTCCTGGATGTTACGGTTGCCTCTAATTCATAATGGATTCCAAGATTTTAATAGAATAGTAATTACCAACAATATTCCTACTTATGTACTGCAGGCAATATCTGAAACTTCCTTCTACCATTTGGGCAGTAGCTACAGAACATTCTAAAGCCTTGCTGTTTAAATCAGATTCTTATCAGTTTTAGCATGGATATACTAAACCCAGGTACCTGGTGTATAGTTTTAGCACTCATGATTATTACTGCCAAAATCACTTGTTATGTACTCCTATTACACCATATGCTCAAGAACAGTTACAAGTATTCTGGTGCCATGTAAAGTGGTGACTGCTCTAATAGAGTGTTATGGCTGAGGTTATATGATTTATTACATAATATGGTTTAACACTTAGCTAGCTAGTATACGCGAGATTATACGACCAATGATGAAGCTTTACTCCTTAATACTGTTGATTTGCTTACAGTCTGCAGTGTTTGCAGCAGATCTAGAGAAGCCAAACATCGTGCTGTTATTAACTGATGATCAGGATCTAGATCTGTTACTTGGAGGGATGTCTCCAATGTCACGAACCTTGGCATTTCTTTCCGATTGGAGCTTTGTGTTGCCCTAGTCGTTCAACCCTTATTAGTGGCAGATTCCCTCACAACTTTTTATACAACCAGTCTGCTGGGCATAGTGGTTTGCCAAACTGTATGCACATGAATGCATCCAGCAGTGACTTTGAACAGAGAAGCATAGCAATGTACGTGAAGAAGTTGGGATATAGGACTGGTCAATTTGGAAAATATCTCAATCTGAATGGTGTGGAGCCACAATGCAAGGCCTCTGGTGCTGCTCCAATGCCAGGATTTGATTGATGGTTCACCATGTGCAATGACAACAGATATTATGGGAATAAGATGAGTGACAATGGCAAGCTGAGAACTTATAGTAGACACTTCCGATTATCTCACCACCATCATAGCTAATGCTATCCTGAACTTTATGGAGAATTCCTTGAAGGAGAAAGAGCCATTCTTTGCATACATAGCACCTCATGCACCACACGTACCAGCAACTCCAGCCCCTCAGTATGAAAATGCTCTTCCTTACATGTTTGCTCCTCGTAGTCCCATTTACAACTATACTGCAACAGATCATCATGGAATAATGAAGTTACAAAGTCCGATGGATCCTTATCAGATTGCCCCTCAAATTGATGAGCTATTCCAAAACAGATGGCGAACATTATTGTCAGTGGACGACCTAATGATGGATGTGGTAAATAAACTTGATCAACACAAACAATTGAACAATACGTATTTCTTGTTTACCAGTGATCATGGCTTTCAGCTTGGACAGTTTAATCTACCTAGTTGCAAGCTACAACCATACGAACATGACATCAGAGTTCCCATGTTTGTGAAAGGTCCAGGGATTGCAAAATCATCACCGGCATTTGTAGCTGGAATGGTTGATATAGCACCAACCATTATTACACTTGCAGGAGGAACTCCTCCAGACACCATGGATGGGCACTCATTTGAAAACATGATCAAGAAAAGTGGGTGGGGCTCAGATAAAAGAGTAAGCATCTGGAGAGATAAACATACTTTAGAGTACTGGTCACTGGGTGACGTGATAAGATATATTGATGGTCCTAACAACACTTATATTGGTGTTCGTCTTGTCAATGAGACCCATAATTATCTTTATGTGGAGTACTATGAGAACAATAACCAATGATATTTCACTGAACCAGCTGTGGAGTGTGAATTGTTTGACATATCAGTAGATCCTTACCAGAAAGTGAACTTGCATGGTACAGACAAAGAAGACAAGAACCTGGTGAATGAGTTACACTCTTTCCTACAACAACAGTTGATTTGTAGCGGTAGTAACTGTGTTTGACTTGTATGAGTACTGCTATTTATTTATTTATTTTTGTTTATTACTAAACATTATTGCCTACCTGTACTGTCATCAGTAAAGCTGATGGAAGACAGTCTCAATGCCTGCATACAATAACTGACAATTTCTATACGGCAAAATTAATATAGGTGTATACCAATATATTATAGGTTCATTTCACAGTAGCAGATAGACTAGTGGGGAATTTGACCATCCAAATTTTTTACTGCTTGCTCGACTTTATAGACTATCCACCTCCTGCAAGATAACCTGTTTCCCAAGGTACACTGGGCAAGACACTGGGTGGGGATTTGATGCTCGTTGTGTCCCCACGGATTGGGAAATTGAGTTTTGAAAAAGTCAAATCCCCACCTTTCCCCCACTGTTGCTCGGGAAGGGGGAGGTGGGGGATAATATTGATAGGTGCATAAGAGTGAACAGTACTATAACAAAGAATATAACGATGTACACACAAGTCAAACACAATCAAACACAGTTACTACCGCTACACATAAGTTGTTTTTGTAGAAAAGAGTGTAACTCATTCACCAGGTTCTTGTCTTCTTTGTCTGTACCATACAAGTTCACTTTCTGGTAAGGATCTACTGACATGTCAAATAATTCACACTCCACAGCTGGTTCAGTGAAATATCGTTGGTTATTGTTCTCATAGTACTCCACATAAAGATAATTATGGGTCTCATTGACAAGACGAACACCAATATAAGTGTTGTTAGGACCATCAATATAGTGTTGATATCTTATCACGTCACCCAGTGACCAGTACTCTAAAGTATGTTTATCTCTCCAGGTGCTTTCCCTTTTATCTGAGCCCCACCCACTTTTCTTGATCATGTTTTCAAATGACTGCCCATCCATGCTGTCTGGAGGTGTACCTCCTGCAAGTGTAATAATGGTGGGTGCAATATCAACCATTCCAGCTACAAAAGCTGGTGATGATTTTGCAATACCTGGACCCTTCACAAACATGGGAACTCTGATGTCATGTTCATATGGTTGTAGCTTACAACTAGGTAGATTAAACTGTCCAAGCTGATAGCCATGATCACTGGTAAACAAGAAATACGTATTGTTCAATTGTTTGTGTTGATCAAGTGTATTTATCACATCCATCATAAGGTCATCTACTGATAATAATGACCGCCATCTGTTTTGGAATAACTCATCAATTTGAGGAGAAATCTGATAAGGATCCATTGGACTTTGTAGCCTCATTATTCCATGATGATCTGTTACAGTATAGTTGTAAATGGGACTACGAGGAGCCATCATGTAAGGTAGCACATTTTCATATTCAGGAGCTGGAGTTGCCGGTACGTGTGGTGCATGAGGTGCTATGTAAGCAAAGAATGGCTCCTCTTTATTCTTCAAAACATCTTCTAGAAAGTTAACAGTAGCATTAGCTATAATGGTAGTGAGATAATCTGAAGGGTCATGGCCATAGGTTCTGAACTTCCCATTGTCAGTAATTTCATTCCCATAATACGTACCAGTGTTACACATGGTAAACCATCGATCAAATCCTGGTAGTGGAACAGAGTCCTTACAATAGGGCTTCACACCACCTGAATTGAGATATTTTCCGAACTGACCAGTCCTATATCCCAACTTCTTCATATACTTTCCTATGCTCTTCTCTTCAAAATCACTACTGGTAGCGTTCATGTGCATACAGGCTGGTAAATCACTTTTGCCAGCAGATTGATTGTATAAAAAGTTGTGAGGAAAACGACCACTAATAAGTGTAGCACGACTGGGACAGCACACCGGTGTGTTAACGAAGAAATTCCTAATGTACGCTCCATCGGAAAGAAACGCCAAGGTTCGTGACATCGGAGACATCCCTCCAAGCAACAGATCCTGATCATCAGTTAGTAACAGTACGATGTTTGGCTTGTCTGCTGCAAATGCTGCAGACTGTAAGCAAAGTAACAGTAGAAAAGGATTAAGTGACTTCATCCTTGAGCAGCAAGGTCTAGCGAGTCACGTGTCATATTGTCACGTGTGTGCAGCTAAAGTGGCTGGTGGTGAAAGCTATGACTGCTCTATTAAAGTGACTACTGTATTAGAGCAGAAATATTATAATACCTGTGATTAGAACATAATATTATACTCTCCTTCAGCATGCTCAGTGCATGTGTATTTTGCCTTATTCTTGTGATTAAAAATTATTGCGCTGCACTGCATGTAGTTGTTCTTACGTGTGTACCAAACTTTTGATATTAATTTAGTGCTCTTCAGTGTTACAAGTCTATCTAAGGACCCTGGCCGGCATCCCTATGTCTTTTTATAGACTATCCTATGCAAGCAACCATTGCAAACTGACTACAGCATACTGATAGCATTCAGTGTGGTTCCCCATCTCTTCTGAACCAGTATTTATTGTGAAGCCACTTCTTTTCATTGAGAGTTAATGATTGGAATGGACTACAAAGAAAAACAGGGGTGGATCTAGGATTTATAAAAGGGGTACTCAAGGTACTAGTCTCTTGGGTGGAGGTATGCACCTCCCCAGGAAATTTTTGAGAAATACATGCTAAAATATTTGGAGATATTTTCACATAAAATGCATATTTCTGCCTGTAGATATTTTATATACTGCCTTTAGATTATAGCTAGGTACGGCTCTCTGAAGCATTGTTAATGGAAAGGTTTGGGTTGGTTCAGACAACCAAGCACATGATGTACCCTCTCACAATTGCACAACAATAGATGCATGTTAGAATAATAATGTTGAAAGTGGAAAATTTTGAAATTTGAATGATACAAGATTGAATCTGGAGCATTTTCAATGGAAATTGCGTACCTGAATTAAGTATTGCTATACATAATAGCTACACAGGTATATGAATCAAGCCTTTTAAACAGACCAATACACTTCATTGTATGTATAGATATGGATAAATTCCATAGCAGAACCAACTATTATGTATCTGCTGAATGTTCTATTACAGTAGTTAGGTGACTGCCTCTATTAGAGTATCTTGATCTTATACACCTCCAATGCTGATCCGAGTTCTTGTTGCATAACCTTTAGCATAAATCCAGTGATAGCTAATGTCTTGGAAAGATGTTTATAAGGTGGGTTTATGAGTATTTGTATTGTTATAGTGATCATATAATTATGCTAAGACAAAATTTCATTATAATCCTCAGCATAATATAATATATTGATCAAATAAAGTCTAAAAGTGAAGGGGGGCAGCCCCCCCCCCCCCCCTCCCCGAAAAAAGTATAAATCTGGTCATTTTGCATATGCTTGTGTATGCATTCCAGAGCATTTGTCATCTTTTTACTTTTGAATGTGTGAGGGTACACTAAAAGTAAAAAATGAGCAGTCTAGACTGGCATGAGACTACAGAATGATGGATACACACAAGGCAGTGAAATTCAACTGCATGGTACAAAATACATGGTACAAAATACTGGAGAAGTGAATAAAAAATTCTCTTTGAATGTGCAGTTTAGTTCTGGCCAGTGTAACAGACACTTAGCTAATATTATTGGATTTAGGCATTTGCTTTGCTGTGTTACAAAATCATCAGTGATGCATGAGTGATAAATTGTTCACTGTTGGCTCATTGACAGCACAAAAGTAGCAGCTAACAAAGGGTACTTAAACCTTCATGAAAGAATCTAGAAAGGGACATGAACTTTCTTAGGCTGAAAAGTTTTAGTAAAGACCAATAGTAGAGTAGAGCGTTCGTATAAACAGCCATTAAAGTGATGCTTACACCATCATTATTCTGACATAATTCTCTGAGGCCTACATTATTGTAGTCTTTACTATACCACTGGCACATATTTATCCATCTTGTGGAAAATGAAAGACCTTTATTCACTGCCATTAAATTGCACATCATTACACAAAAATAATTTGAATTATGTTGTTAGAGAGTAATCAAACACAGTTGCTACCACTACACATCAGTTGTTGTAGGAAAGAGTATAACTCATTCACCAGGTTCTTGTCTTCTTTGTCTGTATACCATGCAAGTTCACTTTCTGGTAAGGATCTACTGATATGTCAAACAATTCACACTCCACAGCTGGTTCAGTGAAATATCATTGGTTATTGTTCTCATAGTACTCCACATAAGATAATTGTGGGTCTCATTGACAAGACAAATGCCAATATAAGTGTTGTTAGGACCATCAATATAGTGTTGATATCTTATCACGTCACCTAGTGACCAGTACTCTAAGGTAAGGTGTGCTTATCCCTCCAGGTGTTTACGCTCTTATCTGAGCCCCACCCACTTTTCTTGATCATGTTTTAAATGACTGCCCATCCATTGTTTCTGGAGGAGTTACTCCTGACAGTATAATAATGGTGGGTGCTATATCAACCATGCCAGATACGTACAAATACTGCTGACGATTTTGCACTTTACAGAACATGGGAACTCTGGTGTCATGTTTGTATGGATGTAGGTAGATTAAACTGTCCAAGCTGAAAGCCATGATCACTGGTAAACAAGAAATATGTATACATTGTTCAATTTTTGTACTTATCCAGCTGTGCTACCACGTCCATCATTAAGTCATCCACTGATAATAATGTTCGCCATCTGTTTTGGAATAACTCGTCAATTTGAAGAGCAATCTGATAAGGATCCATCGGACTTTGTAGCCTCATTATTCCATGATGATCTATTACAGTATAGTTGTAAATGGGACTACGAGGAGCCATCATGTAAGGTAGCATATTTTCATATTCAGGAGCTAGAGTTGCCGGTGAAGGGATGTGGCCATAGGTTCTTATGTTGCGACCATTTGATTTATTGCTTAAACTCCTGCAATTGGCTAATTCCTTGCAAGAGTGGTAACAACACATACAGTCACAAAATACAATAACAAGACATATATAGACACAATAAACAACTAATTAAATACGAAAACAAACAACTACTATTATAAGCCAAATCATCAATAATAAGAATGGTAATCATGACAGAATTGCTGGTAATGAAGGTCCTTGATGATCAAAATGAAATGGAAGCTCTAGCACGGAAGTATTTTTGAGAGGAAATCTTTCAGTGGTTAGCAAAATAATCTTTTACTCTGGTGTCATATTGACAATGACCAAATTTAATTGCAGGTGACAATGGAATGCATTTGGAGTGGTGGTATTGACAATGCATTAAACAAGTATCCTGAAATTGAATAAGTTTCCTAAATGACAACCAATTGAGTTCAGAAAAATACTGTGACACATGATCAAACTTTGATAGTTGTTTGCATATCCATACAGCTCTGTTCTGCATATGTTCCAACAATTGCATGATTGCTGAGATATGTGCCACCCACCCCAAAAGTGATTAGGGGACTGGTGGCACAAGCTATGACTGCTCTATTAAAAATTTTGTGACTGTTCTAATACTTGTGATTAGAACCTTACTCTTGTTCCACCTTTTGATCTATCCGTGAGAATCAATTAAGGAATCAAGTTTCCATGTTAGCTATAACCAGGAGCTCATCGAGTCCTTGATGAGCTCATTACCAAAAATTTATTGTACAGCAAGCTTTTGTTATTAATTTAATGTTCTTGTTACAAGGACCTCCCTGCATCAGATTATCCCAGCATGCTTATTATACAAACTGACTACTGATGAAAAGCATATATTATGGCATATGCTCATGAGAATCTCCTGCTGGGATTGGGTACAGAACTTCATTATACTTTCTGGCTGGTAAAGGCAGAAAATTGTCTTTAATGTTGAGCACTATAGCTCTAGTGTTCAGTGGGGTTCCTCAAAAAGGTCTGTTCTTTAAAAATCCAAACCATGTATGTTAGCTATGTGTTTACAGTGAAGTAATTTCTTTTCAATGATTGGAATGGACTGGCTCAAAAAAAGAAGTAAAGCCGGTCATTTTTGCATATGCTTGTGCACTGGCTTTTATTTTTCAGTGTGTGAGGGCATACTATAAGTAAAAATGAGTAGTCTAGACACAAGACTTGTATGATGGATACACACGAGGCAGTGAATGATAAACTAGAAGAGAGTGAAAATATTTGTTTGAAAGTACAGCGAGCCCAGTTCTGGCCAGAAACTGTTTGGAATGAACACATAATATTATTGTGTTTAGGCTGTGATTGTGTTTCATCATCAGTGATGCATGCATGAGTGATACTGTTGGCTCATAGTTTGACAGTGCAAAAATAGCGAGTGACAACACAATTATGTAGTATGGTACAACAGTATTAAGTTTTGTTTATTAACAAAACTATCCTTCGGGGAAGAATCTTTCTTAGGAAGAAAGTTTTATGAAAAAAGAGCAATGCAGCTAATTGATGTGGAGTATTGCATGGAGTTTGGTTTTCATTATACACGTAGATGTCAATACACTCACACTCAGTTTTAATTGCCAAATTAAAACTGATCATATAAGTGTCAGTGTATTGTGTGCTATAGCTACTACTATATAGTTGGCATTTTTTGCTTGGGAATAGATTGATAGGCATGATATTCAAGTGTTTTGCATGTATTATAATAAAATGTGCGTCGCAGAAAAGCCTTGGTTGTGTTGTATATAACCATGTAGTATTGTTTCAGTGACGACTGACATGATGAGGGTGCTGTGAACTATGTCCCATCCATGTAAGGTGGACAATCAAACCTCACTAGCATCACATGCATATTAGTATTTTGATTGCATTCTTGTGATATTAATATACATGATACATACAACTAGCTGCTTAAAGAGTTTAACAATTGGCACATGGACTTGTCACTAAATCTACGACAATCAAATGACTAGAGATGAATGATGCTCAGCAATGCATGCCACGGCATAGTATTGTGTCGCAAGTACCTGGCAACAATCAAACATCATTGGATGAAATTTCGGCACAACTATATAATATTCATATAGTATCTTGAATTCACCCCTGGTTGACATAATTTTGGCAGTTAAATTGTAGAGTTGTATGAGTAACTTTGGGCATTTAGGCTTCAGAGAATTCATGCTTCTTCTATTCCACATTTCTGAAAGGTTCACAATATGCAGTTATTATTCTCATAACGGAATTTTCTTGACTTCAAATGTTCAACACTTTGAGCAGTAAAACTGGTGTTCTATTAGGCAAGGAGACTATTTTTAGTTGGTGGTAAGATGCTATAGCAGAATAATTAATGAGTTGCTCTACTGACTTATGCACTTTGCTTATCCCATAATTATTCCTCTGGCATAATTCCCTGAGGCCTACAATATTGTAGTCCACACCACTTGTAATTTATTCATCTTGCCGGAAAATGAAAGAACATTAATTCAATGCCACATCACTAACACAAAAATAATTTGAACTAGGTTGTTAGAGAGCAATCAAATACAGTTGTTACCACTACACATCAGTTGTTGTTGTAGGAAAGAGTGTAACTCATTCACCAGGTTCTTATCTTCTTTGTCTGTACCATACAAGTTCACTATCTGGTAAGGATCTACTGACATGTCAAACAATTCACACTCCACAGCTGATTCAGTGAAATATCGTTGGTTATTGTTCTCATAGTACTCCACATAAAGATAATTATGGGTCTCATTGACAAGACGAACACCAATATAAGTGTTGTTAGGACCATCAATATAGTGTTGATATCTTATCACGTTACCTAGTGACCAGTACTCTAAGGTGTGTTTATCTCTCCAGGTGCTTACTCTCTTATCTGAGCCCCACTCAGTTTTCTTGATCATGTTTTCAAATGACTGCCCATCCATGGTGTCTGGAGGAGTTCCTCCTGCAAGTGTAATAATGGTGGGTGCTATATCAACCATTCCAGCTACAAATGCCGGTGATGATTTTGCAATCCCTGGACCTTTCACAAACATGGGAACTCTGATGTCATGTTCATATGGTTGTAGCTTGCAACTAGGTAGATTAAACTGTCCAAGCTGAAAGCCATGATCACTGGTAAACAAGAAATATGTATTGTTCAATTGTTTGTGCTGATCAAGTTTATTTACCACGTCCATCATAAGGTCATCCACTGATAATAATGTTCGCCATCTGTTTTTGAATAACTCATCAATTTGAGGAGAAATCTGATAAGGATCCATCGGACTTTGTAGCCTCATTATTCCATGATGATCTGTTACAGTATAGTTGTAAATGGGACTACGAGGAGCCATCATGTAAGGTAGCACATTTTCATATTCTGGAGCTGGAGTTGCTGGTACGTGTGGTGCATGAGGTGCTATGTAAGCAAAGAATGGCTCCTCTTTATTCTTCAAAACATCTTCTAGAAAGTTCAGAGTAGCATTAGCTATAATGGTAGTGAGATAATCTGAAGGGTCATGGCCATAGGTTCTTATATTGCCATTTTCAGTAATTTTGTTTCCATAATACATACCAGTACACATGGTAAACCATCGATCAAATCCCGGTAGTGGAGCAGAGCCAGAGGTCTTACAATATCTCTCCACACCCGGCCCATTCAAATATTTTCCAAATTGACCAGTTTTGTATCCCAACTTCTTCATATACTTTCCTATGCTTTTCTCTTCAAAGTCACTACTGGATGCATTCATGTGCATACAGGCTGGTAAATCACTTTTGCCAGCATATTGATTGTATAAAAAGTTGTGAGGAAGACGACCACTAATAAGTGTAGCACGGCTGGGACAACACACAGGTGTGTTAACGAAGAAATTTTTCAGGTAAGCTCCATCGGAAAGAAACGCCAACGTTCGTGACATCGGAGACATCCCTCCAAGCAACAGATCCTGATCATAGATAGAATAGATTCTTTAACCAATGTGCTCATAGCTAGCTACAGGTATTATCACTAGTTATGATTTTCAGCACAGGGCCAAATCTCAACTAAGCTATGTACGAATTAACAGTACGATGTTTGGCTTGTCTGCTGCAAATGCTGTAGACTGTAAACAAATGAACAGCAGAAAGAGTGACGAATAGAACTTCATCCTTGTTT
Source organism: Dysidea avara (assembly GCF_963678975.1). NCBI lineage: Eukaryota > Metazoa > Porifera > Demospongiae > Dictyoceratida > Dysideidae > Dysidea > Dysidea avara. Next base: position 3,276,643 of record NC_089278.1, on the reverse strand, counting down.
GCGTTTATTTCAAGGGTTTATTTAATGCTAGTCACGTGTTACATAAAAAATTAATCCAAACCACAATCAAAAATTTTTGCACGAAGCCTTGGCATGAATCGCATCTATAATCGCATGAATCGGAAGATGCCAAACCGCTTAATTTTTCTCATGATAGTAGTACCGGTGTTTGCAGACTCAAGCAAACCACCAAACTTTGTGTTTCTTTTTAACGATGACCAAGACCTCACATTAGGTGGTATGACTCCCATGTCGCGCACTTTGGCTTTGATGCAAGATGGTATTTATTTGAAGAACTTCTTTGCTAACTCTCCATTGTGTTGTCCTTCCAGAGCAGCGTTGGTTAGCGGACGGTACCCGCACAACTACGTGTCTAGTGATGGAAGCGGATGCATGAAGTTGAATGTAAGTACACCAGAATTTTACAACCACACATTCCCTGTATACTTCAAAGATCATGGATACACGGTTGGTGCTTTTGGAAAGCTGCTAAATCCTACAGGCACACCAGCCTGCTATCACCAACCCATGCCAGGAGTGGATGACTATCTCTTGATGTGCAACAGTGATAGATACTTCAACGTGTCACTAGTGAATGCTAATGGTCATTATATCAGTGGCTTTCAACCACAAGACTACCTCACGGCCATTGTGGGCAATGCTACAGTTAAATTTATTGAGAAAGCACTGCAAAATGACAAGCCATTTTTTGCTTACATAGGTCCTCATGCTCCACATTATCCTGCCACTCCAGCTCCATGGTATGCAGACACCTTCCCCATAATTCATCCACCTCACACACCCAACTACAATTACAGTGCTAAAGATCACCACTTTCTGCTGCGTCAGCAGTTACCACTGGATAAGTACGAAGAGGAACTCATCACAGAGTTGTTCAGAGATCGCTGGCGTTCTCTTCTGTCTGTGGATGATCTAATGATGGATGTAGTGAGCATGTTGACAAACCACTCGGCTATGGATAACACCTACTTCATATGGAGTAGTGATCATGGCTATAAGCTGGGACAGTTTTGTCTGCCTCGTGAAAAGCACCAGCCTTATGAAAATGACATTAGAGTACCATTCTTTATCAAAGGACCTGATATTCATAAACATAAAAGTCTCTCAGAAGTAGTTAGCATGATTGATGTTGCTCCAACCCTACTGGAGCTAGCTGGTATAGAAGTACATCCAGAAATGGAGGGAGAATCTTTCGCTAGCCTGCTTACTGGCAAAGAAGAGAACAGCTGGAAAAAAGACAAGCACATTATAGAATTCTGGAGCCAAGGTGATGGTATTAAGATCAACCATTATGTGGATGGCCCTAATAACACTTTCATTGGTGTTAGGTTATTAAATGAATCACACAATATTGCTTATCTAGAATTCTATGAGAACATAGTTGGGGAACATGAATTCAACATTGAACCATGTGACTACGAGCTATTTGATTTGACTAGTGACCCATACCAGCTAAACAATTTATACAACACTCCTAACATGGATAGAGAACTTGTGAAAGAGTTGAAGCAGTATCTTCATCAGGTGGTCCTTTGTAAGGGATCTCAGTGCCACCAGCATATACTCACATAGCAATAATATTTTTTTTGTACGGTAAAAAAAAAATTAAAAATCTTTTTAACATGTTTATTATCACCAACCTCTCAGTAAGTGATGGTTGAGTTATTGTTAAGGTAACTTTTGAGGTCATCCTGCATCATCAGTACCTGTGTGAGCTCACATGACATCACGTGATACATACACTGGTCATACCTGTAGAGTGTATGCTGCAGCATCCATCATCTCTTCATAAACCTGCTCATCTATATTGTCCACTGTATCACAAATCTAGGGGATACAACAGTGGCATAATACTGTTGTACTTATATTAAAAAAAAAGAATTGAATGTTCTAATAGTTACTGACATAACTGAATGCACTACTAGAGAGATAAAATTTTTGGCGATTTAACTCAAGATAACAGGGAGAATGCTTTGTGTCATACTGTATTCTCTCTGTTTAGTTGGCTAATTCTTTTTGGCAAATCAAAGTCAATTCGCCAAAATTTTGTATTATATGGTACTATGGCCAGACTGCTTTCCCCCCCATTTTTGAGTGACGAGAAATGCTGGCCATCAATTAAAAAGCAGCCAGCCACATGAGACTAATGAGGTGACTAGTTTGTCTTACGTGACTTGTGCACTCTCTACAGAGTTGTAACGTAGCTGAATGCTCTACAGAGAGCATAGCTGAAACATCTACAAGGTGACTTGTGATGTGGCTGAACTCTATAGAGTGACTTTTAATGTAGCTGAACTCTCTACAGAGTAACTTACTAGTTGAACTCTCTACAGAGAGGCCTGTAGCACCGCTGAACTGTTTACAGAGAGACTTGTAATGTAGCCAAACTCTCTACAGGGTGACTTGTGATGTAGTTGAATTTTATACAGAGCAACTTGTAATGTAGCCAAACCCTACTGGGTGAAGCTGAACTTTCTATACAGGGCGGCTTGTTTGTAGTTTAACTCTCTACAGGGTTTGTTACATACCTGAATTCTCTACAGAGAGACTTGTAATGTAGCTGAACTGAATGCCCATAGAGTGACTTATGTTACGTAACTGACTGCTCTAATAGGGTGACTGCACTATTACAGTAGTTTTCAGCATGGTAAGCAAACCATTTTGTTATTAGCAAACTTGATCTGTGTGACTGTTGCTTTCTGTGTTATATCTACATGGGATTTCTACCAAACCACAGAAGGTTTGAGGTTTGATATTTACCCTACCCATGTACCGATTTTCCTTCTTCCCATATTACATTATCTGTGCTTCCTGTCAATAACACTGGTGCGGCATGCCAGCTTCTTGGGCCACACGATACACTAATGTCCATGTGTCTTGATCACATGATCTCAAAGGAAAGTTTAACCTGGAACCTGTCAAAGGTAGTTTGGGTAAAAATTTATTGGCCTTACTATACACAGTGCATTGCCTGGCATTACATTATCATTACATTTTCAGTTAAGTAACAGACATCAACACCACATAATCATGGAGGACCAACATCCATCCACTGGTGGATGCATCAATGGTAATACAATAGAGCATCATTTTACAACTTCCTCCATAACATAAAGGTTAACAACAGGCACCTTTTGTTGCTAAAACAGGATGGATTTGATGGTGTTCTACTAATATGAGTTCTGCTTGTGTGGATCTACAACCAATGCATGACTATCTCATGACATTGGTACTTAAAAGTTACCTGTGTATTACATTAGTGAACTAAACAAACGGCAGATTCACATTGTCAAACAAGAATGTGTGTCATATTTACCTGATGGTAACAGGTGTCCAAGGCAACATTGGCAAATCCTCCGTATGTTTGTCTCTCTTCTTCAGTTTTAACATCATCAGCTCCTGTAAATAGTCCTCCGGCTATGTGAACACAGCATCACATGATACAAAGAGGGTGTGTACAATTAGCTTTACCAGGAATTAAAGTTTCAGGATCAATAAAGGGACCATAGTCCGAACGACCGGTGAATGGGAAAATCCGATAATTCAAACGCTTCTGACTGAAACATATGATGATAATTCACCAACTTTATAGTGTAATGCTCACATGAATCTCTGTTCAAACAGTCCCTGGATGGTTTCACATTGTGTTCTGATCTCCTCATCTGCCTGTTATCAAAGTGTTGAGGTGATCATGGTGACATGCTACTTACCATGGACCCATTGTAGACACCTCTGACATAATTTGGTGATGCTATCATGTCAAAGTTGAGATTGAGAGCAATACTCTCCTTCTCTTCATCACTCAGATTGTCCACGTAGTATATAGAACCCAGCAACCCCAACTCCTCAGCTCCCCAAAAGGCAAACATTACCTATGTAATATATTAAATATCTAATACACAACTCATTATTTTTATAACCTTATTTTTTGGTCTTAAGTTGTTCCGTGCTAAAGCCAAAGCAATCTCCAGATTAGCAGCAGAGCCACTCCTATAAGGATGCATATGTATGAATTAGCCACACCCACAAATAGCTCCACCCACCCATTGTCATTGATTCCAGGTCCAGCAGGCACACTATCCAAATGACTACCAAACTGAGAAGAGAATGACATTACACTTGTCATTGACATATCAGTTACCATAGCAACATACCACAATGATGCTGTCTTCCTTGCCATGAGTGGTACTAGCCAGAACATTATAAGTGGTAGCTATGGTTACACTGGTACTTGTCTCAATATGAACTTCCAAAGTCTACATAACAGATTATATCAATACAAACAGGCATGCACCCACCCACACACACAGAGGACGAACACAGACGAACACAGCAAAGCAAAAGTAAAGACTTCGTAGCACTGGGACACCTGTGTGCTATTCAGCACAGGAAAATCCTTCTGGGGCAGGACTAGTAACCCGCAGGAGGTTGTACCATGTCCCACAGGTGAAGGTGTGGGCATCGAAGGACCTTCATCCGCTGTGTGAGTCATGGACAGTTGGCATTTGCTTCCCCAGTTAATACCAGATACCCATTGATGTTACAGCTTTCCCCGGTTGACACCAGGCCACCAGACTTCCATTTACACAGCTGGGTAGACTGGAGCAATGTGAGTAAAGTTTCTTGCTCAAGGAAACAACAACATCAATATGGCATAACCGGGCATTGACCCAGGAACCTTTCAACGATGCTCTAGCTACTTGGCTATGCTGCCTCACGACACACACACACACACAACTAACATATTGTGATAGAACAATCAGATCTAATAATTTCTGTCCAAGTTGATAAGTAGAACCGAGGACAGGTACACTAACAGTATCTTCTGGTCCCCCTCCTGTTTGACAACATGTCAACAATAGCAAATGATGAGACATCATCTAACCAAATATTCGAGATGTGGGTGGTCCTGAAGAAGCCGTGTTCTCATCTCTCATCATGACAATAGCTGAAGCTCCAGCATCCACTGCATTACTTGCCTGCACTGTATGTAGTAAACCATCTCCTTTGTACACACTACACACACCTTATCATAGAGGGAACATTCAGTGTTGGAATAATCCAACAATGCTACACTTCCAGCTATGAAATCTGTGAAATCTCCCTCATCACAAGCTGTACCTAAAAATCACCGTGACATATACAGCAGAGTCTACCATCTACCCCAACCCTGGAGGCTGGCTGGGTAAGGCTCTCCTCACCATTAACAAGTTGTAGAGTTCCATCAGCAGTGCCACTACCCGAGTAGCTCATTACTGCATACTCTGAGCCCTGAAGAAGGAGTACTGTTTATTATATTAGTATAAATTGCTACCTCTAGAAACGTCCATGTGAATGTCAAGTCAGAATATTTAGCAGTAAATACAGCTTGTCCTTCAGCCAGGTTAGCATAAACTGGGACCTGCATGATGACAAATAAGTGCTGGTAGTCACTATTTCGTCTTGCATTGCCAGACCCTTCTAACATACAGTAAGCTTATAAGTACCCAACAATAAAAAGGTCTGGCTATGCAATAGTTTAGATGATACAAAACAGTTAATGTTAAACCTCAAAGTGTTGTAGTGTGACATTGTAGCCAGCTGATTCCAGCTGTTCCTTTATGTATTCTAATAGAGTGCAAGACCCAAATAAAACTGACTGCACCTTTAACACTCACCAGCTGATTTATTATATCCACTCTGTACTGACCGACTGTCAATGATACATCATGATTAGCTGTAGCAACACTTAGCCCCACCTACCTTGGAAGATCAAAGTCATTGGCTATATATTGTAGTTGCTATGTACAAATACAGACAGTATACATTAGTCACGGACACAAATTACCTTCAGTGTTTCAAGAGCATTGTTGACTTTAAAGGCTTCTTGTAGAGGCTTGTCAGATGAATCTGACTTACCAAATGCTATTACAAGTCCAACAGCTGCACCGATGAGTAGACAAATCATTAATGCTATTATAATCCACAAGTAACAGCAATATCGAGTCCTGTGAGTGTCTCTTCTGTGAAAATACAATGGTCTATATAAGGTGTTTACAATTTTCCTAGTTCACCTGTGGATGCTTCTGTGACGAGAACTGGAAAATACGAACATGCAGCACAAAATTTATGAATGGGTATTCCCCTACCTGCCTCCTGAAGTGTAGTCAGTAAAGGCTAACGGAATCTTCTCCTCCGACATTTCCTACACGAAACAAAAAATATACAATTAGCATACATTTAATACAGTACTGTACCTGACTGTGATAAAGATTGTACTGTATGCGCCTAGGATAATGAAGTCACGTGGTAAACTCGCGTTGATTTTCATTAAAAATGAAGGGGCGGCCGCTCAAGAGCCGGCTACACTCCGTTTCATGACTTTTTGAAACCCCATTTTTGCCTTGTGGTGGCCACTACTTAACACCCCAGATGCTTCAAAATTTGATTTATCAAGTTTATTTAGTGACTCCCTTTACCTTAATTTGCCCTTTTGTATATAGCCATTATGCCAAGACTCGACTCTTGTACCCCATAACTATATGGCTTGTTGTAATTGTTATACATATAACCAGATAACATGGATACAGCTAGATGGCTAATTTAGCACATAGAAATACCTGCAGTGCATCATAGCCGTGTACACATCAGTGTTTGCACATCATGATCATATACTTTAGGCACCAATAGTTATTGCAGGTTGCTGAGAAATTATACCTTATCAGAATTGTCAGTCTACAGTTCATTTGTCAAATTTTTACTGTAGCTATGTGTAATAAAAGTTAATAGATGTCTGCCCCCATAACCTAAATTCTACCGGCTTTGTTTATAGGTGTGAATGTCTAAAGTAAGCTCTCCAAGTTTTAAAAGGATAGCATAAATTATCTGTGTCTATTATTTCCTTGGGGGCAATGGTTTATTGATTAAAGATTACAAGCACTAACTTAGCTACAGGGTCTGCTTGGGCACGACACCATGCAACAAAGGTCATGTGCACGTATGACATTTTTAAGTTTAGTTAGCTAGATACATTAAGTTATCTTTGTGAGGGGGAAAGAGTTGCCCCTTCTGGGCAAATTGTGCATGGTTTTCCCATAAATTATCTGAAGTTGAGATATGTATGACATTTGTGACAAATGTCATACTTTAGGCTATAATAACTATATAGGTTCTCATCCTCCAGTACTCAAAATTACATGCAACACGAGTAATCAGATCATTTTATATTTTTTTGCTGGTATGCAGTAGCTAGATAGTTGCTCACATCACATGACTCAGAATGCAGTGCCCTTAGACTGTTCTAACTACAGAAGGTGCTGAATGATTGCACTAAACTTTTTAGCTCAGTATAGGAAGCAACAGGTATAAAGACAGAAAGAGCTTCTATACACTGAGAAGTGGTCATGCAAAAGGGTTAATTGAAGCTGCTAAAACCAAAATACTCTAATAGAACATTCAAAATTAAAACTACCATAAATTATTTGACCTACAAAATTCAGGCTGCTAGAAGCAGTGGTTCATTATTCCATACATTACAGAGGAACATCATCTATTCTTTTGCAGTAAAAGTTCTTACAAAGAGTGGTAAGATTTGAGTAAATGGTAGAACTGCACAGTCTGCTCAGTTTCTATTTTAGCATTGTAAAACCAAATGAGACATGCAGTATATTTATAATACAGTAAAAAGTATAAGAAAAATAAACACGTTATTTATCATGATGTGGTTGAGTTGTTGTTAAGGTAACCTCTGAGGTCATCCTGCATCATCAATACCTGTGTGAGCTCACATGACATCATGTGATACACACACTGGTCATACCTGTAGAGTGTATGCTGCAGCATCCATCATCTCTTCATAAACCTGCTCATCTATATTGTCCACTGTATCACAAGCCTACAGGGCGTGTATAACAAAGACGTCTTGGAACCAGGATTGGTAAATATTTTAAACTCTTTTTTCCCACCTATTTTGTTAATTTTTTTGTTTTGCTCAGCATTAACTAAGCTATAATCTCACAACGCAACTGAGTATCTCGATCTTCAATGTTTATCCCATAGTATGGAACCAGTAACATAGGCGTAGCAACCTGAGGGGGGATGGAGCCCCCCCCTGCGATTTTCTGATTGTAAATTCAAAAAAGACCGAGATACTCTAATAGAGCAGTCAGTTACTCTAATAAAGCAGTCACAGTATTCAGAGAAGCAGTGAAGCAAACTATGAAGTTGCAAATCAGTGATACAATTTAGTGGTGAGCAGCCATTCTTAGCAGGTGTTGACTTTTTTTCCCCCTTTCTTCTCTTTAACACCAAACTAGAGGCCCCCTATCTAAAAATATCTTTCTACACCTATGAGTAATTATGCGCATGACTGTTCTATTAGAATGTCTCCACCTTCTTGTTTCCCAGTGTCCACTTTACATGTGCCAGCAACTAATAGCCAGTGTTGGGAGTATTGCGTTATGTAATATTATTACTTTTGTGGTAGCTAAGTAATGTAACGAAATACGCTATAAAAACAGGTAATACAACTCAAGTTACTTCAAATTACTAATGTAATGCGTTACCTAAGTAATATAGTTACTGCAACGAGTCTAATATTACATAATATTATTACTACAAGTAACGAAGTTACTAATCTCGTTAGTAATCCACTCTGTAATGCCTAGCCACAATGAAGTAATGAAGTCTACTGAAAGAAGTTTATTCACCAGCTTCTTACTTATAACCACATTGCCCAACAACACAATCATGCCAAGCAATAAGGTGGTAGTTTCACACGTGACAGCTTAAGGCTGTGGACACAAAGTAATATAATATGTAATATTATTATAGTTACTTTGGGTAATATGTAACTGTAACTAAATAGTTCTGTTGCAAGTAAAATGCAATATGTAACTAGTTACTTATAAAAAGTAAATGTCCCAACACTGCTAATAGTTTACATATAAATTTTTCAAACAATCACACATGTATCACGCTTACCTGATGATAGCAAGTGTCTAAGGCAACATTAGCAAATCCTCCATATATGACCCTTTCTTCTTCAGTCTTTATACTATTAGACCCTGTGGCTAGTGCTCCAGCTACATCAACACAGGATCACATGATACAGTGAGTGTGTACACCATTAACACTACCAGGAATGGAGATTTCAGGATCAATAAAAGAGCCATAGTCTGAGCGACCAGTAAATGGGAAAATGCTATACCTCGCATCCTTTTGACTAAAATATCAAGAAAATAAAATCCACTAAAGTACAATTGCTGAGGTGCTCACATGAATCTCTGTTCAAACAGTCTCTGGATGGTTTCACATTGTGTTCTGATCTCCTCATCTGCCTGTTATCAAAGTGTTGAGATGATCATGGTGACATGCTACTTACCATGGATCCATTGTAGACACCTCTGACATAATTTGGTGATGCTATCATGTCAAAGTTGAGATTGAGAGCAATATTCTCCTTCTCTTCATCACTCAGATTGTTCACATAGTATATAGAACCCAGCAACCCCAACTCCTCAGCTCCCCAAAAGGCAAACATTACCTATGTAATATAAAATATGCATTGTTAACATAACTCATGTTACAACCTTATTTTTTGGTCTTAAGTTGTTCCGTGCTAAAGCTAAAGCAATTTCCAGATTACCAGCAGAACCGCTCCTATAAGGATGAATGTATGAACTAGCCACACCCACAAATATCTCAACCCACCCATTGTCATTAATTCCAGGTCCAGCAGGCACACTATCCAAATGACTACCAAACTGAGAAGAGAATGACATTACACTTGCTGTTAACAAAGGCATAGCAGTTACCATAGCAACATACCACAATGATGCTGTCTTCCTTGCCATGAGTGGTACTAGCCAGAACATTATAAGTGGTAGCTATGGTTACACTGGTACTTGTCTCAATATGAACTTCTAAAGTCTACATAATAGATATTTCATAATCACACGCACTAGCGCTGAAACAATTATTCAGATATTTGGTTATTTGGACTAAATGATATTCTATTCAATTTGTGAATATTCGGTAAACTGTGCTCAGATTGATGAATCCAATCCTGAAGTTTGAGAATGTGAACAAGGTCACGAATGGACCCACCCACCCACCAACACAAAGCAAAAAATATATATATATATATATATAAAGCAAAGCTTTCAGTTGCTATGCTAGCACAGTCAACCTACCCAGTGGATCAGCACTGGGACACCTGTCCACTACTCAGGTGCTACGAGTCATCTCAGACAAATCCTCCCGGGGCAGGACTAGTAACCTTCAGGAGGCTGTGTCATATCTTGAAGTCACTCACTAATTTACACCTGGTACCCATTAATGTTACAGCTGGGTAGACTGCTTCCCCATTTGACACCAGGCCACCAGGTCCCCATTTAAACAGCTGGAGCAATGTGAGTACAGTTTCTTGCTCAAGGAAACAACGCCAATTTGGCATAACTGGGTTGGAACCTTTTGATTAGTAGGCCGATGCTAGCCACACACACACACACACACAAACACACACAACTGACATATTGTGATAGAACAATCAGATCTAATAATTTCTGTCCAAGTTGATAAGTAGAACCGAGGACAGGTACACTAACAGTATCTTCTGGTCCCCCTCCTGTTTGACAACATGTCAACAATAGCAAATGATGAGACATCATCTAACCAAATATTCGAGATGTGGGTGGTCCTGAAGAAGCCGTGTTCTCATCTCTCATCATGACAATAGCTGAAGCTCCAGCATCCACTGCATTACTTGCCTGCACTGTATGTAGTAAACCATCTCCTTTGTACACACTACACACACCTTATCATAGAGGGAACATTCAGTGTTGGAATAATCCAACAATGCTACACTTCCAGCTATGAAATCTGTGAAATCTCCCTCAGCACAAGCTGTACCTAAAAATCATTGTGACACACTTGTAATGACAAAGAAGATGGTAGCTGTTGCCAGGAGTTTATGAGATGCAAAAGCCTCCTGATAATTGTATAGCCGGACTACTTGATTATTGACAGTGAAGTAAGAATTTCAACTGTTTAGACTACGGAAATAAACAATAGTTTGTTATCAACTGGTGTACTATATAGGGCATAGTTATCCAGTACTTTTAGCTAAACACCAGAACATTGCAGGTGAAAATTGAAAGACAACCACACATTTCAAAAAGTCTGTATTGTCAATATAAGTGCTTGTTTTCACTGAGAATAAGTTTACTAACACAACTTCTTGTTAAAAGGTAAACCAGTTGACACGGTCAGCAATAATATGCACAAACTACACCATATATGAGGTCTAGAATAGACACAAATTAGACGATAAATGCGATAATTATTGCCTATGTGATAATATTGTGACCGCTAAAAATATATGCGATAGTTGTATTGCAAGCACTTAATTAGGCAATATTGGCGATTTATTGAAATATTGTCCAACCCTACCACATAGTGGTATCTTATGATACTGACTGATAATGTATTATCACAAAATGGGACCACTAAATATTTTCCTTTAAATGTGGAGCATCTAAATCTTCTAATGACTGTCCTACTACATGAAGTCATGAAGTTCCCTCACCATTAACAAGTTGTAGACTTCCATCAACAGTGCCACTACCTGAGTAGCTCATTACTGCATACTCTGAGCCCTGAGGAAGAAGGAGTACTGTGAAAAAACAGTGTAGTCTTCAAAATGAAAGACAGTGTAGTATCATTGCAGCCATTTCTTAGCCACCATTTTACTTTCATTCTAACTTTTCTTAAGGCCACATCCTTTCTTTGACTTGACTGTTTTGTGTGGTCTTAAATATTTACAAATGGTCTACTGTTAGCTTTGCTTGTTTTTGCCTGTCTTTCTTTATGATCCATCACTATTCACACATTGCATTCTAATTCAAGTCACGGACTGTTTTATTAGAGTATCTTTATCATGTATTCCTATACACTCCAATTCTTTTGCGATTAAAAGGATAAGTAGACTATCTACAAACTGATTTCAATTTGCTTCCCATAAATGCTTTGTCCTGTAGGAGTGATTATAGATTGAATCTCAACTATAGATGATTGCGTTATAACTCCATAGCTATTACTCCAATTTCTAACTACAATTAATGTTTAAACTATGGTATAGCCTAAATATTTACGGGGGGAAATTTTTTTGTTGATTTTTACAATTTTGGGGGTTACCAGCAAAAATGTTATATTTAGACCATAGTTTAATACAGTGTTCGCAAATCCACAAAAAAATAGGTAACATTGCTCAACCTTGAAAAATTTGCCCCTTGAAATATTTAGGCTATACGGTATGATGTAACTAATCCACTACTGAATTTCAACTTATTCCCATAAGAGATTTACCCGTAGACATGACAATAACATTTCTTAAAATGTAAATTACTTCACAACTGTTTATTGAATGCAAAACAAAATTGGTACTGAGATTTTTCCTATTGATGCCCTACACAGGTGCAATCAGATAACTTTATAATATATGGCAGCCTTTGTTGGGGGCTTGTGTATTTAACACTAATGCCTGGAGTAAGTCACTCAAATTCGGTTGCGGGCTACTAAAGGAGAAGGAAATCGCAACAAAAAAAATTGTTCAGAGAAGAAAACAAAGAGCTACTTTTTTGCATTATTTTACTCAATCTATACTGTGGCCACACAACACATGGTAATTTGATATGGTACATCAGTGGCTTACCTCTAGAAATGTCCATGTGAATGCCAAGTCAGAATAATTAGCAGTAAATACAGCTTGTCCTTCAGCCAGGTTAGTATAAACTGGGACCTGATGACAAACAAGTATTGGTTATGCAATAGTTAGTTGGTACAAAACAGTTAACGTTAACCTCAAAGTGTTGCAGTGTGACATTGTAGCCAGCTGATTCCAGCTGTTCCTTTATATATTCTATACAGTGCAAGACCCAAATAAAACTGACAGTACCTTTAACACTCACCAGCTGATTTATTATATCCACTCTGTACTGACCGACTGTCAATGATACATCATGATTAGCTGTAGCAACACTTAGCCCCACCTACCTTGGAGGATCAAAGTCATTGGCTATATATTGTAGTTGCTATGTACAAATACAGACAGTATACATTAGTCACAGACACAAACTACCTTCAGTGTTTCAAGAGCATTGTTGACTTTAAAGGCTTCTTGTAGAGGCTTGTCAGATGAATCTGACTTACCAAATGCTATTACAAGTCCAACAGCTGCACCGATGAGTAGACAAATCATTAATGCTATTATAATCCACAAGTAACAGCAATATCGAGTCCTGTGAGTGTCTCTTCTGTAAAAATACAATTATCCATATAAGGTGTTTACAATTTTACCAATTAACCTGTGGATGCTTCTGTGGCGAAAACTGCAAAATACGAACAGCAAAAAAATAGTTTATAAATGAGTAATTCCCCTACCTGCCTCCTGAAGTATAGTCAGTAAAGGCTAATGGGATCTTCTCCTCCGACATTCCCTCTACCAAAAAATAATTGTATACAAAGTGTGTATTATAATACAAATACGGTAACACACGTGAGTCTCAAATATAGAATTTTACGATACCTGAACGTGATGAAGATAAACCAGATAAAGTTCAAGATTTGTAAACATGCGCGCACAAAAATAAAGTCACGTGGTTTAATAACAAGTCACCATGGCAACATTGTTAGAAACAAAGCTGAGTGAAAAGCCGGCCCAGACGAAGAACGACGAAAGAGCGTTAACCAAGGAGCAACAGGACAAGTTAAATCAACAAAAAGTATGAACTGCAAACTTGTTTGCATGCCAGTAGTGTAATCACGTGAGCAGATAGACATCAGAATTGAGAATGAACGATACCTGAGAAGTCATCCTGAAATTAGTGCTCTTATTGGGGGATTTGTGAGGTAACAATGTATTGTAAGACTTACTACTTTACCATTTTATGTGGATCTTATAGTGAAGTGGTTTTGCAACAGCCAAAAGACATCAGAGAGTTTGCTGCTGGTAATTTTTATTTTATTGTTAGCCTCATACGTAATTATATTTTCACAGAATATTTCAATGATCCAGCATTGGCTGATAAAGTCAGAACTATTCAACATGAAAATTCCCATTAAAAAAGTTATGTAATTTATTTACTTAAGTCACGTGCGCGTTTAGCGCAAATCGGTTGCTGTGTTACAGACAGAAGTCGATAGCAGCCCATCACGAACGATCTTTCAAGATGAGTAGCGAGCAGAGACGTATTAAACGTGTACAGAGTGCAACTGCGCGGCTAACGTCTGCTGACAATCCTGCCCCACCCACTAAAGAGCGCAGCCTGTCTGCCCGCGAAGCTAAAGAGCTCACGAAGGAAATACAGGAGTCATCTGCTGAGATCAAGAAAGTGTTTCCACGAACCGGTGGCGTGTGGCGGTCTTATTCTTGGGGACGGACTTCTTACAACAGTGATTTTGGTCCTAAACCAGAGGTGGAGCGCACCAAAGTACGCCCTTCTTCACGAACACGACTAAACAATCCCCACCCAAATCAGGTATTAAAAGAATAACACTTTTCTGCTAGTACTATGTTTCTGCAGAGTTTTTTGCAATGGCGTATTCCAGTTAGACTTCACGGTAACAAAAAAGTTGTCGCACCTTCCAAGGCCACCGTGATGGACGCAAAGGAGAGCTTCTATGATGATTACTTTGACCACACCAGAAACTGTATGTTAACACCTCATGTACTTAATTTAGCTCTTTTGTAACAGTGGGAGGTCTCCACCAAGATGTGGTGACCAATGTAGCCAAAATCCCATTCCCTGGCAACTCCACTTTACATGATGACAGACACTTTGACAGTAAGTGACACATTTAACAAGTGGTGTTAGCTTCCTTGATGTAGTGGGCGTGGCTGGGATGAAGCTGCAGCTCAACACACGTGGTATGGCTGACAGAGCCTATGGCGATGCAGAGGCAACTCCCACAAGACCGATGTCAGCTAATCATAAAGTAAGTCACATAACATACACACATCAATTGTAATACACTAACACTATAGCAACAAAGTCGAGTTGTCAACCACACAGTTAAGGAGGGATACGTTCCTGTCTTCAAGGAATGGCTTGATACAGCAAACACGGAAGGTATGCGCTACTAAATGTTGTGCTCTGGGATTGCACCAGTCTTACTTGTCATAGAGAAACAAATTGTTCTCGACATGCTAAAGGCTGGTAACAACAAAGAGATGAGGATACAAAGAGCAGCTGAAGAGGTACTACAACCTGAAGTGCTCCCTAATGTACAAGAATGGCTAACAAAAACTTCAGAAAAAGGTAATAATACTATGCTAACCTGTGTAGTACCCATAATATCTCTTTCTAGATCAACAAATGTTGGTCAATATTTTGGAGACACTTGCAATGGTAAACTCAAAGCAGCAGGCAGCTGAGGGGGCAACATCTCGTAGTAGATCACTTACCTTTCCACCTAATAAACCACAGTTCCAGTGGGCGAGCCCCTCCTACCCACAGAAGTTGCAGCAGTATTCACGTTACCTACCAGCTCAACCAAAGCCACGCCCTCGATCAGCCACATCCCATCATTCCATTGAGTAAGTTGGGCCAAATTGGAGTCTGACCTTACACATCATGTTTAGGAAACAACGACCAGCTTCTGCAATTACCTTATGGAATCACAAGCTGGATCGAGACCCAGTGTGCAATGTATTCCATCCTGGGTCTATGTTCAATCTTCCCCACAAGAAACGTGGGAAACACTTTGCCATTCATCCTGAGTGGCCTATAGCGTAAACTATTTATTTATTTGGTGTTAATAATTTATTGGATGACCCCCTTCCCTATTTTTAAGTGCACATGTGCACCAATACAATTGTACAACTAAACATAAATGATTTGTAATACACAATACCCTATTCATGGTCCAAAGGGAGTTAATGTAAACCCTTACATACAGAGACTCCAACCAGCCAGGTGATAACATGTTTGTGGCTCCTTCATTCACGATTGATGGGCAATTGACTGTTGCCATTTGGCAAAGAATGTAGCGGCAGTGTCGGTGTCTATGCCAAACTGTAGTGCATGAGTTATCATTTCCGTCATCTTCTGTTGATTCTCATGTTGAGCTTGCCCTCCTTGTAAGCTGTCAACTAACGCTCGGTCTAGAAGAACTGTTACCATGGTCCGTGTACTTCCTGTGGTGTTCTGTTGATTGTTAAAATAGATTGCACAGTCCAGTAATGAGTGAAGGTGCCTGTGTACACGATGTAACAATATTTAACACCTAACATTCATTACTAACCAGCTGAGAAGGTCCTGTTTAGATTTTTTCTCGGGGTGAAGAGTTTCTTCTGGCTTTTGTGCATGGAGAAATCTATACAGTTACTTATCCATACATGCAAACAGCTATATAACACACTTATTTCCAGACTTGAGCTCCTTTTCAAGGAATTTAATGGTGTCTCTCACAGCATAATTCTCCTTGCCTTTCTTCATACTGTCCAACATTTCAATCACTGAGAAGGGTGGAGTAAACAGTGTACAGATCCACAGCTGCCTACCTGCAGTGGCAATGACAATGACAAACTGCTCAGTTTTCAGAAGTTTCTTGATGATGTGTAGCGATCCAGAAAGAGTTGAGGCATCTGGTACAAGGTATGGGGTGAACAGAGTGGATTGGACCTGTTGCAGTGCTTCCACCTCAGTCTGTTGATCAACAACAATGTTGACTGAACATTGACAACAGCACACGAACCTGCAATCGAAGATGTGCCATTGTTTTCATCAATTTTGACCTCCGCAAATTAGCCTAAAACAATCAATGAGTTACCATCCATACATTAGACCACTTCACTTCGTCTTCCTCTTTTTTCTTCAACTGGGCCTGCTCATTAGCTTCCTGTGTTTCCTTCTGTGCTGGTCCAATGTACAGGGTACCGTTCCATGAGAAGGCTGCAGCTGTCTATATGATGGCTCACTGTGAACACAACACTAACTGACAGTACTAACTTTGAGATTGGATAAATACTGGCCTAACCGATGCAGAGCAAACACTTGAGTCACAACCTGTTCAGAACAAGCAGAATAACGATATCATTGATCACAGACACACACCTGGTCAAACTTGCTAAGACTTGGTGAGGTATAGTTGATGGTTTCCTGGCAGCGTACTAGAGGAGCAAAACCTCTCAGTGTGATATCTTCCGTTAGCGAAACCACTTGTTGTCCATTGTATAAGGAAGCATCATGCAATCCTACATCACACACAAATGATGACACAAACCTGTACACTCCAACTACCTGCATCTATCAGTTGAGCCTCTGCTGGGAGAATGTTGAGTAATTGTGCCAGATGTGACCATAATTGTGGGACAGCCTAAAAATAAACATAAAATACATCAAATATTAAATGTAATGATACCTGAGAACATGTGGCAATCACAGCAGGATAAGCTTGCAGCCAATCTGAGAACACCTTCATTATTAGAAAACAATCTTCTTGTAGTAGAATATTGCACAAGTTGTGAACGGCTTGTGAAAATTCTTCATTCTTTCCAGTTGCAACTTCAGATTGTAGCTGGGAAGTTTCCTTCAGGCTTGTCTGAGGTGATCGCTCCATTGTAAAGTTAGCAGCAAGGACTATCTGCCTTCTTCCCTTCTGGAAAGGAGAACTAGTCAGAGCCTTACTAGAGTCGGACACTTTCTCATGACTAGAAGAATGGCTGATTTCCTTGTCACTGTCACTCAAGCTATCCAGGAGATCAACATTCTCTTCACGATCGCTCAAGTTGTCCTCAAAGTCACAAACAAGGCTATCATCACTAGAAGAAGGGTCACTGGCAATATTGCCATCTCCTTCACTTTCAGATTCACTGCTTGAAATATTGGAAATCTTTCTTCTACGTCGATTTACCCTTTTAGCTTTAACCTTTTTGGATGCTGTTTTCTTTTGTTTACCACTGCCAGAACTGGGTTGCAATTCAGCTGTAGTGGTAGTGGCTACAGATTCAGGCAACAGGTAATCCAATAGAGTTTTCCTAGTATTCTGTGAAGATGCTTCAAGTCTGTGCATTAGCAGCAGCCACAGACGATCATGCACGTACTTAGAAACTAACGAACACAAGGAGAGAGCCAGCGTTGTGATACTGACAGTCTGAGATGAGCCTACAAAAGGAGATAATTTTTTTACAGCACTGAAATGTGTGGATTGTATTGTAGAAGTCACACAAAACAATAGGTAGGGTAAAAGAGGAAGAAGTCAACCCACATAACCATACAAAACAACATTTCTATCCACTAACACACATACTTGGGTTACCACCTACACCAAACACCACACATTGTGTAGTGTTTGGCTGACCAACCCTGTATGCCCAACAATAGACCAAAACATTACAAGAAAAGGGCACACAGTTTTGGCTTGTAGGTATTCACAAAATACCACAGGCCATCTTCAAGCCTCAGACAATCATTACTAAGAACTAAGGCTCTGTGGTGTAATTAAATATCACACAATCTGATCATGTGTATCAGCTCTTTAAGGACCATGAATATCACACCATTTCCCTCCACAAATTTCCCTCCAAAACATTCCCTTTACCTTGTAGCCTAAGACTGTGTGACGTCAGCATGGTCAATGCCACTAATTTGAGTAGCAAGTCACAGGGAAGCAGCAGTTGGATCCCATTCTCTATGGAAGCAAAAGAAGAGACTTCTTCAGATGACCTTGATGATAGACACTCTTGTAACAACTGTATGTTGCAGTGAAGGCATTCGGTGACATCATTCTCAACTTTCTGAACCAAACTGGGTACATCACTGATATCCTTGTCTGAATGACTGACCACAAGGATATAGTAAACACACATCATAGCCTGTAGGAGGACTTACTTGTTGCCAAGGAGGCTAAGCAAATGTATAAAGTTAAGTAACAGTCTTTGATATACAAACTCCCTAAGTGTGTCGAGCATATTCATAGAACAAATTGACATTGATACCACCAACCTGAGGTCATCCTCGCTTGTTTTCCCTTCCCTTTCTTCATAAAAGGTTTTGAGCTTCTTCCTATTCTTCTCATAAATCTGCTTAAGATTGGACTCAGCACCAGTAAAAGGGTCTGGGGATGAGAGACTACAAAAAGTTGAGGATACAGTGTTACATGTTTACCACTACCTCCTCAAGTAGTAGTACACGGCGTCAAGACAGCAGTTCTTGTCTCCCATTAGTGCTGCCATCTGATTGAAAGCTGCTCCTATGGGAATGGAGTGACTGAGTATTAGATGATAGAGGATACTACTGCACCTTTAGTGGGGTCTATCATTATGGCATTATGGTAAGCTGATACTGCTGCTGGTAAAGAGTTCTCGACAATCTCCAACTGGTATCGCGCTGTAGAAAAAAAGATGGCAAAGTGAAAGCACTTTACTGGGAACCTAACAAGATGCCGTGGCATGTGGCAGAAGCCCAGGTAAAAATTTCCTGCTTAGTTCTGATGGCTACCCACAATACATAAAGTGGCTTCTAGAAGCTTCACAGTAACTCACACAGGTTATTTGATTTAGATCACCAAGCTGTGTGGTTACCCATCAGACTCTAAGGAGAAAATTCATCATACGAAAAGCCACTGACACCTCTTTCAACTGTTCACCATCACCATGGCTCAAAACTGAAGCCATGTTTTGTACTAAAACAAGCTTAACCACTGTCACACGTCACCACAAATACAACCAGTTAGTTTACAGATCTTTTGATGTGAGGTGTTCCACATAAGTCTATGGTCAATGAGCCCCCAAACCTTTAACCAGCCCTATTGAGCATGGTTACTAACCAATGTCTCCAAGGTAAACAAATGTCCTGTAGAAGAGATCCTTCAGCCATTCCAACCCAACCTCGTTACCATCACTGAGATTCAACACTGCATGTTAGGAAAAAAAGAACATAATTATCTGCTGCTATATAATTTTAATGTCAGGAATTCTATGAATGCAAACAGCTCGAAAATGAATTTCAACTTGACGATTCACTGACCATCAAAGCTGTTGCCATCCAATCTGGAGACCTCTAAACCATAGTGAGATTCTAGTTTACTAATCAGCCTGGAGTAGTAGTTACTGGCAGCAGAGAGGTGGTTTAGCCAGCTGTGCATGGCGGACTCTTGGCTCAATAGTTGCTACAAAAGAAGAGGGATACTACAATGCCTGACAAGAATCTAATCACGGAATCACATTGACTCCAAACTCTCCTACAAGTGTTAAATATTATCTAGATCAAGTTCTAGCAACAATGCTATCAAAAGGATAAGAATCACAACTACCATTTAACAGAAGACTCAGAACACTGCTCCTCAATTTCAATAAATATTTTTAAGTACGAAAAAATGTTTTAGTAATCATAGCTGTCATGAATATAATCTAGCTCATAGGTCACTCTATTAGCTCACCCCTACCTGTGGCTGACCATAGACCAGTTTGGTATGCTACCCCAAACACTGGATGGGCTGGCTGCTATTGTAGTCACAGTGGTGTGTGTAGCCACATTCGTGACTGTTAAGTTAACTCACTTGTTTTTGTTGCCTACACTTTTGAATAACATCATAGAACACTTTCTTCCATAGTAGTTCTTCTGCCTTACGTCGCTGGGAACATTCCAGCAACAGAATCTGTTCACATCTGTCTCTGAGACTGTAGAAACATAAGTTATAATAATCATTGTTTGCTATTTCTGTTACTCACCTTTTTCGAAGAGCAATAAGGTCACCATGAAACAGGTCATTACAATTTCTTATGTACTTGACAGCATTGTCCAATTGTTGTGAAATGCTCCAAGCTTGCCTATCATTACACAGTGTTACAATGGTATTGTGGGACAAACCACAAACCTGAAGAGCTGTTTAGCAAATACTTCAGAGTTTTCTGTGCCTTTCTTCTTCTGTTTAGCACTCATTTGCGGTTTTTGCTACAGAAATAATTAGATTCATTCATTGCGCATGCGCACCACATGGAAAGAAACCTAATGACATAAGTTTGTTTCTGAGCATTAAAGGACAAACAGTGGAATGTGTCCGTAATTCAGTCAGAATTATGTGAGCTTCGCGTTCAGTTACTGACCCTGCCGCTATAAAAACGCCAGACCAGACCGCAACCAGTGGAAAAAATCTGTTCGATGCCGCCATTGGAGTAATATTTGAAGTGAGGCGCTCTGCTGTTGCTGCTTAATGGGCCATCAACGGCGAAACACAACGGTGAGAATCGCTTGCAGCGCGTTCAAAGTGATCGGGTTGCCGTCTGAGCAACAAAAAGTCCTTAAATGACTGGCTCACACGGCAGCTTGTTCGCTTCGAAAACGCTGTTTAGCGTTTGGTACAGTCCCGCCAAAATCAGCGACGGCAGAGACATTACAACATCGGAGGACGAAGATGACTGAATGGTTTGCGGTCGTGTAGCACCAACTGGCGACTGGCAGTCAGCCGTGTAGCTTGCTCCTATGGTGTGGTCGGCAGCTACAAGCAGTTGTAGTTGGATTAACATACTGGCACGTACGACAAAAATGTGCAGGCTTATTCTATCAATCCTTGCACAGCTAAGGTTATATCGTCTTCATGGGGATTAACATTTGTTCCTGAAAATACATTATGTACGTTGAAATATAATCACAGGCCAAGCTATAAACCATTAATCAAGTAACCTAACCAACAAGCTACTTAACTCAATTACAGCCTTATAGCTTCACAAATTTGAGGTGGAAGCAGAAACCAGAAAGCAGAGGTCTGTGGGCAGCCATTTGGTGAAACCTCATACAATGCTGGCCACAAACTAAAGGAGGTATTGGTGGTTGACATTGTATGGTAACCTCTATAAATAAATCCACACAAAAAAGAAAAAAAAGGTATTCAATTGAATGTGTCAACTTGCTATAAAAGGGCTTGTTACAACATGTAAGTGTCAGCAGTGTATCAATATCTTAATGACTAAACGTAATATTAACATCAAATGAAAAGTATTTGGTCATTTGGATATGAGATCATGTCTACTGCTTACAAAGTGACCTCAAGCACACTGATATGATTGAGAACACACAATAGCTCTTATAAAACATTGGCCAATGCCTCTGATGTAGTGACATTGCCTTGTGTCCATGTTTTACAACATTGAAACTAATAGTTCAATACCTTCTATAAAACCAATCATCAAATCATGCTTTGTTATTTTATAACACAACAACAGCAACAACCTAATGGAAAATGGAACTCTTTTCTGATGAAAACAACACAAGGAGTGTATCAATACATTGTATACTTGAACTACCACATTATAGTGTGTAGTGTAGGATGAACAAAAAGGTCACCAGACATGAAGTTCAGAAGATCTTTAGGAAGCCACAAAATCTTAGCATAAGTGTTCACATTGTTTAAAGCATGCTGGAGGCCATTCTGTATTCCAGAGAATGTGTACCCACCAGGATTGTCTTTTCTCCTTTGGGAGGACATGTGACCTCCTAGGGAATAAATAAGTGTGTGTGTGTGTGTGTTAGGTGGGTGTGTATGTGGGTTGTTGTACACAGGTGTGTGTTCATGTGTGGTAGGTACAACTTGGGTGTGTAGAGTGTGTATTTCATAATGACATACTTGGCAATTACAAAATCACAAAACTGTAAATTTTGTACAGACTTTCTAATAGTGAAACCACATGCACATTTACAGAGAAGAGAAGTGATTGGTCAAAATTGCTGAGACTGTCTTCTGCACATTGTACTCCCTTAACATCTGATGTCATGCAAGAACTAAATATTGATGTTTCACAACAAAACAGCTGTAATCCATAGGTAATTCAACTACGGATAAGAGGTGACATGCTCACTAAATACCAGTACAATGACAGTCATTGATAAAAGGTAACGAAGAAAAACATGTCAAGCTTTTCAGACATTCTAAGAAATATTATTGAATAATTTCTGACTATAGTAAACAAAAACACAATTTCAAAGTTCACAAATGACATATTTCCAGCAAAAGGACAACATGAATGCAACTTAAAAATTCAGTGGATACTGAACCACATTTTGCTGATGAGATGAGGTGATTAAACTTGTGGCTCGCTCTTTATTTCAAGACTAATTTCAGTAAGAAATCAGTATATTGGGAGATCTACTGCAAAAATAGCGACGTGGGTACAAACTCACACAAGTCGTATCTCAGTACTGGAACAGAATATTCTACTGCAACTAGTATTCCAATTAAATATTTAATGAGGGCTGTAAATTGCATGGCCATTGCATAATGGGTTTAAAAGGTATCAGTGACGACATTTTGATAAAGTATCCCGTTTTTTCAGGCCTAGTTACACATATAAACTCCGTTTTTCCCACGGTATACACCACCAGCTATATCAGGTGTACTGACTAGCATTAATGGATTTAGTAATTTTGAGTCGACAGTTTTAACAATAACAGTAGTAGCAAAACTTTTCCCTTGACATTCAAAGGGAAGGGCATTCCACATTCAAAGACTGGAATATGTTTTTTTCTGTTAGTCCAACATTTTGATGATAACGAGACACATTTTAGGGCAACACACACACGTTATATAAGTACCAACTTACGTCTAAATACTTGTCCTCGACCTTTCAGGAGATAACTTCACCATCGAAAAACTTGAAACCACAATACATTATTGTGGATATATCCAATCCCACAATCACTAGTTCAGATTTGTTGCTTGCGGAGCTGCATCTCGTGCTGCTGTATTGAATCAATGGCGTGCTGTATTGAATCAATGGCGTCCCGTATCCTAAACAGAATTTGCTTGCTACACAAAACACAGCAAAGATTTCTGAACGTTAGCTTTGCACATCGACTTGCACGTGAGTTGATAATAAATACATTCCTGTAAACTGTGAATATTAAAACGACCCTGTGTGCTCCTGTTTATCGAATGTGTCCAAAAATGGATGCTTGCATTAAAAGTAACCATATGCAACTCACGTGATCCCAGTGATTGAGAATTAAAATTTTGTGCTTGAACATTTAATTATCTATCAGAGGAGGTTGGTCATGTGTCCCTATGACGTATTGATGCGTGTTATTGCACAACCAAAAATGGCATTTGAAATAGGCGTTAGCATTTTTTCCCCTTTACATCACATCCACATGAAGTATTCATGATGTAGCCTTTGTTTCTTGGCTAAGATAGCCACACAACTTGTTTCCGTGGCTGAAAGAAGGGGACTGGAAGCCATAATTTATCGATACTAATTCGTACATTAGAACACTTTATATCAATACTGAGGTGTTGGGTAGAACTTTCCTTTTAGATCACGAGATGTTTGATGATGCGTGACCAACCTCCTCTGATGATTTTACAGTTCAGTACCAGCCATATGAAATGGTTGTTAGGTGAACCAATTGTTTGTGAATTACATATACAAGCTTCTCATCAAAATGGAATGGGACTCCATGAAAGCAAGTGTATATTGTATTCATGGCCAGTCCATCATAGTCAAGTGGAATGCATACATGTAAAAACATGGGGTGCATAATATATGAATGTACTAAGTGGTAAATATTAGTGTATCTATGTGAATATTATTGATCTTGTGACATTACTGTAATGTTGTGATACTTGGGTCTGCCTACAGTTTAGTGGTGCCCACAACAGTCCTGTACCAATGGCCTGTTATCCATCTTGCATCAACAAAACAGACGGCTACTTTTTTTTGAGGCTGTACATATTATACCTCCATAGTGTTTGACCATGTGTGGAAGGTAGGTGATGTTTGCTATAGTAGTAGCCACCACTTTAATTGCTTAACATTTAAGCTACTAGTGAATATATTTGTTTTGTTGGGAGTAGTACATGATTTTTTTTTCTTTTCCATTTTACAGTATACGGAGAAGTAAATAATCTCAGTGTGTTTTTCCTTTGGTAGCAAAAGCAGCTAAGAAAGCTGGTAAGGGGGTTGATGTCAAACCAACAGGGGAAGTCCCAGAGCTGAACATGACAGTCTGTCAAAGACTCAACATTTACAACAATGGGGAAGATCCCAAGATACAAGATGAGTCACAGTACCCAGAATGGCTATGGACTTTACTGGACCCTGTTGATATGCTAACCCCAGATGATAAAAGATATTGGCGCCAGATAAGAAAGGCTAGAATACGAACTACCAACAAGCTACTGAAACAAAGAACTTAGACTGTAGTATGTCACAATGCAATTCTCACAACACACACACACATAAACCGTATAAAAACCATATTAATACAAAAAGGCTTGGTACAAAGTAGTATCACTGATGAAAATTTATTGTTTCGAAATATGTTTTAGTATCATGTGTACGTCTGTGTTTACGAAGTTGATCAAATTCAGATGGTTTGAAGTGCTTGCTGCATATGTTACACCTAGGGGGTGAGTGCAGTATGTTGTCGTAGTGTTTTTCATCAATTTCTACCCTACCATTCTTCCTCACCATTTCTATTGCTGTGTGAGAGTCAATGAAAAAGTCTGTGTTGAATATATTCCAGTGGTGGACTGTCCTCATCTTTTGTGAGTCAAAGTCATCACTGATCATGTGTAAATGCAGCAGCTTCATACTGGGGATAGCGTGGTACCCCATGTGAAATGTTGCCTCTTCATCCACATTGATTTTCTTGACAAGTTCCTTGCCTCTAGTGTGCATGTGCTCCAACAGAGAAAGATGATCAGTAGTAGCCTCACCAATACTGTTGATGTCAACTTGTTTTGGTACTATCAAGTAATGATGCCGAGCTTTTGGGAACCCATCAACAAGGATAACAGTTGTACTGTCAGAATCTAAAACTTGACTGGGGTCATCCACAGCTGCCTTGAGGCCGTTGTACCAAGGAACACCCTGAGGGCGATGGGGACGTTGACAATAGCGGTCAGAATTGTAAGTACTCCAAGGATGTAGTGTCCCTGTCACCTATATGATACAGTCGACATAGACATTAAAATACTCTGATGTAGTAACTTATCTCAGCATACAGCTCTAGGTAACTGTATGATAAGTTTACATCTATTATGATTTAACATGAAATGTGGCTTTGATCTGTTACCGACCCAACATCATACATATCATATGGCCATGGTGTATTAGTTATTTGCTTGGGCACTTCTGGCTTCAAGGAATTTCTAACTATTCAGTTTCTATGGGGCATGCACTCCCAGATTGAATCTGGGAGCGATTTCAGCAATATTTATTCAACTGCTGTATTAGGGTGACTGCACAATTAGAGTATCTTGATCTTGACATTAATAGTAAGTAGGGATGCGTCCATTATGCCAGAATAATTGTGGTAGTGGAAAGAATTGGGGAATATTGCATGAATTCTAGGAATAATTAGTGCAAAATTAAGATTTTCTTGCAGTGTGATACAAAAATTTTTTTTGGATACAATACTGAAACAGTGCAAGCATAAATCGAGATACTCTAATAGAGCAGTCAACTTCGAGTCCATAATTCTAATAAAACTCAAAACTAATATGCTTCACAGTAATAATAAATCAATAGACCCTCTGAAATTGAATGTGAGGCTGATTTTAGCAGTTTAGTAGAACGGCTACTATTACTTGTAGAAGGATGACTGTTCTATTAGAGTATCTTGATCTTTATGTTGAAATAGTGTGATGTTTAGGTGGCCTAGGTACCCTTTGCAATAAGATTCTCACAAATTTACGATGTATCTAAAATCCTATAGATTTGACAGAAAAATATTGCAAAGAAGCAACATAAGTGACTGGGCTGGCGAAAACAGGGCATGTGGACACATAGAATTTACCAACTTTGTGACTCATAGCTTTTAATGTCATTGTGCTAATTTTTTTTTGAGGCCTGTAACATTTAATTAGCTTTATAATACAAGTTACAGAGTGTAAATATCCTGTTCCAGTACTGATATATGACGTGTTGTTTTACAGGATGTGGTTTGTGTCACATGCCCTGTTTTCGCAGGCCCGGTCACATATACTGCTGTCTGCTGGCCATTAGGGGCAGTAAAAACAAGAAATTAAAAATCATGGTAGTTTAGCAAGTGAACATATTTGAATTGAGCTACAGTGAACATCTTGGTTATCTCTTTCAGAGAATGGAGCCATACCTGTTGAGACCAAAATTTTTGTCTTTATTATGGAGGTTTTTTTTGACTGCACTATTAGAAGAGAACATAAGATGGAGCCTTTGTGCAGTAACTTCAAAACCACTAGTATTTGTCTGCCACTAGCATCCTATTGGTATGTTCATTCAGAGTATTGTATAGTGATTAAGACTGCTCAATAACTTGACAACTGAATTATGAGGTGCACGATTCAAATTGAAGATGCATCATACTAATTTGATCTATAGTGAAAACTTTTCAGCTGAGCAGCTTAGTTACTTTAGTGACTTCAAATGTGTACACACAAAAACAACAAGGGAGTGGCACTCCAGTACACCTTGTATTCCATCCGATATTTGTCTTAAATATGGTCAAAAGTGGTCAGTCGTTGTATAATTATGTTTAACATTGTGGTCCTAAAAGTATCAATTATGGTAACACCTAATATCACAGTAGCTTCTGCAGAGCAGAAAATGTACATGCTACTGGAGCACAAACTTCTTCACCTCAGGTTTGTTGAAATTGTCTTTCTAAATGTTATCACGTTAGGACAAGAAAGAAAGAAGTATAAGAGTACTGCATCTGTGCTGGGTGAGTTATGGCTGATAATTAGTAAAGATTGCATGGGTACAAGGCTTTTGACACTTTGATAAACAATGTTTGTATCAACAAATTGACGTACAGCAGTTCATTCTTTCTTATGAAATTAAGACTTAGTGTTGTTTGGTGACAATTACTTTCTCGAGTTGAGCCCCAAAACAGTCGTTTTATCCTAGTAACCTGGATAAAACTAACCCGATGCACAAATAAAGTTTGCCATTGTCTTTCCCAACTTCTGTTCTGTGTAACTTTCATGTGAAATAAATCACTAAAAGCCGAGTTGTAGCCTGCTGAAAGTGCCCCACCATTAAATTTGTCCCACATACTTCTTGCTCCACATTATAACGTAATTTCGTGATGTATTGTTATCATTCCATGATCTGTCCTTTGGCCTACTGCAAATATCATGCATGCTTGACTTTCTGTCATCAGCTCAAAAGTACGAACCACTTCAAAGTCGGCATAACAATGCCATAATTGAAACCACAACTCCACCTTAGGTATTGTTGCATCATTGTGACACCTCCACTTTAGTTGTTTACCTTTATAAGTTGTTAACTTGATGTTTTTACTTACTTGAGATAGCCATTTCCCTATGGGTATACACCATTGCATTGAGAAGTGTGCAGTAGGTGAAACATATTTGCTCACCACAAAGCATACAAAGATTGCTGAGATCTGATAGGACCTGAGATTACTATCATTACATTGAGCTACATAGCAGTTTCAAGACAGTCCAGATTGCTAGATGGCTTCCTAATTCAATTGTGCCATTTTCCCTTAAAATGTATGGGGAGCCCTGGAGAAAAAAATGTACCTTTCTTCAGTTTTTTAAGCACCGTGCATAAAGTATAGTTTCCAACATGTCAGAGAGGAATAAACTATTAGTGGTAATGACTTGTGGGTTTAAATTTAACACTTTGCTAACATTCCGACATATTTCTGATATTAGTAAATACTGTAATCAAGGGATCTGACAGTGGAAAGTATAGTTCCAACATGTCGGAGAGGAATAAACTGATAGTGGTAATGTGAATCTGGCTTGTGTGCTTAAATTTAGCACTTTGCTAACATTCCGACATGTTGGACATATTTCAGATATTAGTTCAAACCGTAATCTAGGAACCAAACAGTGGAAATTATACTTTCCACTGTTAGATCTTTTTACTAATATCTGAAATATGTCCAACATGTCGGAAAGTAAATTTTAACACACAAGTTAGACTTACATCACCACTATAAGTTTATTCCTCTCCGACATGTTGGAAACTATACTTTCCATGGTTTGCACTCATATCTGAAATATGTCCAACAGGTCGGAAAGTAAGTAGAGTGCTAAATTCAAACCTACAAGTCAGATGCTAATTCCAACCCAACAAACTAGAGGTTGGAAATCACTACTCTATCTATTGAGCATATACAAAGTCCATTTTCCCAAAATTTTGGACTGGAATGCCAATCTATGATTAGATAAAGCCATATACTAGATAAAGTTAGTACTCCCTGATTTACAGGCTTACAAGCAGGGGGGATGATGGTGAGTAAATGTAATTATGGATATAATACTGTCTAACCCTTCGCACGATGTCAGCAGTGCTATCAACAGTGCTATCAACTAGGCACAAACTTCATGTTTGCGTTATTTTTGCAACTTAAAAAGGAAGGAACAAGCTTATTATTCATACTGCATGCTTTTATGCAGCTTTTTATGGTTGTGCCAGACAAATAATGGCTTGAAAAGCTGCCAATCTTATAATGGAAATGGACCGACCGCCCGCATGCAAATATGCTTGAGTCCAGGATGGGAAACAGAGAATTTATTTGGAGTGGCCTTACATCACTGATATCATACGGATATATAATATCTATGTTGATATACTACGCACCGTAAACATCTATGGCTACATCTCATGATCCTGTTCCATCACAAATGCATGCCCTTTAATACGTCATCGACTGCTTACCGTTACAGTAGGTACTTTATCCCCATTCCTGGCACTAGATTTTTGAAGCAGGAAGCGATGCATGTTTCTCTTTGCGACCTGTCGCGATTGAATGTACAGAGGTTTGCGGAATTCCGGTTTTTATAACTATCCAAACCGTAAAGCGCCAACCGAAAAACGTTATCCATCAACTTTGAAATGCGTCACCACAACTTTGATAGGTCACGTTTCTGGTGACTTCCTGTACGGATACGTGTACCACTCACGTGTACCACTCACGTGCGCATGCCGGCATACAGAAAAAAAGGAAATTAATTTTGTAAATAAACAATGTAGTCTCTCGCGTGGGTAGACCGTATTTGTTTTCTCTTTGAGTAGCTACTTGCAGACCCTCCTCTCTTCCAACCTTTTAAATAAAAAAAATTAGTTATAGCAAGTGAATGAAAAAAAAAACAAAAAACAAACAAAAAAAAAAATAAATTCAAAGTACTATACATGTGATGGAAGCACCTGACCCTCAGATATTGCAAGGTCAAGTGCTCCAATAGTCACTGGGCTGCCACGATGAGACCTGGCTCCACGCAAGCAGGTTATAGCTGACCTCAGTAAAGAAAAACTGGTGGAGCATCTAATCCAGGACACTACACTACTATAAATCTTAGCAGCGAGATGCCAACCTCTTGTAAGCAGTAGTGGCCGCACCTCCAAAAGTTGAGAATACCAAAGGGGTGAAAGAGCCTACTTCAACATCCCTTACAAGCGGCTGCTCATACTTATGCTGTTTGTCGCACCCAAACCTTTTAAATAGAAAAGAAACTGCTATGTTACGATAACTAGGAGCACTGGGATTAAAAACTCTTACATCAAAGAAAGCCTTTTGATGACGATTTCCCCAAAATCCTTGCACACTGACATCTTCCATCTTTCTCTTCCAACCTAATGACAAAGAGAAAAAAAAGCGGGCTAGCCATGTGAGACCATACCAGAATAGCAACTCAGTAATGTATAATGCTACCTAATAATGCCCACATTACCATTCAGTCTCTAGAGACTCTCTTGTCCACACCTGACAACTTGCTTCACATCAACACTTACTTTCATATAGCTCAGCTGTGCCTGACTGTTTTATAAGAGTATACAGCTGGTTGTATGGGATCACTCAGCTCCTCCGTGTAATTCTATACATCAATTAAGAGATCACATGATAAAATGTAAAGATTGGTCATTTTGAAACATACTATGATGCTGTCAATGAAATAATTAAATAGCAAACTATATTTCTCCATGTGCCCATTGCATACATGAACTAAGCTTATTTGGGAAAAAAAAAACTAACTGCCTGGCAACTTTGACTAACCAACTTATACATTGGAGGTGAAACATTGCTATCAGAGGAGGATACCACTCAGGGGGATCGATCCCTTGGAAATGCCCATGTATGCTTTGGGAGTTGTTCCTTTATTAACACTCTATCAGATGAATTTGTCAAGCAGGTTTGGTATGCTGACGATGCCACAGCTTGTGGACATTTAGCTGATGTTCAGCGCATCTTGTTTCTACTGGCCCCAACAATGGTTATTTTCCTACTTCTTCTTTTAGCATAACTGCTCCTTTGGTGGACCTGATTTTGTCTAATCTATTGATGTTTTGGAGCTTCAGCTAGGTGCCAAGCAGCAAGCAATTGCCAACCATTGTCAAGCTTGTATAATCAGCTCTTGCTTATCCTTGCACCCAAGTTATACTAGTCAGTATTACTCTCCAGTGAGAAAGGTTCATCTAGCTGGCTTAATACCCTTCCTCTTTCAGATCATGACTACACCTTACATAAAGGAGCCTTTTGTGATGTCCTTTATCTTTGCTATGGTTGGCAGCCCTCTTCCTTGCTTTCTAGTTGTGTTTGTGGGAAGCCAATGACTGTTGAGCATGCTTTTAGGTGTTCTTTTGGTGTTCAATAAGGCATAATGAATTGCGGGATATCACTGCTGACTTGCTGTTAGAAATCTGCCACAATGTTCGCATTGAACCATCATTGCAGCCTTTGCCAGGAGAACAATTCCATTACAAATCTGCTAATGTTGAGGATGGTGCCTGGCTTGATGTGAGTGCTGAGAAGTTTTTGGGGACGAGATAAGAAGATGGCCTTTTTGACCTCTTATGCTTCCTCCCCTTTGGCTCAATGCTATCGTCGAGCTGGACTGGATATGAAGAGAATGTATGATGAGCAAGTACGTGAAGTAGAGAGGGACATCTTCTCTCCTTTGGTGTTTTCCTACTATGGTGGGATTGGTCCAGCTACAACTGTTGTCTACAAAAGGCTTGCAACATTGATACCTGAGAAACATGGTCATCCTTATAGTCAGACACCGTTTTGGTAAACTATTACTTTGTTCTGCAGTGATGGCATTTAACAGAATTTTTATCCTGCAGTGATGTGCATAAGAGGATTCAGATCAAGCCATCACAGGTGCTATTTACAAGATCCAACTATTTGCTCCAACAGTTTGGAATTGGAGTAATTTTATGATGTAATTGTTTATGTACAATGGTTAATAATAATTTTTATATGAAAAATAAAATAGAAAACTTTGCTTGGCAATAAAATCCCCCCCCCCCCTTTCGTGATTCTCCAAGCAGCATTTGCCAGCTGCTACCACCCCCATGCACTACTTAAGAATGATATACAAGTAGGTGTTTATGTAGGATAGTCATCAACAATAGTTACTTATCCAAATAGAACATGTTGTCATTGTTGTGACAAATGAGTATTGATATGCTGCACTAAGGCTGGCATATTTTTTGGATTGTGCTTACACCTGTGGCACACCAGATCAGCTTTCAGCAGAGCTTCGTACTTGCCTCGATCAATTTCAACCTTGTTTTGTGATTTAAGCATCTTGATGATCTGTTGAGAATCAATAAAGAAATCAGAAGTGAATGAGTTCCAATGCTTTTTAGTCTTCAAACATATAGAGTCAAAGTCTTGGCTAATCACGTGCATGTGTAGCTGGCTCATACTAGGCACAGCATGGTATCCTTGACGGAACTCCAGGTTAGGATTTTTATCAGTCAATTGTTTGGTTAAAGACTGTCCACGTTCATCCATGTGCTCAAGTA
This sequence comes from Dysidea avara, assembly GCF_963678975.1. Classification (NCBI taxonomy): domain Eukaryota; kingdom Metazoa; phylum Porifera; class Demospongiae; order Dictyoceratida; family Dysideidae; genus Dysidea; species Dysidea avara. The sequence goes on along the minus strand of NC_089278.1, from coordinate 3,243,879 downwards.
GACTGACGTGCTTTGCAGTTAGCGAGCTCAGAGAAGATATGGATTCTTTGGGCAAGATCAGGTAATGATGTTTTGCTTTGGGGAAGGCATCCTTGATCGTGACTGTCAAACTGTCCGACTCTACAACCATATTAGGGTCCTCCATTGACTGAAGGAGTTTCATACTCCAGTGACCGCCCGTTGCCGCTTTCTTCGCCGGAACAGGACCTCCATGCATGAAGCTTTGACGCTTCATTTTATCCATTCCTTTAAACGCACATCATTTCTATTTAAAGATCGCCAAGTGAAACGTAATGTGCGACGAAGAGCCACAAGCTGACATCAAAACAAAGTCATGGGCCAAGAAGTTAAGGGCTCGTCAGATACAGAAACTGGTTAGAGACATTCGATTACTGGAGAGAAAAAGGTTGGCATCTTTTTTCTCTGCACCGATCTATTACCGCCTGCCACTTTCCGGGGATTAGAGGTTCTGAGAAACAACTGGAGAAGAACAAGCGACGCGTGGAACGACTGCAGCGGAAACTCGAGGCATTACGTAGGCTGAACCTTGATCGTGTTTGCAGTCTGGTAACAGAGGAAGCAAGAGAGGAAGCTACCGAGGAAACTAAGTCATCATCAACTACCATTAGTACCGTAGAGCAGGCGATAACACAAGCCGTCACATCAGACACTAAGTTTGTATCACCAGTAGAGCGACCTGAGCTTATAAAGACTTCTAACCCAGCAGTTTTGCCATTGCAAGGTATTGGGGGTGGGGCTCAATGTGTGCAGCATGCAGTGTCTGGTTACACTACTAACCTCAGCTTGCATCCTTCACACTCTCATTATGTGAAGGGGTGGACACTGCTAGACTAAATTCCATTGCCAATATAATTTATTAATTAATTTACAGAACTCATCAAGCGAGTGTAAATGTACATAAAAGTGTCATAATGTTGTGCAGATAATATAAAGTTTTGTAATGTACAGTTAATATCTGGTAATTTGTTTGTTTGGGTAAAAGGAATATTTAGATGAGTTGACTTTCATAAATGGATGCTTGAATCTATTTGAGTGACTTCGGGTAGGTAAATTATTCCTGATGAGAGAGCTCCCTATTGTTAAAAGATCCCAGCTTCATTTCCATAAGCTATTATTGCTTCACAATTGGGAGTTTACTTAAGCTGTATAATTATAATTATCACTTATGGTTTTTGACTATGTCTTTCAAAAAGTGGCCAGACTTGTATACATGTTTATATCAATTCATAGTATTATAGCAGATTAGGAAAGTTTCTCCCAAATCTTAGGCCACTCCAAATATACTCTCTGTTTCCTGTCCTCCACTCAGGTATATTGTGGGTGGGCAATCCGTTTTTTAAAGATTAGCAGCTTTTCAAGCCAATGATTTCCTGAGCACAGCATACATAGCAGACTGCACAAAAACATATTGAAGCTTCTTTCTTCATCTTTTATATGGCAGGTATAACAAAATGTAGACTGGATAGCACACTGACACATGAACTGACACTGTACAAAATCAGTTTTTTATAGTACGCAAGAAAAACCAGAAGAATACAGTGCTGACAGTGAACAGATGCAGCGGTGGATGGGAAACAGAGAATTTATTTGGAGTGGCCTTATCAATTACTACAAATAATTTTGCTAAATGTTGTTGCCTGAATCTTATCAAGTCTAAGAGATGTAGACAGAATGATGTGGGTAGTATTTAATAGTATGTGAAACTCTAATATGAGGGATTAGTTGCACCCTTCTAACTGTTTAAATAACTGGGACTATTTCATGGTAGGTGAAGCCTCAGAACAACAAATAAAGTTTCACAGATCACTGCATAAACAACATAGTACACTAAAGGCATGTAACATAGTACACTAAAGGCATGTAACATAGTATACTAAAAGCATGTAACATAGTATACTAAAAGCATGTAACATAGTATACTAAAAGCATGTAACATAGTATACTAAGAGCATGTAACATAGTATACTAAAAGCATGGGGGAACTACAATATTTAAGAGATTTGTAAGGCACCACAACCAACAAGCCCCTAAGCCAGCTTTGCATTAATACAAACCATGAGTGAGCCACAGGGATAGAATCGTTCTACACAGAATTTCCCCATGAGTTCTCAGAGACAGAATGCCAAGTGGTTGATTAAACCAGTCTTCATGACATGTACAGTAGCTGGCCATTTATGAAGGAAGTGATTATATTGGGAAAACCAAGTGACATTAAAATTAATTGTAAAAAGTGTGTGAGGTATTTAATTTCCTTGTAATTGTGTTTCTGTAGATGATTTTTTTGTACTGGACAAAACTTCTAGTACTTTGCCAACAAGAAGCAATAATAAATCACATGTAGCTGACAAGACAACCAGCAAGCGATCTCTTCACCGCCCATCCATGAAAGTATCGCTCAACTCATTATTTCTCCATTCACTCGGGGACAGCACTACCACGACGTTATCTTCTCAAGGAGTGAGTAAATTAAATGAACTCAGTACTGGAAAATGTCCTTATGAAACAAATAATAATCCAAGTATAAAATAAAATTGGTATATTATTTATTTCATCAGTAGTTTATTGTTCATGTTTGTTGTGTACAGCAAGGAAGAAATCGCATGGGTCAGCGAGCAAGGCAGAGGTAAGGATATTATTGAGCTCGTAGTTTATTAATGCATGCTATAGGAAATGGGAGCAACAGTATGGAAAGAATGCAAAACATTTGAAGGGAACACTTAGCATAGGCACACAGAGAAACCCACACAGGAGAAACGGTTAACATTTCTTAAATAGTGTACATACAACTGGTAATGATTTTTTGTTCACAGATTGCAAAGTGCATTCTACCCACACTGCTGGTGATGACCGGTTACATCCATCCTGGGCAGCTAGTAGAAAGCGCAAACAACAAGCTAATAACATTAAACTGTTTAAAGGAACTCATGTTGTATTCACAGATGATGAATGAATTAAAATGACATGATACAATTCTCATTGTGATGAAAGAGCTACAACTGAAAATATAAAACATTGATGATATGAAGGAAATGAAAAATGCATTTTGAATGCAAACTGATCAAAAACTGAATGATGACTGCTCTATACAACACTTACTACAATGACGAGAGTTAAAAAAGAACAAAAAAACTTTAACAAAACAAAAAGTAGGGAGGGAGGGGACTGTTTAAAAAAAAAAATTGATGCGCACAAAAATGAAAGGCATTGCTATTTACATAAAATGTACAGAAGTTACAAAATCATTGTGAAGAAACTGGTTCTTTCTGTTCTGAAGTGAGGGGTAGTACAAATGGTTGAAAATTACGAGTGCTGGAGGAGTAAGCCTTGAGAGCAACGGCAGCTCCAGCTATCTCGTGGTGGGTACAAATGAGGGGAATGGCAATCATGGTCTGGAGACGCTCCACACTCTGAGCAAGTTCTGCTATCAGTGTCTTCTTGGCTAGTAGCATGCTGCAGTGGCCCATGCCTCCATATCGGGATGTTTCTGGTAACATAATGGCATCAACGCCTAATTGGAGTTCACCCTTTATGAGACCGAGGAAGTTCCTGAAGTCAGCTGGCACTTCCATTGTTGAGTTGTCCACTAACACAGCAATGTTGGAGTTGTGACAGACAGTACAGGTGGACTGTAGGGGAATTCCCTGTCTCCCAGGTGGGTAAGCATGTGGCTCGTACACAAGTGAGGCAATTCTGTTACTGGCAATGGCAGAACTAAGCATATGTCGATCCATCGGCATCTGGGGGCTACCCAGACTCCAACAATATCCACCAACAAGGGGAACTAATGTGGGAAGCAACGAGTAACTGGCACAGCACGCATCATGCACCACTGCAAGTGAACGACTGCTCCTTGATGTCAACTGGGAGTGGATACTAAGGGGATCAAGATGTATCATACTGGCAGAGATGGACAGTAGATAACATGCAGCTCTACTAGGAGTAACAATTACTGAATACTTGTCTGGTAGCTCCAGGAACCGGGCTATGTAAGTGGCCACAACTTTATTGAGGTGCATAGAGTCAACTGTATGCAGTAGAGCCCTCTGAATCACTGAAACCTACAACAATACAACAAGCGATTGGTTTCATTAATAGCAACTATTCCTCATCAACATTCAATACATCTAATCATGTGGTATCAATCACATGTTAACATGATCCTTTTCACATGTAACAATACATTCTGCCATAGGACAATAATGTTACAATAACAATATAGTGTATACAGTGAAGTGTACTTACCACTTCTGGTTGGATTTGGGTCTGGGACACAAACAGTTTGTTTACTCCAAATATATCAGTGTATATTGAGTTGTTACTCACAGGACTTCCTGACCCTCGCACTGGTGTAGCAATGCTGGTCGGCATTTGTAACATGGTGGCTGCAGCAGCAGGTCCGCCAGCCAGGCTGGTTGACATAGGCAGAAAAAAGGCAGCACCACTTGGCATAGTAAATGTCTTATGAGAGAGGGCAGAGTCTGTCTCGACAGTTAAATCAACTGTGTTACTGTTACCATTGGTGTTAATAATGTTTGATGAGGAACGTTGCTGTTGTTGTGTCTCATTTTTCCTCTTGCCTCCATTATCGTTCTCCTCAATGTCCATATCTGTCCCACCACCACTGTCACTACCCAAAGCAGGGGAGTAGATTATACTGTAAGTCACGGCTGGTGCCTGGTCAGGTGGAGCAGGTTCCATCGTGACCCCTGAGGTAGGAGAACTGCTGGTAGAAGATGTACTCTGACAGGACAGTGATGTTGACCCATTCATGTGCTGGTCAGTTGTCTTAGCTTTCTTACTGGGTAGCCTTCCATTGCTGCCACTACTACACTCCACACACTGGTTGTTTACCTGTAGGATACATAAACAGTGTAGGTTTCTAGGAAAGCCATATATTTCCCTAAAGCCATATGACCCCTAAAGAATCCCATTAAGAAAATTCCAACTAAGCAAAACTTTCCTCACCAGAAAATTAATAAATGTAGCTGAATTTACATTTATCATACAAACATACAAATGAAGCACAACATAAAATTATTATTAGTAAAGTGACCTACATAGTCGCAGACATCATTGTAAATGCCCTTCCAGTAATATAATTGTGCAACCAGTTCAGCCGTCCACTCTTTTGAATTGTGCCGACCCAAATCATTGGAGTCAATATGAAATTTTTTAATCACCATCATGCGTTCATTGATATCACGAATAACTCTGAGCTGTAAACAACTTTTCTTATCTTTTGACAATGTTGTGTAGTAAAGCAAGCCATCCACAAGCACAAACTTTTCAGCCCTCTTTCGTAAGCATCTTTTGTGCTCACGCTTGGCACCTGGTGGATAAGTCTTGCACCTCAGATAGTCATACAGCTGATCATAGCACTCCTCCCATGAGTTGATGTACTTGGAGATGACACTTGTGCAGGGAGTATTGGCTGTGCTGCTGCCGTTGGTGACTGCAAACTGAGCATTTTCAGAGCTGGTAGTTGCACTGCTCCTGTCCGACTGTGAGCTGGACTTGTTTAAACTGATTGGGATAAGCGCAGGGAGAAATGGTCTTTCCCCAGCAGAAGAGCTTCTAGGAGCGCCTCGTTCCGTGGCCGAATCTTCCTGTACAAAAGTGACGTATATGATCTCATTAACATGCACGTAAACATGCTACACACTAAAAACTATCGAAAATATTTCCTATGAAAACTTATTAGGAACTTACAGACGTAGGACAGTAATTGGAAGGTTGGATAGCTGTTGTACGAGTCTTACCTTCAGCTCAGAAGTGGCAGAAGTTGATTCGGCTGTGAAACTGTCGGCTGCATCCCTCTTGCTCATTACTTCGTCTCCGCTCCAAAGACGCGCCGAACATAACAATTATGTTAGGCTTGTAAGCTCCCATTGCGCGTTTAAATCTCGTTATTCAACAAAAAAATTCCCCCACACAGGAAATTAAGGACGCGCGCCGTGAATTTTAATTGTTTTTCCTGGAAAGAAGGACCCTTTCGGAGAAGTGCGCTAAGGTCGCTCTGCGCAGAAATCCAACCACCTAAGGTAAACTATTCTGGGAAAGTAATTTTCGAAATTCTGGGGTATAACCACTTTTCTAAGAAGACAGAAGGTGTACATAACTGTCTATTTTCTCTAACGCAACACAGTCACCGCCCATATACTAGTATGGATACTAAGTCCGAATCTCTCTCAAGCACAGAGGAATATCACCCGCACAGCGACGCCGAAGATTCGGCCAGCCCGCCGGAGTTGATTGTGGTGGAGCAAGTTCACCCAGAAGACGAGGATGACAACACGCCAAAGGGCGTTAGTCAGTCTCAACTCGTAGCGGCGGGAGGATTGCAGGCGAATAGGACCTTAACTCCACCAAAAACTGACTCATGGGAGAGTATCTATGACCAAATGTTTAGTTACCATTCTGACAACTCACTTCCACCAGGAATGGACTCTGCTCAGACCAAGCAATTTAGAGAAAGGGCTGACAAGTTCTTAGTGCAAGATGGAGAACTATACCACAAATTCAGTGCTAAAGACAAAGAGATCAAATTATTAAAGGCAATCAGGAATGAGAAAGAGAGACAGGAGATAATCAAGAAATGCCATGAGGATTGTAACAAGTTAAACCTTCACAATGGCAGGGATAAGACCATTGATAGTATCAGGCAGAACTACTACTGGAAAGGAATCATCAATGATGTCAAGTCCTATGTGAGTTAGCTACCCTGTGTGGTCATGTACCCAGTATAGTGTGAACTATCTATAATCCTAGTTGTATTTTGTGTGGGTAGACCCAGGGATAGAATAACCATTGGTGTTGATCTTACCACTGTCATGTCTCTTTGGTGGGTATATCTACTGCCATTGTTTGCCATATAGTTTATTCATGCTTGATTGTCATCTATGTACAGGGCTATTGGTTCTGGTAATAAAGCTGCGATGGTTCTATGATTAAGAGTTGAAATGACTAAGGTTTATAGGCTTGGTTGCATACTAAAAGACATGAATAACTGTCTGAACTTCAAGCTTGACGTTTGGCCACCATAGAACCCCTACTACTGGTGGTGGGGGCACTGGTACTACTCACCAGACGGTTGGCGTTCCTATGAGATGTTTCCTGTTTTTCACAAGCCAATGGTTTCCAAGAAGAGATATTAATAAGTTCCATGAAACAATTAGTGGACTTAGGTGGCCACAATACATGCCATTAGACCAAGTATGTGTACTCCTAGTAGAATGGTATGGTACAAGTGTGGTTATGCATTGGGTACTTAAGCAGATGACATGGTCATCTCATAGTCTCATCTTACACATTAGGCAGTAAAATAATATCATTTCCATTTTAGTAGTGAAACTGACCATGTGACTGCCTTGCCATTATGCATGGGGCGTGTTCTAAAGTATTGTTTGTTAAGAGAGTTCAACCTGTGGGAGCCTTTTTAACCACAGATGAAATTTCCCTAGGAAGTGGATTATTAATTAGGATGGTTTATGAATAGCATTTTTTTCCTGTAGATCAAGAAATGCAAGTCTTGTGAGCACCGCAAGCCAACTCCTTACCAACACTACCCACCCTTCCTGTCCATACCTGAGGAGTGCTACAAGAGACCTCGACTGTCTTCAATAGAAAATGACCACACCATTCACTGCAACATTGGCTCTCCCAATTTGTCCCCAGCCGCGGATGGAAAGCCTGTACAGTTCTTTCTTGTCAGAAATGAGTCGAATGAGCCATCCAGTCAGGAAGCTTCCCCCTTGAGACGACTGGCTGTCAATGGTACAGTGGAAAGATCATCCCCACAAGTGTACTACGTTAAGAATACCCCCACAATGTCAAATGGTTTGGATCACCATGAACATAACCTACCAGGACCAGTGTCCTCAACTACACCAACTACCAGCCACAGTCAATTCCATAATGGATCTGTGATTCAGAATGGGAGACCTGCTAGCGGGGTAATCCGGTCACCTGGCTACTCATCTACAAGGACCACTACAGGCAAAGTGAACAGGCTCACAAATGATAGCGTGTGGGAAGAGATTATTGAAGGGTGTGCCTTGTCAAGAACTGTTTTGTCAGCTGCTGTGGTAAGTACAATTGATGTGTACATGTCTTGAAATTAGAGAATGCCTTAAGATTCTATGAGCTGTTCATACAACAACCATAGAGCCTATATTGGCCACCATTGTGGTACTAGTTGCTTCTATAGGGGCATTTGTTCAGCAATTCATGACCAGCCTCTATTGTGAAAACTTTGCTTGAGCTATTTAGCCACATACAAAACATTTATTTTTATCCTTATGGGTACCAGTGCAAGAGGTTCATGGTGGCTAGGCATAAGCTGATATCTTCATAAACAGCATGTGTCTATTGATAGGTGTCTGCCATGCAGAATGGATTGAATTTCAAGGCAGATCCAAACCAGATGAGGAACTCAGTTGATCACTTCTTGACCCAGAGCCTTGACCTCCCAGAGCAGTATTCTGTCATGCTCACCCCAAGTCGTGCTGTAGCTTACATACTAGCTGTGGCCAGTTGTATGTGCTGTATTGACCCAATGAGTATACAGACGATAAATTCACTACGGAGCTTGCGCCCTCTTGTGATTGTTCATGATGCCAGCTGCTGTCAAGACTCAACCCTTCCTCCGCTTGCATCCATTGTTGGAGGATTCTGTTGGTTCTTGGGAGGACCTAGCACTCCCATGGATAGACACACACTGAGCATGGCCATTGCCAGTAACCGGGTTGCTGCTGTTGTTCATGAACCACAACTGCAAGGAACTAAAAATTCAGCCATGAGTCTGAAGTACCTTACTGCCTTATGCCACAATTCTACTGTCTCAGTCATTGCAGACAATGCTGATATCACAAGAGATACTCTGGCAGCAACAATCAAAGAACAAGTCACTTGTAACATTGATGCTAGTATTGTCCCAATGGCAACCATTGGTGGTCCAGGAGAAGCTTGCATGCTGATTGTCACACACTCCTTATACAGAGAACTGTGCCAGAATTTTGAAACTCTGCAGAGTTTGGTCGCCTTTCCACTGACCCTACCAGTGCATGAAACAATGGGTGCACTGGCCACTGTAAAGGTGTGTTTTGATGAGATAGTTTGTGACTAACTATTTTTTTTAAAAGAACATGACAAAAAAAACACAATAGCTACTGCTCTAATGCCACAGGTATTATTTTAATACACCCGGTTTTAATTATTGTTCCCATTTTAATTATTGTTACAATCTTTTGTAATATAGTCACTGTAATGTATGTAGCAATTGTATGTATGCTTTAATATAAATGTAATTATTTATTTGTGCACTGTTATGTATCTCCAATTAAGATGTCAATAATTTTGTCCCAGTCCTTATCGGATTTTTCATACGCAGTGTGAATCTTTCGCTCAGGAAAGCCAAGCTCCTTGTAATAGTCTACGCACTCCAGGTATTTCTTTGCCTGTGTGGCAAACAGTAAAAAAAGTGGCATACAATATAATGTATTCTTACATCATTAGGATCATTATCACACATTATCAGTGCAGTCTCTATACTATCTCCATTGCGGCCCTCTTCCTCAAGGCTACTGACCAAAACTAAGAAATCTAACACCTTCAACAATACAAAGTCACATCATGTTTTGTGTGGCACATATTATAGTGGTATATACGGAATTTTTTTTACACCTAAAAAAATTTGTGAACTAAACTATTAACTCTACCTTGGCAGAATCCTTTAAGCGTTTCAACGTCCTGGCCACCCTTGGTCCAGGGAAGCCCATGGATGCCATCTGTGATACCGAATCTGCTTCTTGAGCACTCATACTAGAAGTCGGGTCTGGTAGAATATACTTGCCTTCTTGTGGTTTAGGAGGAGGAGGAGGAGGAGGTTTAGATGACATGGCTGCATCATATGTGGGTAGTGCAAGTGGTGTACTTGCTGTGGTGGGACCAGAATATGAAGGTAGTTGAGGACTTGATGTGGATAGACCAATAGGTGGTAACACTCGTACACCAGTTGAGATGGGTGTTACTGAAGGTTGTACATCATTTCGTAAAGGAGATTTACTTCGACTCCTTGGCTTTGGTACTGGTGGGATGACATCAGTCGATTGACGATGTCTTGGGGCTACTGGAGGAGGAGGTTGTCTAGTAGCATGTGATTGACTGGTACTAATTGGTACCTGGAAAATGATGCAAATCACACACTAAATATGTCAACTCTTGTAAATTAACTATTTCTGCTAACCATTATGTTAAACCGCAACATGTATTGCATTCCTATATGAAGACTATAGTCTGCAGTCTCTATTAGTGTGCCAAAACCTTAACAGTTCATTATGTATAGAATAACTTGACTACCATATTTATTTCAATGAACTTGACTACTAGGGTCGCAGTATAATCTACAAGTGATCTCACTACTTCACAATGCATTATCAGCACACCACATTGAATGTGAAGATTGGTGATGTCATTGTTGGGCTATGCCCACAACCCAAAATGAAAACACATTCCACACCCTAATAAAAACCTGTTGCTATATTTAGCAGGTCAATGTGAATAATACTTTACACAACACCTTTTTTTCCGCTGTCCCTACCTGAGGAGTGTCTGATAGGTCCACCAAGATACCATCATTTGATCCCATACCAACAGTTGACACAGGCCGATGAGACGTAACAGAGGGTTGCCATGATGTAGTGGGAACCGGGGCAACATTGGGTTGTAACACACTCTGTAACTCGGCCATATCATCTATGGTCTGTAACTGAACCGTCTCAAAAGGGTCACTATTGTCCCCTTCAAATTCACGCAGGCTCTGAGTCAATGTTTGATTGTTCACAGATACTGTTGTAGAGGACATTGGCTCGACTCTGTCAGGCACAAGCATCGCGGACATGCTGGTAGGTAAGAAAGGAAATTGATTCTGAGATGCTCCACTGACATTTTCTCGTTCAGTAGAAATCAGAAAATTCTTAGCTTGTTCTAACACTTTCTTTTCTAGATCAAAATTGAACTACAATGAAAAGGGAAAAAAAATTCACAAATAATATATTATTAGTGTTTTTATTCCAGGAAACATTCCCAACATTCTGCAGGATATGAAGCATTGCAACAAACACATACAATGTAAAATTTCAAAGTAAACTTTCCAGGTGCAGACTGCAATCCTCACAATACCAATGATGTGCTATTAAAGTTGATGAACAAAAAGGCACAATAATCACTTTGTGTGTACACGACAGACAAGAAGGCTTTATACTTATTTCTCTGTCAGCCCATTTGAAACTGCTGATCTACAATAGTGTATGAAAACTGCTGGCAACGGTGGTTCAAAATCTCTCCCCCTCTCTTTAACCTATTCTTCAGAATTAAATCTGGTCTTTTAAAACAACCACCAAAGTGCTGCTCTTTGCTGCCAACCACTATGCCAGTGTCTTTGTCCATATAGAAGGTGTTTTCCTGTCCAAAATAGTGACCATGGGAATAGCAATCAGCTACACTTCCAGTTAGCAGCCCATTCCATAGGAAAGCAGTGTAGACTTGTTTATGTGGTGTGTTGTGTAGGTGCATGGCCCCTTAGTGGTGGACATGGTAACACTGTGGTGTGGCTAATGACAACACCCTTGGCCCTAACCATGTGGTGGAAACCAGGCAGGGTCAGGGTTCCTTTGCATTGGATTTACACTACAACAATGGGTGGGGCTTACACCATGCATACAGATTGTACACTACAGATGATGGACCAAAAAGTACCTGCTATAGTCTGTGCACACTTCCTTGGGGGTGTTCACTCACTTGGCCTAAATAAATTGATTGCAAATGGGTTACCGAGCATCCCTAGGCTAAGCGGATGGATATTTCCAGTGGATGGTTGAGACAGGGATGAAGATTTCTGGACAGGCAGTCAAGAAGTGTGCATGTGTGTGTGTGTGTGTGTGTGTGTGTGTGTGTGTGTGTGTGTGTGTGTATGTGTGTGTGTGCGTGCGTGTGTGTGTGTGTGCATGTAGTACCTTTTAGGTCAGTACCTCCTTGCAGTGACCCCAGGGCAATGGCCATTGACTAACATCAAAAAGTTGGATTACTATGTGCTCAACCATGCCACCTGATGGTAACACTTGGCACTCTGTCTCTGTGTAGGTTTGCCTCCCAGGGGATAACAATTAAGATTGCACTTATGAACTTGGTGGATTTGTCATGGGCACATACTGCTGAACCAGTGGGTCCTCTGGTTCCCATGAGGCCATTGCCAGTAACCAGGTGTACATTGGTAGTGTGCTTTGATGTTGCTGTCCCTTCCTTTGTGGAAGGTCAAGTGACCCACAATTGAGCAGCACAGTGTGTATGTGCTTGTGTGCCCAGCTGTAACATCAATGGGTACCTAGTGTAAACTGGGGAAGTAAGTACATGTCTTGCTTAGTAGGTGAAGGTCAAAGTGGGACTTTGAGTACCCACTGTAAGACGTGTGCCTTTTGTTCCAAAATTCCTATGCATGGAATAGATTCAAGAAATAAAATCAAGTTGGTTTATGACAACAAAAATCGACCCAATTTTTAAACGATTTGCACACAAATCGACCTGATTTTTATTGCTCAAAAATCCTCTTGTGAGTTACTAGCCCTGCCCCCCCCCCAGGAGGATTTGCCTGCAATGACTCCTAGCACCTGAGTAGTGCACAGGTGTCCCAGTGCTGGTTCACCGGGTAGGTGTGACCATGCTAGTGGCAACTGAAGGCTTGCTTTTTGTGCATGCGTGTGTATGTGGTATAAAATAAAACTTCTGTCCCTTAACTTCATCTAAAATTAACATACTATCAGATATACTTTGACACACAAGTGTACCAGATAATAAAATAAAATTTTGTGCAGTACAACACTGCTCTTAGTGCATCCTACAAAATTCACTTCAATGACTATTGAATAGTCACCAGCACCACAGAAGTGTGTTCTACACCCACTGAAGCATGTTCTACACCCACTGAAGTGTGTTCTACACCCACTGATTTGAACTTTAATAAAGTAAACTATAATCTTTCATAAAATAGCTACCATACACATTAGCAGAGTGAACTCATCAACATTGTTTCCATCTGTATTTAAGGAACTTGCAATGATGACCAAATACACACTTGGTAAGTAAAATTATAAGTACACAAAAATCGGAATTTTCAACTAGAGTAGGACCATAGCACATCGATAAAAAGCACTGAAACAAGCTGGAGTAGCACACGATATTAAATCATAGTAAAACAATAAGAAGTGTTATATCCCTACTGTGTTCAAGTGCTATGGTTCCTACTCTAGTGTATTATGACTGGTGAGCCCATCAAAAGAAAGAAACAGCACCGCATGCCCCAGCTACCAATTATTGTCTGAAAATGTGAAGTATCCATTACACTTTGTTGTCAGCTATGTTCAACCCGTTACACAGCATTACTGTTCGAAAAGCACCTCTGCAATCAAAGTAGCCACTATGAAAAATATGGATGATTTCCATTACGAGGGGAAACCATCACATGCAACTGGACCTTTTGCTGTCAGCAAAGATGAATGGGAGATGAATGGGACACAAAGGAAGACACTGGTAAGTCCATGAAGAATGCATTGTACATACTGCAGTATGCTAAAAGGCACCCCTCGGGCCAAAGCGATGTTGAACAGTGAAAAAATCAAGCCCGTAGCCTTAGCCGTTATTGAGTTACGCTTGTCTTGAGGCACCAGTCAGTCAGTCAGTTAGTAGAAAATTCTGTTTAATATTAAAAAAAATTCCGTTGCAACTTGTTGAAAGCGTTTCGGGTCGATCTGAAAGCTTGTTTTGGCTTAGTTTTACCTAACCAATACTGTCTCATTGTTGTCAGGGAAAATTGAGGCTGGTTTTTGGGTGATATTTTTTCATGGGACACGTCTACACCTTTGTGGTCCTACTATACAGTACTATCATACTGTATGATAGTGAACTGTTCTGAATACAATGGTGGACAATTTTCTTGACTTTTGAAAAATTGCTAAAAGCTATTGTTGCAGGCGCAGGTGAAGGTGGTGGTCAGAGTACATACAAGGGACCATAGCACATCGATAAAAAGTACTCAAACAAGCTGGAGTAGTGCACGATATTAAATCACAGTAAAACAAACAAAAGAAGTGTTATATCCCTACTGTGCTCAAGATACCATAATGGAAATGCACAGTAGGGATATAACACTTCTTATTGTTTTACTGTGATTTAATATCGTGCATTACTCCAGCTTGTTTCAGTACTTTTATCGATGTGCTATGGTCTCTGCTCTAGTTGAAAATTCCAATGTGTACTTGTTTGTTAACTTTTTTTGTAAATAAATATGACTGGTGAACCCACGCATACCGCATCTGAATGGCATCACTTGTCCCAATTAAAAGTGAACTATCCATTATGCTTCGTTGTCAGCTATGTTCAACCCGTTACACAGCATTTCAAATCAAGAACTGTTTGAAAAGCACCTCTGCAATCCACACGTACCGAAAGAAAAGGTGCCGCGTGCCCCAGTTATATTAATCATCATTTGAAAAGTGAAATAACCATTATGCTTCTTTGTCGGCTAAGTTCGTCCTCATCTTACCTATTGCTCTCAGTTATGGCGACCATACCTAATCAAGGACATCTTATGTTTTGAGCGTATTCAACGTCGAGCAACCAAACACATCTTGAATAATTATAATATCAGCTACAAATCCAGATTATTAGAACTTCATCTTCTACCATTCATGTATATCCTCGAGATTCAGGATGTTTTGTTTGCAATCAAGTCACTTAAGTCACCCACAAGAAACTTTGACATTAATAGGTACATTACATTTACTCAGGGTCACACCAGATCCTCTACACATAATAAACTCAAACATCGTCTCCATAGTACAAACTTAAATAGAAACTCTTATTTCCATCGCCTTCCTCGTTTGTGGAATGCTCTTCCTGTAATCAACACCAATTTATCAATTGCAACCATCAAGGCTAAACTAAAGAAATTTATGTGGAATCATTTTGTAACTCATTTTGACGATGACAATCACTGTACCTACCATTATCTATGTCCGTGCAGCAAATGTCACGATCTCTCGCCACCATCAAACTTTCAAACACTATAGCTAAGTTATAATTAGTTAAAGTAATTATAATGTATGTATAACTTGTGTTTTAGGCTGCAAGCACCAGTTGCTTGCAGACCTTTGGCATACTTGCCATAAAGTAATAATAAATAAAATAAAAATAAAATGTTCAACCCGTTACACAGCAGTATGAATCAAGAACTGTTTGAAAAGCACTTCTGCTATCAAAATAGCCACTATGACAAATACGGACGATTTCCATTACGAAGGGAAGCCATCACGTGCTATCGCCAAATCGACACTTTTTGCTGTCCGCAAGGATGAATGGGACACAAAGGAGGACACTGGTAAGTCCATGAAGAATGCATTGTACGTACTGTGGTATGCCAAAAGGCACCTGTTGGGCTGAAGTGACGTCGAACAGTGAAAAATCCCGTAGCCTAAGCTGTTATCGAGTGACGCTTGTCTGAAGGCAGTCAGTTACTCAGTCACTAGAAAATTCCATTAAATAAATATTTTTAAGCAACTTGTTGAAAGCGTTTCGGGTTGATCTGAAAGCTTTTTTGGGCTTAGTTTTACCTAACCAATTCTGCCTCATCGTCGTCAGGGGAAATTGAGGCTGTTTTTTTGGGTGATATTATTTCGTGGGCCACACCTACTCCGTTGTGGTCCCTACTATACAGTACGATAGTACTGTATGATAGTGTATTGCATATAAACAATTATGACCTAAGTCATTGTGCTTATGCAGCTGACTTATGTCAAACTCTTATTCCATCCTCATACTTTTCTATTTTACCTTCAAATTTTCAATGATTGCATTTATCAGTATAGAAGCCAGGGAATTTATTACGTACGTATAAATCATGGCGTTTAAACAAGTTTAGCATCTATTCAGGCCAGGGCACTAATTTCTTAGAGCACACAAGGTACTACTGAGTGACTGTGGATAAAGTGGTACTGAGAAAGCTTACTTAACAGTTCGGTTGCATCAATTAATACGATATTTATGGACTCTAGTACAGTATGCTGGAGTCTATTAGAATTACAATTTTAGTTAGGGATCATAGAAATAAAAAGTAATGAAACGTCTATATTGATTGTTTACTTTTGTAATATTATTATGACTGGTGAATGGCATCAAAAGGAAGAATGCTTCCAGACTTATTGTTTTCGTCTGTATGCTCCCCAACTGTATCACTACTGAAAGGGTGAAGTGGCCACTATGCTTCGTTTTCAGCTAAGTTCAGCCTGTGCATTACAGCTGAAGAACATTACGAGAAGCACCTCTGCAGTCACTACAGGACAATTTCCATTACAAAATGTATGGAAGCCATCACATGCTACCGCAAATCAATACTTTGAGTTGTCAGCAAAGAGAAATGGGGCACACAAAGGAGTAAGTTCATGACGTGAGCATTGTACATACTGCAGCATGCCAAAAGGCACCTGTCGGGCTGAAGCGACATTGTATAGTGAAAAAAATCAACCCTGTATCCTTAGCCATTATTGAGTTATGCTTGGCATCAGTCAGTCAATCAGTCAGTAAATAGAAAATTCCACTGAATAAAAATTAAAATTTTGTAACAACCTGTTGGAAGCGTTTCAGCTTGTACCGAAGGCACTTTTGGGATTGGTTATATCTCACCAATACTGCCATGGCGCCATGAAGGTATTGTGAGGCTGATTTCTGGTCAATATATATTTATGAGGAAGTGCAAACCTCCATGATCCCTAATTTACAGTATTACTGTATTGTATGATATTACTGCCCTGCCTAGTTTTAAGCATCCGGCTTATAAATGGACCCAGGCATGTATTCCATAGCTTGGGATGAAGTACAGTGAGCCCCCCCAGCATGTATTTGAGACAATACAGATAAATATGGTATATTTGCACAAAATTGTACATAAAGCTGTGTTGTGGTGGGAGGATCATACACAGTGTATATGTCTGTATGCAAGCCAGTCCATAAGCATAAGAAGGTAATTTACCGGTTATAAATCACGTGGGTAATGTACACATGCGTCATGTGCACAATCACGCATGTGACATCATGTTGTTTATGGTAGAAAGGCAAGGAATGGTAACTATAACTAGCCCTGTACAGATAGGGAAATAACAAAACCTGTGATATGGACACTAATGAGCAAGATGTTTGTGATCCATTGCTACATAGTTCACTTTAGTATGGACAAACACACTACACAAAGACTTTTTTCCACCAGTGGTCACTAGTCTGTTTGCAGCTATATTGTTTATAAGACCACCTTGTTATACAGTGAAGCCTCTAAGGTGTACTCCATAACCTCAATAAGGACTACCTTTGGTCCTGAGGGTGGGCGTACTGTATATTAGGGATCATGAAGGTTTGGGCTTTTCTGACCAAAAATACCACACTAAAACCAGCCTCACAACACCTTCATGGTGCCTTGGCAGTATTGGTTACAATACCAAAAAGTGCCTTCCGAAATGCTTCCAATATAGGCTGCTACAAATTTTAAAAATATAATTTTATTTTATTATTTCAGTGGAATTTATACTGACTGATGCCTTCAGACAAGCATAACTAAGACAGGTTTGATTTTTTTTCAGTGTTTGATGTCGCTTCAGTCCGACAGGTGCCTTTTGGCATACCAGAGTATGAACAATGCATGCTTCATGGACTTACCTTTGTGTCCAATTTATCCTTGCTGACAGCCCAAGGTGTTGAATTCTTAATAGCACCACATGATGGTTTCCCTACATCTGTCACTGGAATTGTCCAAGTGACTGGATTGATTGCAGAGATCCTTCCAGTAGTGTTCTTTGTTTGTGACACTGGTTGAACACAGCTGAAAATGAAGTGTAATGGCCACTTTGCTATTTCAGTAATTGATAGTTGGCGCTTGCATTCAAGCCTGGCACCATTCTTTACTTTAATGCAGTATGCGCAGGTTTACCAGTCATAAAAAAGTAAACAAGGAAAAAGCAAGTTGATGTTGTGCTACTTCTAAAAACCAGGCACCATGCAGTGCTAACTCATATGGAATTAACCAACTATGCATTGCTATGTCATTATTTTAGCTAATAGGTTTTTGGTTTTGCAATAATACATCAATTAAGTTCGGATTTTTTAATTCATGAAATTTTCATAATTTTTCAATTACATTGCTATGCACTGCTAAGGAAGCGCTTGTTAAACTTCTAAACTGTTTTATAGTTTGACTATTGTGTTTTTCCCACACAAATCCTCAAAGCTGCTCTTCAATTTCATTTGCGTAGGTAGTTCAACTCGAAGGGATAGGCTATTTACAAGGCCTGTACCGTTGTTTTTCAATGCCTGTAGAACCCAAAGGGAAGGTAATTCACAAAGTCTGAGGAGATGAATCACCACACCCATATTTCGGACTGCCAGCCACCTCAGAACAAAGTTCACCTGTTTGTAAGTAATAGAGACTTATTTCTTTTTACGTGCAAGCTGCTTTTACCATTAACGATTTTGCTCATGTGGGTATGTACGGACAGGTAAATAGGTAGGTACACACACTTTTACGAAAACGATTTCAGTAAATGCGCCCACAGCTGACCTTTGGCTGGCTGTGGGTGCATGTCTGGTTTGGAATTTTAAGTTTGATCAGGGATCAAAATAAAAAAAAGTAGCTATAGTAGGTCGCTGACACCTGAAGATATATTAGTGGACATAACATTGACAAAACGTGTGTTATCCCTATCAAAATACATGTACTGACTAAGTTATAAATGCCAGAGCATGCCGGTATTCCAGAAAAAAAGGGACATGTAAAGAAAAAAAGTTCTAAAATGTCATAAGTACTGAGTGCTATATGTAAAACATAGAGTGCACACAACACACACACACTACAAACGTGTCATTAACAATTATGGGACACAACTTACAGTAAAATCTTCACAATTAGGATTTACTGGTTGATAATAACTCTTGGGTACAGTAAACTACAGGACAGTCATTAGACACAATTACACACAACACTGACACTACCTCTTGTATGTGTACATTGGAAAAACACAGTCTAACGTCTACACCTCGTATCACGTGATCACGGCTTAACCCTTCAAAATTAGGCAAGTTGGCATTGATAAAGTGTGTATTACTATCGTCATACCTGAATCACCACTTGTGCTTGGATGAGTGATCGTTCCTTGTCTCTGGAGCATCATTTTATAATAATAATAATAATGAAAGGATGACAAGGCAGTACCACGTGATACACCAGGTTAATTCCCGAAAATGGATGACCAAACCTGAAATTACTCAAGTACAAACCAGTCGGTGAGTGAGTAGTCTAGATATGATATCATTACTTAATGATCATGCCGGCATTACCCTTTAACAGGATCCTGATTTCATAGCATTTGCTTGTGTACGGCCCGTACCCGTATGCTTGCAGTAGACACAACATTTCACGATGTTGTAGGTTCCTATGCGTATATTATGGTCCCCATGTACTGTTAGTGACGTCAGAAAGCTTGTAGGCATCTTCCAGCATGCTGTAGTGAAACTGTAGGACACGCCCCTACCTCAGCTACCTTGAGTGACCCTTCCGGTATAATTAAGTATTTACTAGTAGACACACTCCTCAGTGCCACAGTAATGATAAGTTGATTACTTACAGTGAACATGAACAGTGATGATATATTGACTGAGCTGATTGCCCAAACATCTGTGGATCCAGCTCTGGGTAGAGACATCTTGGAGGCTACACAGTGGAATTTGTCTGAAGCGATAGCTACCTTGAATGCTTTTACTGTGACGGAGCCATCAGAGGCTGAACTTCATGCTGAAGAAGTGGCCGCTTTGGAGCGATACAGCAAAGAAAATGAGGAGAAGAAGAAGAAAGATGGGCAAACCAAGAGCTCTCAATCATCAAATTTACGTGGGATGTCATTTGTCAGTCCAAACGTAGTCAGTTATTTTCATAAGACAGCTAAAATGAAGACACCACAAGAAAGCAAAGAGGACGAGGAACTGATAGATGAAGACTTCTTCCATCACTCCTTCATGCTACCAGACTTCTCATCATATCCAGAAGATTTTAGACAATATCTATGGCAACACCTGGTGGAGACAACTCACTTGGTAAACCTGGAGAAGTCAGGTGATTATGTCATTTGAGTTGTGATCATGTGATCCATAGGTGGGAGGGGGTGAAAGTCATGTACTTATAAAGTGGGGAGTGGTTCGATTTGTTTAACATAAATGTGTTCTGTTGCCTGGTAACATAATTAAGGAATTCTTAGTAGCTGTGGGAAGGGCTGACTATCAATATGGCTTCTGGTATGGCACCATCTGTCTTTACAAATAGCTTGTGGTTAAGTTATCTAACAGTTGGCAGTTTGCCTGACATGATGTCTAGAATATGTAAAGCTTCTTTAGTCTTGACTGGCTTCAAAGCTGTTTCATGATTGGCTAGATTTTGTGACCAACTTGGCTTCTTGAATGGCTTTACTATGATGGACACAAAACTAGTTAGCCACCTCCACTAAGGCCATTTGTGGCCTCAGTAACTATCTGTGTTGATTGGCTAATTTGGTGACTAACTTTGTGTTGACATTAGTTGTAATGTAACTAACCCAAAATTAGATATTTGTAATGTCTACTCTGAGTGGCTTCACTGCTGCCACATCCTACTTGCTGATAAATTCTATTTTTTAGGTTATCTGAACTGGTGGGCAGCTACTGGCCAGTGCCCCAAGCTAACTCCCCTGCACACTTCAGGTGATGGTAATTGCTTGCTGCATGCTGTCTCACTGGGCATGTGGGGCTTCCATGATCGAGAGCTTCTTCTGAGGACATTGCTTTGCCGTCTACTTACTACAACAGATCAAGGAGCAGGGATACACCGACGATGGAAGTTCCAAATTGAGAAGAGAAACAAAGACGCTGGGGGCTTAATTTTCAGTGATGAAGAATGGGAAACAGAGTGGAGAGAAATTGTGAACACTTCTTCATGTCAAGATAGGAATGAGCCTGATGTAACAAAACCTACTAAAAGTGAAGCTACTCACACTGGAGTTGCTCCGACTGGCATAGATATGAAACCCCTAACATCAGTCAGCAGTAGAGGCAGTATATATCGACCCAGTTATGAGAGTCTAGAAGAAGTCCATGTGTTTGCATTGGCTCATGTTCTCAAGAGACCTATCATTGTGATTGCCAATAAAGTATTGAAAGGAGTTCATGGTGAGGACTTGGCTCCAATATATTTCAGTGGCATATATCTCCCACTGGAATACCATCCCAATAGCTGCTATAAGTCACCGATGGTTCTAGCCTACGAAAGTGCCCACTTTTCTCCACTGCTGTCTGAGGAGAAGAAAGGTGGATCAAAATATGATCGGTGTTCTAACAGAACTGATGTCATTATTCCTCTTGTAACTCCTGATGGAAAACTGTTGCCAGTTCAGTTTATGACTGACCCTAAGAAAGCTTCTGAAGCTGAGGACAACAGATTGAACAAAGAAATGCAAGAGGGAAAATTTCCTGATGATGTGATGCGATTGTTGGAGACTTACCTTATGATCCGATGGATACAACTGGATCAATCTGGCATCACACAACCATACTGTGCCAGCGATGATGTAACTGAATGGGCCTTACCTAAGGAACGGTTTGCTGCTGCTAAAATTACATATGAAACTCAACCAGCTTACCAGAGAGAACTAGTATCCAATTACATTGATCATGCTCGCATGAAATATGACGAGCAAAAGCAAACTTCTAGTACAGAAACTGGAGTGCAGAGTGATCAAATGGCCCAGCAAGCAGAGATTGTTGTGTCAAAGCCACCAAATCATAACATGCATCAAGTGCAGGAGGAAAAGACAAAGAAGCCAGCTAAGGTAGTTACTCCCAAGTTGGAATCCAAATCTTTGGGATCTCCCCCACCTTTGCTACCCATTACACCAGTTGGTAAGCCAAGGAGCAGTGATAGGCGTGATGGTGGTTATTCTCGTGACCGCATTTCAGGCATTGGTTTGGACACATCAGCAGCTAGTACTCTGTGTAGAAGTGTAGGCTGCAATAATGTGGCTTCTGAAGCACTTAGTGGTTATTGCCCAAAATGTTATCCCAAAACCCGTACCATTGTGTAATAAAATGTGAACATTGTATTGTATGAAATGTACAGAATTATTTTGATGTGATCAGTCAAAATGTACAATGTGGGATGATTTGTTGCTTCATTTATACTTTGTACATGATAGTGAAGGTAATATCAGTGGCCTAACTAACAGTGAAGACACATGCATTCACACAAGGTTCCTTTTAAAAAGGCCATGCCTAACTAGTGATTTGAGATGAGTAGTATAATACAAATAGCATTTACTGAGTTTGCGGCGATGACATGATGGGAGGTGATGGGATTATCTGAGGAGAGACAAGTAATTGTACAGGTACTTCTTTTCCTTTTGCCCTGTTCACTGCGTGTCTCTTAACATGCTTGCTGAGGTGATCACTACGCATGAATCTCTTGTCACAGACTGGGCAGGCAAACCTCTTCTCTCCAGTATGGGTCCTGTAGTGTCTGGCTAGTTCATCTGACCGGGCAAATCTTTTACCACACCCATCCCAGCTGCAAGCAAACGGTCTTTCTCCAGTGTGGGTGCGAATATGTGCTTTTAAGTGAGAGCTCTTGCCATACGCCTTTCCGCAACCTTCCCACGGACAAATGTGGTTCTTTCTCTTCGCTGGCTTGTCAGACAGCTGCGAACGGGACGAACTAGGAGAAGACGCTGCATTCAACAATGATTCAATATTCTTCACCGAAACATCTGGTAACTCTGTAGAGGTCGAACTGCTCAATCCAGGACTTGAACTAGCTGAAGAGGGAGGCGTGGGGACCAAAGGTGTGATCGTGTAACGCTCGGGGTTGACTGCTATGCACGTTCGTGCCAATGTCTCCTGACTTAAGTTGGCTAGAACCTTTGCGACTAAAAACAAAGCGGTAGAGTTGTTGTTATCATCTCCCATAGGAATTAACGGAGTGCAGGTCACGCCGGGTACTCCTTCCACGATGGGAAGGGTGTGACTGCTGGGCTTTGGAGAGAAAGGAGGCGTATCTGTCCTTGTTAGAAACTCCGTCGCCATTCTCAAATCAGTCTAATCAAAGAAAAGAAGCAAACTTTCAAAACGTTACTTCACTACTTCAACACTGGCAACAAAAAAATATGAAGAGAGGCGGGCCTCCCTGACCTCAAATGGTCATATTAACCGCTTACTTTGTGACAAGCGCTGCCGAAAAGGTCTCGTAGGGTAGTTTCACAGTTACAGTAGGTTCTTGGTAAAGTTCTGAACCAACCCACGTCAACTCAACAGCAGCTGCCTACTTCGAAAAGACGGGTCGTATGGACAAGGCCGGAAGTATATTGATCACGAGACCTTACTGCAAGGAATAAAATGGGCGTATCTAGAGGCAGGAGAGCGGGAAGTTTACACGTCGGTGATGATTAAAGTTGTAAATAAGGGAGGATCTTGGCTTGTTAGAAGTGAAGCAAAAGTCAACCAGCGTCTTTAATCATTTTGCCTTGAAATGACTTTACAATGCTTATTGTTGTAGGCACACAAACACTGCACATACACACCACTGCAAGTAAATATTGGTTTAGCTTTTGACAACAGATCATGGACTGTCAGTAGGAATCAGTCAGATGAACTTATAAATTGTTTACATTATGTCACAACCACAGACCACATTATAGCAACAGTGGGTGTCTTGTTTTAACAACTGATTGATGTCAGTACAATATTGGTAAACATGAAACAACAATTAGCGCAGAGTTGACACAGAGTGTTTGTGTGATTGCATAAGCAATGAAATGTTAACCACATATGCAGGGACATGACTGTCGGAGTGTACAATACTATAAGTCTACATGGGTTGTAGCTACATGTAGGGCTGTAATGTCAAAACAACTTTGCTGATTTAATTAATTCTATAATGAGGTACAGCTATGTTTATGCTTGGGGTTGAGTTCTTGAGCTTTCCATAGTTATATTTTTTAAGTCTCAAGAGAGATATGCTAGATTGTACAAACAACACTCCAAGATATCTATCAATAACACGAGAAGCAGTAAACATTGCTAGAGTTACAGCCCAACCCACGCCTGGCATTAATTAGAATATATTTTATAAGGGGCGTTAAAAAGAATTCACCATGGCCGAGGATATGGAAATAGACGATTCGTTGTACAGGTGTGGACTATAAAGGTATCGTGGTCAATTCTTTACTATTGTGTTTGCAGTCGCCAGCGATATATGCTGGGAGACAGTGCAATGAAGAGAATGGCTCGCTCCAATGTGTTTCTGAGCGGCCTGGGAGGCCTTGGGATAGAAATTGGTATGCAAAATTTGCATTTAGTTATACCTAGATAAATGTGTTGTCATATTGTGCAGCAAAGAACATTGCTTTAGCTGGAGTGAAGGTGTGGTATTTGTAGCATGCTAATGCTAATGCTAATATGCTTATTGTTTGGTACAGCGTCTTACAGTACATGATGCTAATGTCATTTCACTGGCCGACCTCTCTTCACAATTCTTTGTACGAGAAAGTGACATTTCAACCAATCGGTTTGTTTGATAATAAAATAATGTACTAGCACATAACATTGACCTTGTTGAGCAGGGCTGTGGCCAGTCAGGGGAGGCTTGCTGAGTTAAACCCCTATGTTACCGTGGATACCATGACACAGGTATTTGACCAGTCAAGCAAGCTTGATTTCTTGGGTGATTATCAGGTTGTTATCAGCATCATTGAATTGTTGTGATTGGCTGTTAATAGTGTGTGGTGTTATGTGGAGCAAGTGAAGCAGTTCAGGTGCATGTTGATAACTACTGTCGATCGCAAGACCCCCCAATAAAAGTGAGTGTTACCTGTTTGGAGTGTTAGTGATGTCATTGATTTAGTTTATATCATGTGATGTGAGAGGTGTGTTCAGCTATGTTTTCTGTGACTTTGGGGACCACTTTGAAGTGGTGGACATTAATGGAGAAGAACCAGTAGAAGTGTTTATAGCAGACATCACTAAGGTAGTACTGTGTGTATAGTGAAGTACATGTACATTTGAACATAGTGAAAACCGCTCCATTAAGGTTTTCAGTGCAAGGTACAGAATTTTATTTGGGAGCTTGAAATTTGTTTGGCACTCTTTGCATGAATGTACCTACCTTTCTGGGCAATTCATGTAATGTGTCTAATTTTTCTCACCCACAGTGTTTTTTGAAGTATTACATTCTATTGCCAAATGTAGGCCAACCCAGGAGTGGTCAGCATTAATGATTCAATGCACTCTACTCATGAGTTGGAGGATGGTGCCATGGTCACGTTCAAAGAAGTTGTCGGTATGGCAGAACTCAATGGAACTACTCATAAGGTGAAAGGTACTGAGACATGTCATGTGTGTGGGAGCATTGTGGTATGATTATAATATTTTTCAGTGATAAACTCAAAACAGTTTAGCATCTCAGATACCAGTAGCTTTACATCATATCAACATGGCGGACTAGCCTCACAGATCCAAACCATTGCTACTATGCAGTTTGTATGTAACAGCCTGTGTATCTGTATGATTACTGAATATATGTATGTGATATAGACAAGTCTTGCACATCAGTTGACTAAGCCTACCACAAGTGTCATCCCCGATCTGGGAAAGATGGAGGTAGTTGGGCTCATCTTGTGTTGCTAGAGTTTTGCCATTGCTGGCTGTTTTCCTTAGGCTCCTGCTCAGGATTTTGTAGCATTCAGATCGTTACATGCCTTTTATGCCAAACATGGTTGTTTCCCTAAAGTGAGGTGAGCTAATACATTAACAAGGTGCCATCATATTTGTGGTTCATTTGTAAGAGACAAGATTCATGCTGGAGAGCTGGTAACTATGGCGGAACAGTTGCTACCACAGCTGGATACCAGTGGTCTTCAAGCAGTGATATCAACTGATAATCTAGACCGCAATTTGTTGTATAAACTGTCCTACACTGCACGGGGGACACTTGCACCACTGTGTGCTTGCATCGGTGGTATGGTTGCTCAGGAAACACTGAAGGCACTCACTGGAAAATACACACCACTGAACCAATGGGTTTGTAGACCGGTGTGCATATAACAGGAAGGTATAGCCACTCCCTTTTATAGTTATTTTTAGATGCTACTGAGTTGTTGAAAGGACAAGACACACTGTCTGCTGACTCTTTTAATGCAAGGTAAAAGGACTTGAATTTTCCCACACTGGTGTTTCGTTATGATAGATGATACAGAGTGGAAAATGAAATGTTACAATAAACAAATTGCTTTCACATGTTTGTACTGGTGTTGTTTTTTTCATGACACGCTATGTTTCTGTAGAAATGATCGGTATGACGATCTCAGGGTGTGTCTTGGGGAAGAGCTACTGCAGCAGCTACGACAACAGCAACTGTTTATGGTGGGCACTGATTAGAGGAAATGATCTCCAAGTTGTTGTTTATCAGGTTGGCTGTGGAGCTATTGGTTGTGAGCTGTTGAAGAATTTTGCACTTCTTGGTGTGGGTGTGGCTGGTCGATTGACCATCACAGATCATGATCTTATTGAAAAGTCTAACCTCAACCGACAATTTCTGTTTCGTTCTCACCACATACAAGTGTGTAATTGACTAATTGCTAATTTGTAGTATAGTAGTGCTGTAATGAGTAGTAGATACATGTGTAAGGCATACAAATAATCACACTGTACATGCACACTGCATATGCAACACACACATGCACACACACAGAGCCGGTAGAAATTTAAATTACTCTGACAGAATGTTTTTTAGTTGAACATTATCAAAATCTATGTGTAGGTACATGCTTTGTGTGTGCCATCACTGTACTATTGTCTAAAATACATATGATATACACACCATCTAAGTCGCATGATCTGTGGTCATGTGATGAAGGATAACTTCATTAGAATGACAAATCATGTACATGTACCCTTTTTCTCAGAAACCCAAGGCAGCTGTTGCTGCAGCTTCTTTGCTGGAAATTAATCCTCAAGTTAAGGTAGATGCACACACTAACAAAGGTGGGTGTGTCAGCCATGCCTCTCACTGTTAATGTAATGCAGTACTGTTGTAGTGGGACCAGCCACCGAGCAGGACATATACAATGATGACTTTTTTCAGCAACACAGCGTTGCAGTGAATGCCTTGGATAACCTTGAAGCTAGAAGATATATGGACAGGTAAAATGAAGTGTTCTGGAAATCCTTATTGTGGGGTCATATTGCAGTCGGTGTGTGAGCAACCAGTGTCCTTTGATTGATTCTGGCACAATGGGCCCTAAGGGACATGTACAGGTGATTGTTCCTCATGTGACTGAGTCCTATACTAGCCAGGTGAGTTATTAATGAAGAATAATTGTGCATAAATATTCCATTCATTTAAGAAATAACAATACAGTAATTCCTTAATGTATGGTGTGTTTGCCTACAGCAAGATCCTCCAGACAGAGATGTTCCCTACTGTACTCTAAAGTCTTTCCCTGCTACCATTGAGCACACCATCCAGTGGGCAAGAGACAAGGTAAGCACTCTGGGAGAAGTTGCTGAGCTTTTTATTGTACTCAACAGTTTGAGACTCTCTTTGCTCAAAAGCCACAAATGTTTGGCAAGTTTTGGGAAACACATGCCTCACCCACTGGTGCTGTAGAGGTGTGTACAGTTTGTGTGTGTATGCGTGTGTGTGCTAGATAATGTGGTCCCAATATATAAGGTTGTTTGTCTAGCACAACCGCTACTGTGTTGATAATTTCTTAGGCTATAGTAGCATAAATCACATGATTATTTGTGTGGCATAGGAATGAGACTAGTGTCATTGAATGATATTCTTAGTGTAATAATGTTTATGTTGATAGAAATGTGTGTCTTGATGTTTTGTACACAGAAAATGAAGGGCGGTGCTATGCTTGATGGAGTTGTCAAGGTAGCCAAGATGTTGCAAAGCAGACCGCACAGTTGGACAGACTGCGTGTCACTCAGTAGGGTGAAATTTGAGAAGTACTTCAACCACAGGGTAACTACCATGTTTCAGCAATACTAGTAAATTATGTGTGTATGTGTTACAGGCTCGAACATTAGTAGATACCTTCCCACTTGATACCAAAATGAAGGATGGAAGTAAGGCTCGGCAATATCTTGGCATTACATTAAAATTCTTTTACCGTATAGGTTTGTTTTGGCAGTCTCCCAGAAGGCCACCCAACCCAGTTAAGTTTGACAACGGTAATGGAACGTAAGTCAATTGTGATGTGAAATGACATCACATGTGATGTAACGTGATGTCACATATTGTTTACTTCCTATCTACAGACATTTGTCATTTGTTGTCATGTTTGCTCGGCTCTATGCTTCAGTGTGTGGTATCCGTGTCACCGAACAAGTTAGTCTACAGTACCCATGATGTTATTTCACCTACATGACCCCACACTGTAGGACTGCTCTATGGATACCATACAAGCTATCCTGTCTGCTGTTGTTGTTCCTGAGTATAAATCATCGTCAAAGGTGTCAGTCTGTGTTGTGTGTAGTGTTCCAAGTGACTTACCATGTTAACCTGACCGTTAACAGTTTTCTGTTGTAATATTATTACAACATTAGGTGTTTAATGTTGTTAGTCCTGGTGGGTAGCTATCTGGCACTTGCTAGTTTCATTATTTAATATTCTATAGTTGTTTTTGTTAAACTTGTTTACTCTATAGCACATTGAAACTGACACAAGTGCAAAGAAACCTGAAACTGCTGAGGTTTCTGCTGAAAGTATGGACGTTGCTTTGGCAACTCTGGAGAGACTATCAACAGTGGTAGCACCAGGTGACTTAACAATGGACTGTTTGTCTTTTGAAAAAGATGACGACAGCAATGGCCACATAGACTTCATCACTGCAGCATCTGTGAGCATTTTATCACTCGTTTTCCCTGTGTATTGTGTTTGTCTTTTCTTGGTAGAACTTGAGAGCTATGATGTATGGCATTGAGCCTGTGGATCGGCTGAAAACGAAGCTGATTGCTGGACGCATCGTACCTGCAATCGCCACAACAACTGCAGCAGTAGCAGGATTTGTGAGTGATCAGTAGCTCCACAAGTGCTTGATGTTCACATGTGTAGCAAACCATTGAGCTGATCAAAGTGGTGATGAAGCAACCAATCGAAGGCTTCCGTTGCTTGTTCATGAACCTAGCCCTACCATACATCACTCTGGCTGAGCCACACCCAGTGAAGAAGATCAAACTGCTGTATGTGGCAATAACTGCTATGAGGTTGTACCACTGTCTTGTGTAGTCCAGGAGTTGAGTACAGTTTGTGGGACCGATGGGAGATACAAGGTAACCCATCATGTACACTACGCCAGTTCATCCAACAAGTTCAGGTATGGCTTGCTATGTATTTACATGAACACTCTGAAATATCAGTGTGAATTATTACCAAGAGTTCATACTAAGGAGTCATATACCCTTTTAGAAGGGCATATCATGAAGTTATGATGTAATGACTAGGTGTTGTGATGTACGAGCAGCCATAAAGTGTGAGAATCATTAGCATTTTGTCACATTTGTGAGGCTCAGAAAAGCCTATTTGTGAATGGCTTTTGAAATGCCTACACTGGCTACGCAGTTGTCTTTACCCATGAAAGTATGCTTGTAGTTCATGCTGAGAGCTCAAGTTAGTTTCAATTGCTAGCGACGTTGTTAGGCATGCGTTCAATTGATGCCATCATTAATCAGGTGAATTCAGAAGTTTTATTCCCTTCTACAGGGGTATATGAGAGTAGGATACTCTCCTCAGTTTTATGAATTCTTGTTATTGCATATTTACTGAAGTAGTGTGTATTTCTTAAAATATATAAGAATCGGTGATTCAGTATAATCTTTGCTTTGTTTTATAGGACACATACAAACTACAGCCTTCGATGGTGGTTTATGGAGTGAAGATGATTTACGTGCCCCTCTTGCCTGGCCACAAGAAGAGACTTGGACAAACGTAAGCTATACAGTAGTTCTTCCTTGTACAACAGTCATTTGTTGTCTTTCAGAATGGTGCAGCTACTGAAGCAACCAAAAAATGTGAACTATGTTGACTTGACGTTGTCATTTCAACACCCCAGCGACCCGGATCAGGACAGTATGGCTGGACCACCAGTTAGGTATTTTCTTAAATAACTGAATTCCACACAATAGACTAGAATTGAATTGTTTAAATTTTTTAATAAGGAAAAATAATAGCAATTGACTTTTGTATTGACACATTAAAAAAATATCTCCATTCTAATGTAATGTGTTTGTTCACATTTGCTCGACATAGTTGCTGGGGAATAACCCTTCCCTGCCCCTTAACCGTCCTTTCCACCATCCGTTAGGATCTGGATAAATCTGACATCATCCATTTTGTACATTATAAGATGTCACTGACCTTTCTTAAGGATTTCGACTACATCACCTTCTCTCAGAGTAAGTTCATCAGTGTCCTGAGCAGCATAGTCCCACAATGCCTTGCATGTGTCTTTTGGCTTAGGTCCAATTGATGGTTTGGGTCCTCTAGGTGGTGGCTTTGCTCCACCAGGCCGTGATGCACTAAACATAATTTGAAAAATTACTATGAAAACAATTCACAACAAAATACCTTCCTCTTTGTGGTCGCAAGAAGTCAGCATTAGGATCAATGGCTCCTCCTTTCTTTGCCCTCCCAGCCTGTCCCTTGCTGTGCAGGTGTGGTCGTGATGACCCACTACGATTGTGGCTACCCTGAATAGTGGTGATGGGTAACAAAGGGGTTATGTGTAGGACAGTAACTTACTGATCTTTGGTTGCCAGAGCGTCCCCCAGTGTTGGTATTTTTGTGTTGCTGCTGTAGATATGATGTACCTGTACCTTGTCGTGGTCTCCTAACAGAACTGGAGTGGAACCCGGGGGCTATGGTGATGATAATGTCACTGTAACAGTACACAAAATATTATGATACATACGAGTGCTGCTTGGTAGGCCTGGCTGTATAGTGATATTGCAAGTCTTGCCAGATGCTTTGATGGTAGGAAAATCGCCAACATTTGGGACCTGTTTGAATTGCAATGTTCTACTGCCTCCACCGCCGAAACCTTCCTTTTTAAGTGTGAATGTGACACTGCAAGCATAGCACGTAGGCAGTAAAACATTTTCACTTGAGATTTGATGACTGTTTACTTTGGTGAAAAGTCTATTTGAAGTTGTCTCTTGGCAATGTTGGTGTACCTCTGCGATAACAAAGTTAGGAATTCAGTTTTGAAGACAGTCTCCACTACAGTGTCATACTCATTGTTGACTCGTAGCACCATGAAGTCATCTTGGTATGGGCTGCAAATAAGGGGGTGGGGCTAATGATCATATGCATGATCAGGACACACCCACCTTAGTGATATAGATGTAAACTGTTCGATAGGAATCTGTCGCTTAACAACCTCAACAATTTGTCCTTTCTGTGGTCCTTTCTTGACCTATCAAATCAACCATAATGTGAATGTTCTTGATTACAAAACTACTTCAAAGTTTACCTTTTCTCTCCCGATCAGGTAAACACTGTGCTCTGAAAGGACCATGTCTCTCTTTGCAGGCTACATACATGGAAGAAGATAGTATTATTTCGTATGTATTTAGCAGTACTAGCTTTTTACCTTGAAACGGCGGTCATATTTAGTAGCAGTAGCTGCAAAGTCAATTCTTTCCCGGCGGCCTACCAGATTGTCATTAATACAACACTATCTCAAGAGAATGTCTTACCAACAAGAACTCTAAGTGATGGGTTGTCCAAGAAGCCGATGTAATCACCAACAAAGTTTCGATTAATACTACCACGTCTTCTTTCCTTCTTATTGAGGAGGATATCAGATGCTATCATGAGATGCAGTAAACGTTGCCCTCATTATCAAAAACCAACTGACCTTTCTTCTTGAGTTCATAATAGTATTGAGCAGACTTGTATCGCTTCCAAGCCTTCTGGATCTTCCTAGCAAAACCATCGTATTTCCTTTCTCGCAATTCTTCCAGTAGAAAAAGCTGTACAAATTCCACTTACAGTAGCATACTCTTACTATACAATGGCTAACCGATTCTGGGTTCTTGACAAATACTTTAGTTCTACCGAGCTGCCATTGGTCAGGCTCCATGTTGACAGATTTCATCAAATGTTTGATGCCATCAATGACAGTGCCACGCCAGTGAGGGTAAGTCTCAGGTGTTAGCAGAGCATATCTGCAAGTAAGAGTGATGACTAGATGTGAGCCACCATTAGCAATTACCTCCGAAGAAATTTGTCAAACTCTCTACGGTAGGCAAAACCAGCTCTACGTACTCGAATATTTTCTTTTAGTCCCAGATACTCAACCTGGTGAAGAACTCTGTCAAAACAGACGATAACAACATGATGAAAGAACAAACACTATTTACCTGTCGTTTTCCCAATCGAGAGGTTTTTTGGTCTCATTTGGTTTGATACAACGGATATAGTGTGGTGTACATTTGACCAGTCTACCAACTAACTCATTAGCTTGTGACTTAATCTTGGAGCCAGCGGTGGTTGGCCTACTACGTTCGTCAGATTTAATATTCTCCGGGAACAGACTTTGAATAAAATAACTAACAAACAAAAACAACATTACAATCTAAAAATTAGTGCGTTAGTGGTACTCACTTGGTGCTTCCCTTCAACAATCCTATACAATCCTTGAACAACACATCACGATTCTTCTCACAGAATCCAGCAGCATCATAGACTACCTGTAGTCAATTATAAGGTACCTAATTATAAGCACATCCCATTACTAGCACACCAAGCTACTCTTATTCATCATCTGAATAATGAGGTTTACACAGTGAAGTAGTTATCATGTTTTCTGGTAGTAAAAAGGGACAAATAACTAATGAACTGAATTACTTTCAAAACAAATCGTGGCTTTGTACAAGTGATTCATAAAGTTCTTAGTAGTAATGTCAGTAATGAGGTATTTCCCACAGCCAATATTACCAGATGACAAAATTGTGGACTGACACAAGTATTTGGTACATGTGGCAATATTCCATACAATGACAGAATGATGTCATACAAATCACTATACAGCTGAACCCATAGCAACAAAATTTGTTTATGGAAAATACTTAAATTGAGCAATTGTAAAAACTAAAATGGCAAGTATGCTAGTTTGTGCAAGCAAACTAGCCTTTCCTTAGAGCATTCCAAAACACTACAGTGGGAAACTTTGGTGGCACAATGCTGGCCTGCGGAGCAGCTTGTTTCCAGACATATGACAGCTACATTCAAATGGACAATGACAAGAAATGTGTGGTCATGTTATGCTACCTAATTTTAATGGTGGGAGCACTCCCTCACAATTCTTAGATGGTAAATTTTCCCTTTGGAATCTGTGTGGTGTATGTACCACACAACAAGTGTATACAATTTATTTAATGCAGGCAAAGGCCTACATTACAACATCACATCAAAGAAAATTCTTTCACATACCCTGCACTATTCCAATTAGTAATGCAACAATACATACAATACATGTTTGTAACACTGTACGTGTGACAACTGAATCAATGTTGTATTTCTTCAACTAGTTCATAAAATCAGCCCTCCACTATTATGAAGTCTTGATAAAATGTAAATTAATCTGCCAAACATTTGTGAATAATCACCAATACCTGACGTTTATATAAAATTTTGGCTATATTTCCACTGTTTAAGGGTACACAATCATACCACAAACACTACCTTTCCAGCATAATGTATGACTGTGAATCCAGCATTGAAGCCAACAAAATGTTCGGCACCTGGCAACTGTGTGTCTCCCAATTTCTAACCAATAAATAGTTATGAAAATGCTTAGCTACTCTATTCAGAGCACACCTGTATGAGTTTGGAGTCAGCACCCTCTGATTGAGCATGCATTGTAGCACACACATCATCAAGGACAGACAAGATACCAGGTGGACGCTGCACAGACAAACAGACTAACATCATAAATCACAACAAAAAATAAGGCTGACCTTGCTCTCAATCAATTCACACACAATTTGATTGTTGAAATATTCAATTGGTGTCCAATGGATTCCCTCTTGTACATACTCTTCCTATCATTTCATCATATTACACTGAAACACACACTGCGGATTAGTATTTGTATAAGCAGTACCTGTTCAGCTTTTAGTGTTAATTGAATAAAAATCTGCTGCAATTTCTCATTGACAAAGTTAATACAAAACTGTTCGAAACCATTTTTCTAAAGAACACCAAATTAAGTGATAATTCCATGTCATTATTATCAATAGATAGGGGTTATTTTTTCATTACCTGGAAAATTTCAAAGCCGTAAATATCCAACACACCGATATTCAATTCTTCTTTTTTCTTTTCCATTGCTTTGTTTACCGTCTGGTAGAAGAACAGGTAAGGTGTACTCACTCTCCACACAATACAGAAAAGTTACCTGCACTAAGAAGTCAAACATGCGAGCATAGAGTGTCTTAGAGACAGCATCTCTAGTGTACGTAGCCTGAAAGAGAAAGTTAGCATCACTGACGGATGTTGTAAGTCCACCCTACTTGTTCTGTGTTCAGTTTGACGTCTACAGACTCTGTCCGTCCTCCCCACTTGCTGTCCATCACACGACTGTACAATCATGAAAAGAAGTGAACTTAAAATTGACTTTGTTAACAATCAAATTAATTGGTAGTTGACTGTGTAAGGAAAAAGGAACTGAAAAGAAAACGGTTGTACCAATTTTTTTGTTTGGAAAAACTAACGTCTAACTGACTCCTTGGAATGAAATATCAAAACAAAAATAGTGCTGTATTAGCCATACAGAACAGTTTATGCAACCACAGTGCTAAATACACCACCACATTGGTGACCAAAGTGCTACATCAAGGTAGTTATAGCACTGTGCATGGGCAGAATACAATTAGTCATGCAGTACCCAACCCTACAATCGAAACGACAAAGACAATGAACTGGAGAAGACCACACCCCAGAGGCAAAGGAAAAAGCACTTGAGAGGGTCTTTAAGGTACATCTGATCATTATCCAGAGCAAAGTTGATTGTTTCGCTGAAGGCTCTTGAATAGTTTTACACATGTTTTTGTTTAGCTCAAACTCTTTAAATCAGTTAAAATACTGTCTTGCTCGTACTGTATGAAAAATAAGAGTGATCTCAAGATTTGTCTCTTGCCCACTCTTTTACATGCTATATTTTTCATATAGCACTGGCAGCAGTGCTTCAACTAGGGTTGGGTGATACTGAAAAAAGGGCACCACAATATATTATGAATGTATTTATCACGATATTCGATATTATCATGCAAATTAGAAAAGCCATGTAATATTAATAAGTACAAGTTTTTCTCTGACTCGTACTGTTGTATCCATCTCAAACACAACCTTTAGCTATAAAAATTACATACAACATGTAATTTGCTGTACTTGTAAGACAGCTACATTAATGGTTGTAAGCAATACCACAGTATATCATGAACTTGATATATCACGAAGTGTAAAAATAGCCTCGATACAGTTTTCGTCTCATGCTTTTATCACGATAGCAACGATATATTGTTATATTGCCCAACCCTAGTAACTAATACTTATGGGACAATAAAACAAATGAATGTGACTATCCAACAACAGAGAGGTAGAATACTAGACATCACTAGTATTTACCATCACCAGAATCTAACAGTAAATACTTCCATACCATGTCATTAGAGTACATAAATCATAAACCAAAAAAACAGCAACTACAGACATTTTTCATGCACAAAACTTCTAGTATTTTTTTCACCGTTCGTGTAAATAATCGATTATTATCAACGCTTCATCAAAACTATCATAAGTGAACAACCTACGAAGGTCCAGTTTTCACTCATTCTTCACTATCCATAGAAAACAAATTTCAAAGCACTAACAGAAGTAATCAGCTCATTACGTTAAGAAACATAAAACTGCACAGTAATCAATTATCGATGTCATTAATCTATCATCGTCCGCCCATTACGTTGCCATACATCTATTTTAGAAACTTTTCCCTCTAACTTTGTGGAATTAATGGATTTACGCTGTACCATCATTAATTATGTTACGGGTTTTTGTGGTTGTGAAATTACCAAACTATTCGCAATAACTTGGTAACTAGGACTAGTAGAGAATATACAAGAAATACTTTCTAACACTTACCAGTAAAGAAAAACGCATGTTTTGCTTCTTGTTTAATCCGTATAATACTGTTCTTGTTACGTTACCATTTGTGTTACGCATGCCTTGATATCGTCGATAATAGATATGCGTTGATAATTGGTCACTTACGCTAGTACAAGTGGGGGACTAACAGCATGAGGCAAAGCAGCTGAGTCCTTATTTAGTCTCAAGGCATCACAAGTAATTTATATTCTACACAACCAAGTACATGTAAATGACACATCAACTGTAATGTCTTGTTTGAAGCATGTACTCAAACTGTTTCATCTTTCAGCCATCCAATAGGTGTCTATCAGGAGCCTATCAAGTCCAATAGGAGGAACTGATAGAGGAGTCCTTCGGACTTGATAAGCTCCTGTGTCTACACAATCTAATTGGCTAGTTATCGTGATTTAAAACATTGCATATGTACATGATTGCCTAGCATCAACCATACTTCTTTACTTGCCTACTTTACAGAAATACAGTACCCTCGTACTAGGGCTGGAACGATTGTACCTCTGAAACTTCTTTTGAAAATGTTACGAAGTTTTGTTACAAATGTCATATCAACAATTAAAGAACACAATTGATAGTTATTAGGGTGTACACTGTAGTATAAGCTCCTACACTTTGTTATTGCTACAGTATAACCATTGTTTAAACTATAACTACACCAAAAAATACGTAAATAGCAGCTTCCACAAGGAGTGACAATACTTGTGCAACTGGTTTAACATGTTAGTATCCATGGTAATGTTTTGGTGGGGTAAAGCAGTACCCGAATGTTATGAAACCAAATGAAGGTTTGAACTATTTGTCTCAGCCCTACCTTGTATGTTCTTACTATACTGTATTTCAGTGCCCACTCACAGCTTTTGGGTGTACATATAGAGCTGAGTGATAGTGATGATCGATTATCAGAGCAATCATGATATTAATAGCATGCAATCATGCTATCATGATAAATTATGCAATCTTAGTCAAAAAACATGGATAGCAGAAGCAAACACGAGAGTGTTTTATTATTAACACTTTACAGTGACCAGCACTGAAGGTCTACAGCAACTGCAGCCTTAGAATTACCTAACCTAATTTTAAGGACTTAGACTTGATGACTTATAGCTGGAAAGGTCTAACAGAAAAGGGGCCGGAAAAAAATCCCTCCAACCCCAGGATTCGAACTGCAGGTCACCCAATGTCTAGTCGGGGCCACACTCAGTCTCCTCCAGGAGGGATGGATTTTCTTCCTTAAACCTAAAGTATTTATTATTAACACTTTACAGTGACCAGCACTGAAGGTCTACAGCAACATGTTAAAGTTAAGGAACTGTGCAAAGCCAGTAGAGTGTGGAAAACTAAGATAACAAGTGTAATACAGAATAACAATTTTTACCAATGGAGTGTTTGAAAGGCAGAGATGTAGTGTGTAATTGGATTATTCATGTGTTATATAGGTGAGGTTTAGTGTCATTGATAACTGCCAGTAATATCATGATACCATCGTTATGATATAAAAGGCGTGATTATGATAGTTGCACTATCACTCAGCTCTACGTAGTAAATCATTTAATTGTATAACTCTTACTTGAGCTCTGAAACACCCAAACAGACAGTAACTGTTTTTGGCACCATATTCTTGGTGGAACAGTGAAATTCATTTACAGATTTTGTAACATTCTATTGTAATCTAGTCCCAAACTTTTCTACTCAGTCAATTTGTGCATAATTGGTAAGCAGGTAGGTGACCTCATCTACAACATAGGTAACCTATTCTCTTTATAACTATGGGACTAACATTTTAAACCCTTATATGGGATGAACATATAGTAACAGAGTCTGTCCAATTATCAAGTTTTCCTTAATGACAAAATTTTATTTTACAAACAAACACCCAAATTGTTCAATTGAAAAACAATGCATATCCTTAACCAAGTATTTCATGGTGATGTAGTTACACATGTATATACCATAGTGTAGGGCCACACCATATTAGTATTGGATTGATACCATTGATACTATAACCATCTAATGTGTCACCTGATGAGTTTCTCCTTTAGAGCTTCTGCATCGACTCCAAGAAGAAAAGCGGGAAATTGTAAAACTACAAGACATGATATTATTAGTGGCTGGCACAGTAATGGCATACATACATCCATCATCTTCTGGGATGGCGTAGTTTCCTTGCTCCACAAAGGAGATGTTTCCCAAGTGAAGAATTCCAGCAACAACAGTTAGTATATCATTGATTCCTTCAGAGTCCAACCCCATCACATTCATTGCATGCTACAGAGATCAAAAAGGGATGTGCCTATATGGTAACATTCAGTAACTAAGTACATTGTGTAGTGTAATATGGACAACCATAGTGCTCAAAACAGTGTCCTGATAGTGAAGTGTCCTGATAGTGAAGTGTACAGGGGTTGAAATGAATGCACACTAATACAAATGGGACCATTAAAAGGTATTCTCATATTTAGGGTGTCCCTTTGTAAAGGGGTTTATGACATTCTAGCATCACTTAGCATGCCCAAAGATGATTGGATGCTTCATGATTGCCACTGATGAAGATTGTCAACACTGGAGCTTTCTTCTCTCCCGAATAATACTAGTGAAATAAGTGATGATAATGGCACTCACCAAAGTATCCTTGAACTCCTTGCGATCGTCAATATCATCCACAGTATAAGTACCGCTCTGATTGAGATACCAGTAATAGTCACAACTAGTGATGCCGAGTTGCTCTAAAACATAAGATGTTGGTTATTAGACAATAGCAGTGTATGTGTTCAAGTTAATGTCAACATCAAATAATGAAATGGCCTTACATAATGGAATATACCCAACTACACAAAATACATTTTCATTTTCTGCAAACCTTTAATAGCAGCGTCTGCTCCAGAAATGAGTTGGTAAAATATATGGAAACATCTCTCTCCAGTGTTTTGGCCAACCACTCTTGACTACAGCAAGCACATAACACTACTTCACATCAAGTCTGGTTCCTCACTTTCTCTAGTAAAAAGTTTGAAATCTTACCACCATCTGGCTGCCCTCCACGGGTGAACTGAATCTCTACGTATTTTCCCTAAATAAAACATAACCAACTTTACAAGATGTTTACAAATTCCAGTGACATACAAATCTACTGGAGTTGTTGTTTCTGATGGTCTTGGCATTACCAAAGGCTTCTAATAGTGGATTAGACTCCAGGATCACATCCTTGACCCGCTGGACACTGGAGCCTCCACCGGACACTTTTGCAATGTAATTCATTATAAATTTGGCACACACAGTCTTGCCAGCACCACTCTCTCCACTATACAGATGATGATAAGAACTGCAGTTCACCAAGTACCATTACCTAATGATAACACACTGGTTCTCGTTCTCTATCAACATGTTACGAAACATGTTATCTGAGAGAGCATATATGTGAGGTGGGTTCTCATAGGATGCCTATTGAAGAGAAATAAGGAAAGAATTTAGGCGGGATTATAAAAGGCACCGTTTCTCCCACTCACTGCTCCTTGATATATGTTCACTTCTTTATCAGTAAAATAAGGCATCTGTTTGAAAGGGTTGACTGAGATCAGCACAGGACCAATATAAGTCTATTTCTTCAGTGAAGGGCAACACAATACTTCCATACCATATACAGTTAACTACTATAAAAACCCATTAAAGTGTTTTGATTGTGTAAGAAGACATTGAAGATATGTAGGACTGCAAACAAGGATACATATATCTGATCATCCATGAGTCGCTTTTTAAGGTTTTCAACAATGGAACTTTCTGAAATTTTTGTCAGTAGTACCATGTCCTCCACACCACTGCTCTTGTGCGAGCGTGATTGCCAATGGTAAGCCTATCACAAAACATTTGTAATGCTATACACATGTAAGTACCTCTTTGGGTTATAACTATGGCAGTACAATGTCACCACATAGCTTACCATGATAGCCTGCTACTGTACTGAGATGTTCTGCAAAACAATAAATAATACTATTAATAGCAGTGAAGTAGTTTCACTTCACGCCCAAGTACACACCACGCCCACATATCTATAGATTACTAATTTGCAAGTATTTGTTTAATATTAAAATCAGTCGAGCAGGATTTATGAAAGCAGTCCATTGATTATTGCAAGTATCGCTTACCTGTGAGCTACGGTGATCGGTTGTGTTCTCAGACGAGACTATAAAGTGACATCAATACAAGATGAGGCGAACAAACGATCTTTATTCAACGTCAACTCACCGCAATCAGTAATAAGGAAGGTGAGCCGTGTACGAAAATCACACAGGGAAGCCCGACCACTTGCTTTTTGGTCTAACTTCACGTGATTTTAGTCTCGGGCACGAAAGTAAAAGGCCCTTTTACCTCGCCCACGCGTTCACCTTTAATCTAATCAACCATGGGGGCGGTTGGCTACAACAAGTTGTGGTTTCAGCATAGATATCACAGGGGAAGGGTATCCGAGGCTGTAACATTTATTTCAAGACGTCTGTAGCGAGTCCAAAGACACCTCTACTTCTGCATGCTGAGTCACAGTACCTTGTCTAGGTTTGAATTAAGGTAGCTATATCTAGTGTTCACTTAGGTGGCTATGCTACTGCTGTGGTACTGTGGTCACTTCTGGGAATAGTGTATTATATGCCTGGCATGGCTGGACCACTAATTATTACTTTACACTTACATCATAGATTTATAAACCCCTGCATGAGGTACCTGGGGCCTATCCCAATCTGAGAGTAACTAGCTATCCAATAATAAGAGTGTAAGTGACCCAGTCCATCAATTTTGAAAACTTACACCACGAAAAGCCTGCTAGCTACTACAAAGCAGAGCCAATATTATAATTTCACTGAATGTTCTATTAGAGTAGTTAGGTGACTGCTCTATTAGAGTATCTCGATCTTGTGCACACCCAGCACTGATTCTCATGCAGTATTCCATTCTTGTATAACGTTTAGCACAAATCCTAGTAAATCAAGGCAATGTGAGTTGGCTAATGAGTACAATACCTGCAAATCACTTTACTTTTGCAACTGGGCATTGGAAAAGGTGAGGGGGCCCTACCTGGGTCTCCCACGTTTCAAAGTGGGGGGCAGTTGCCCCCTATTTCTCTGCCCCTGGATTATGAACTCTTTAATGTATGCATGGGCATTGATACTTTAATAATCCTTGTTGAAAATTTGGATATAGCAACTTAATCAAAATGACCCACTATATGGGGAGTTTTTAGTGAATTTGCATGAGCCAAGAAGTAAACCCTCAAACTTCCCTTCGTATAGACAGTGCTAGATAACATCATAAACAGGCAATCTACTTGTCCAGGTATAGGATCTCTCCTCTTTTGTTTTAGAAAGCTTGATAACTGAATATCTGGCTTGATGCTTGTACACTATAGAGGACCCCCAAAATACTGTACCTTTTTTTCCCCTTTAAACTCTCCACATTTTCATTGTTGACATTCCGGAACACAAGTTCATTTCTTATATAGTGGCTACTGAGCTGTTAAATTGTTCACCTGCCACATGCAATGACACTCGTATCTATATAGTCCTATATGCATATAGACCAACTATAGGAGTAGGTATGCCGATATAAATTCTTAAGGCAGTCCTCTTTATCTGGATATACAAGCTAATAGCTGTATAGGTTGATATAGAAATACTAATTCTAATTTTGGTGATGTATATAGTTGTGTGCATGTAATGGATACTTATATCAGTGCATGTATTTACATGACCTCCCTCATGTCTGGAGGGAATTCATTCCAACTAAATGTCTGAAAGTTCAGTGTAATGGAATCATGGACTGGAATGGAACAGTGAATTAGACCTATAGTGGTCACCTCTTTGTAGACTACCCCCTAACAAAGACCACCTTTATAAAGACCATTTTAATTTTTATAAATTGCTGCTATCTTTTTGTTTTCCCATAATTATAGTTTTGAGCACCATGCACATGCCTAGAAAAGTCAGTGTGATATCTGATACAGTAAACAATATCCCACGCAATTACAGCTTGGTTATGGGTCATTCCATGTCAAATCACCGAGAAATTGTAGGGTCACCTCTTGGATTTCGACGAAACTTGGTGTGCTCGTAGTACCTATGGTGCTCATCATCCA
The DNA here is from genome assembly GCF_963678975.1 of Dysidea avara. NCBI lineage: Eukaryota > Metazoa > Porifera > Demospongiae > Dictyoceratida > Dysideidae > Dysidea > Dysidea avara. The sequence continues at coordinate 3,201,409 of NC_089278.1, read as the reverse complement.
TTCCAATTTTTAGCCTCATACACCACATAGTTTCTGATTTATGACCACAAATATTTTGAATATTTCATGAAAAATTGGTCTGTCTTGAGTTACAAAATCAACTGTAGCTCAGCACTGTGTTAATATTTTAAAATACAAATTTCAGCAATTAAAGACTGTTAATTGATCTTTCAAATAATCCATAAACTATGGGATATCAATTTAATTAAGGTTCAAAAAGGCTCTATTAAAAACTTTAATCCTTAATATTTCAAAAAGTGCTGCTTCAAATTCTTTGAATGTTTTAGTAAATAATAATTAGGTTATGGTCTATTGTTGGTAAAATTTTTGTGGTGGGGCCACAATTGGTTCAAGAGATATAATTAAATTTGTTGTGGTATGTAGTGGAATTTTGTAGTCTATTATTGTCATATGGGAGTGTACACCTCTAATAGCCACTACTGATAAGACCATGCCAACTTTGTCTTATACAATGAAGGTGTCCAAGTACAGTGCAACCTGTATTAGTGACCACCTGTATTGAAAGACCACCTTTGTGTTGAAATTTATTTAGTTGTATAGTTTTCAAATGCAGCCAGCTTATATAGCTTGCAAAGGCAATACAATGACCAGCTAATGACACCGTGTCAGTTGTTCAATTGAGCATGAAGCAACATACCTGCTGCTTATTTTGGGTATTGTAACAATGAAGATCATTCAGACAACAGGGATGTTGCTTTCAACTCTCACATACAATCCATGGTACCAGAAAACTGCACTCTTGTGCCAATCTCAGATAGCAGAGTGGAAATAGAATTTTACTCATAATCTGATGTTTTCAGGAAAGAGAGAGATGCTCTAGCAAAGAATGAAGCTTCACCAGATTCGATTGCTGGATTTGTCACTTGTTGACATGAAGAGAATCAGTGGTTAGCTTGTGTGCTTGAAGTTTGCAGTGGCACTATAAGGAAGTGAAGCTGACATTTCTGTATCCATATGGTCCATCAAACACGTTCAAGTACCCAGAGCCCCAGCATATCCACACTATACCAATGGATGACAACATTATAACTCTTGTAGACCCAAGGACAAGAAGTAGTTGTGTGTACTCTGACAAAAAAGAAATGACTTTTGCTACCAAACAGCATCACACTGTATCACCACGGTAACAAACTTGTATTACCGGGATTCCTTTGTCACAGCCTGTTTATATATGCATACATTTAACTTGCAAAGAGTCTTGTGTGTCTGCAAACCTAAATCAACAGAATGGGCTACAAGGTGTGCAATACTGCATGGGATATCTACTATAATACCACAAACACTGCTAGCTACCTATCTCATAATTCCACAGAGACCCCACACTGAAACTTTTGCAACTAATAGGTGAATGTCTGACAAGCATCCACAAAAATTTCTAATCAGCACTTTTTGGTAGAGCAAAGGTGATTAGGAGACGTGGTTAATTATCAACTTCATCAAATTAGGCTGTTAAATATACAAACGAAAGCTTTTTCTTTGAGCTTTACAGTGGTGCAATTCATTTTAAAAACACCTAAGTTCTGATGCCTTGAATGATCACAAGTACAGCAAAAATAGAATACTAAATAAGCCATTTCTGGGAAGCCATACATGCAAATGGATGAAGGGATACATATGACCACTTGCGATACCCACACACCAATTTTGTCCAATTCTGAGGGGGTCATGTGCAAAACTTTGGTGAACTGATATGGAATTACCCATACAGTAAATCCAACTAAATAAATTGCAGCACAAAGGTGGTCTTTCAATGCAGGTGGTCACTAATACAGGTTGCACTGTACTTGGACACCTTCATTGTGTAAGAAAAAGTTGGCATGGTCTTATCAGCAGTGGTTATTAGAGGTATACACTCCCATATAGCAATAATAGACTACAAAATTCCACTACATACCACAACAAATTTAATTATATCTCTTGAACCCATTGTGGCCCCACCACAAAAATTTTACCAACGATAGACCATAACCTAATTAAAAAAATTCAAAGAATTTGAAGCAGCACTTTCTGAAATAATAAGGATTAAAGTTTTTAATAGAGCCTTTTTGAACCTTGATTAAATTGGTATCCCATAGTTTATGGATTACTTAAACTATAAGTTAACAGTCTTTAATTGCTGAAAATTTTATTTTAAAATATTAACACAGTGGTGAGCTACAGTTGATTTTGTAACCCAAAATGGACCAATTTTTCATGAAATATTCAAAATATTTGTGGTCATAAATCAGAAACTATGTGGTGTATGAGGCTAAAAATTGATATGGGTGATGAGCACCATAGGTACTACAAATACACCAAGTTTCGTCAAAATCCGAGAGGTGACCCTACAATTTCTCGGTGATTTGACATGGAATGACCCTTATACAAATATGACATGCCCATGAAGTAACTGGTGACTATAGAAGATAATATCTAGCTGGTGTGGCTAGTGCTAATAATTGAATTCTGGCAACTAACTGTATTTTATCATTGGTTCTTATCATTTACTCGTGTATAGTGCTGCATTCCTAATTAAAAGTCCTTTTAACTCTAATTGGCTAGTAATGTGGCTGCTTTTTTTCAGTAAAAAGAGAATAGAGGAGAAAAAAAGGTAGTCAAATTATTAGCCATTATATCTGAATGAAGAAATTAATTAGGAATGCAACAAGACTGCATGAGTCAATGATAATGGACCAAGTCAGATAAAATATAGTTAGCTGTATTAACAAAGATAGTGTAATTCATTGAACATATCAAATAATTATTTTGAAACAAATGGCCTACCATACACACCAGATATCAGCTCACAGGCATGCCTTTTTTGTACAGCCAAGCTGTATCATATTATCCAGATATGACTGACTTTTCTAGGCACAATTAGATCAATAGGACCATCGTCACCATCCTATCATACCAGTTAGCACTCTAAAGATAAGCAGTCTTTGTTAGGAGGTGCATGGTCTTATAAAGAGATGATCACAGGATGAAATTACTGTTCCATTCCAGTCCACCATCCACCATACATGCAGTCACAGACTTCCCACCGTGACATATATAGCTATATGAATTTGCCCCCCCTGGAAAACTGTTTGCTTGCTCCCTCTGGAAGGATTTATGCTCTTGAAAGTACTACAATATCCTTGATTCATAGTCAGTCATTTGACTAAAAGTGCCTTGATAGTTGGGACTCAGACACAGGTTCTATTTATGACTCATAAGTTTACATTATAATTAACACTCGTGTAGCACATATATATGCATGGGACCTACATGATTCTATAGTAATGTTTATTTATCAAGAGGGGGCATGAAGTAAAGTACCAGGGAAAGGAAAAGGGGTAAAAGGGATGTGTAGCAAGGTTAATGCTTTTATCCAGTTTGTTTGGGGTATTTGAGGAATTCTTACCAGTGCACAAAGCATACTCATACTAGCTAAAGAGGTCTGGGTAGTCTCGCCAGCCAGTTTTATTTTGTCATTTGGTCAGGAAAAAACACCTGATCAAATGCCGGACAAAAGGCAAAAATACAGGCTGGCTGGCGAGACGTGGGTCTGGGGTAGGGCTGAAATAGATATCCGTATTATCCAGATATCTGGATAGTACAATATCCAGATAATAATTTGAAGCAATCAGGATAGCTTGTTGCTAATAATTTAAAGCAATTTCATGATGATTTTCTGTGATACAAAACCTTTACACTAATCATTACAGTGGAACCTCTCTTAACAAACTCCCCGAATTAAGGACACAGTAGAAAAAACCTCCATAATAAGGACAAAAATTTTGGTCCCAACAGGTCTGGTTAATACATTTTTTACCTCTGAAAGAGGAAAACCTCTATATTACAGCAAAAATTGACCAAAAATTCTGGGTCCCAAAATGTCCGTAATAGAGAGGTTCCACTGTATACCACAAGTTGTTGTATGAATACTATGTTTGCTTCTGATCTAGGCCGGTTCATGACAAAATGTGTCATGTTATTAATGATGTCACTCTCCGTAGGATATCTGGAAAGATTTGGTTCTGGATACCCAGATAGTAAAATTGCTATCCATTTCACCTCTAGTCTGGAGGCATATTCCCTCCCACCCTCCAAGAAAAAATTTAATGCAGCAATGTATAAAAGAAAACTGAGATTGGATGGAAGTGACTTTTAGCCAAATGGTTGACTAGTGTTGAAATAAAATTACTATCACATCAAGCTGAGTCCAGTTTTCCCAACCATATTACCAACATGCATGCATTCTGTATAGCTAGGTGTTGTATATGTTTGGGTTCTAGGTGGTAACATACAGACTATAGCACTTCAAAGAATTGAAAGAACCATGATCAAATAGTTTGCTATGATTATGTTATGCCAGAATCATGGGAAACTACTGGTCACATCATGCAGTACTTATATGGTACCAACATAAACATTGGTCTATAACCATTTTCAAGTAATTCCAAATATGGGCATAAAGTGTATCATGCATTAACTATCTTGTAGCAATGTGTACCACAACCCATGAGGGGAATTACCGTGATATAGAAACGAGAGACTACTTGTCACTATGATGGCATAAGAGCAATTCACTCCATGACTATCATAAAATCACAATCGGGATAAATTTGATTTGATCAATTGGCACATGCAATGCCATTCCTCCTTGTTGGAGTGATACAAGAAGCAACAAAACTAACAACAATAACAATAAACATACAATGCATGATAACCATGCATAGACACAAAGTAAGAAAATAACAAACATTACAAACACACACACACACACACACACACACACACACACACACACACACACACACACACACACACACACACAAACACACACACACACACGCACAAAAACACTTAATTATGTAGATGACAAGAAATGGCTTTTTGCATAGTCTTGAAAGTGTCTATAAAAATAAAGTCCTTAAGTGTTGGCTGGCAAGGAACTCCACAAATGTGTACCTTTGTACCAAAATAATCTTTGCGTATTAATGACATCTGACCGGTTTGGCAAAATATGGTGTAGTCCTAGTGTTATAAGTTGGCCGTCTATTACCAAATTGGTACTACTGATGATGGTATAATACAGGGTGCGTGCCAGTCTGCACGAGGCCGGTCAGTTTACATCAAGAGTTGCCACTTAGCATGCACATACAATATATTATATTGTGTAGCTACATAGCTGTTATTTTCTCCACTTTCACCACTTTTCACAACCGGGTTCCTGTTGAGGCTTGCTACTACAAGCAACCTCTAAACCATGATCATAGCGGCTATTAAATCAGAGGTCAGGCCCACCACGAGAATGGGGCTAATCAGTTAATAGTTACTCAGTAGACTCTTTATAAGCTAATTGCAGGAACACTAGAAAGGAATTTTTATAAAATTCATGCCATTTAAGTAGGCGTTTAAGTCACGTGACTATTTGTTTAAATATGGTGGTCGTTTAAGCGGAAGTCGTCATTTTGTACTTTGTTCTAACTGTAATTTTAGCCGTAGTTTAACAGCAGTTTAGAATGGCTGTGTCAGCCTCTTTATATGAAGGATACGTGGATTACAAAGGACCAAAAGATAAGCATGTAAGTTGAAGTGATAGGAATTATTGAAATTGAAAGCACAGAATTTTTTTTTACATGCACACACGGGAATCTTGCTTGTGTTTATCCTTCTATATCAAAGTGTACTATTACAACAATTGCAGCATTTAGCTGAGGGGAAAGTAGCTTTCTGCTTATAATGGCCTTTGTTGTCTCCGCCATAAAGTCTGGCAGCCATATTGTGCCGTCAGCGAATGCGAGGAGAATCTCAGAGCGTATACGTTGGGAATCGTGTTGTCAGTGGTATACATGTTGTGTTATAACCATCTTGATTTACTTATCCCCCACCCTAATGCAGAGAATTACTGTTCTTGTAATTAATGTAAGTCACTTGCAAATATTACACAAAGTACACTGATCTGATGGTAGATGCATCGCTGGTATGGCTAAAATTTGGAAAACAAGGCTTGCTGTAATTTTATACACAGCTGGTTAGCACTTATTGACAACCAGAATGAAAGTTGTCTGGAGAAAATACAATGGTATTTCTTAACTGCGAGAAATTTATAAGCCATGTTGTATACAATGGTGTATTTGACTAAGGAATATTATTAACCTCCATTTTGAAAATTTAAAGTAGCTAAACTAGTATTTTAGCATGGACATGATGAGACAGTACAGTAAAGGCTTTGAGCTCAACTTAAATTCTGACTATGTTGCATAAAGGTCATATTGATGATTATATTTTGGTGCCTATGTTTGTTGTGGGCAGACATTGTAGTATGTTGTGTGAATGTCTACTGGTAGACATGTTTAATTGACATGTGTCTTCTATTATTATGCACAACATGAATATAATTTAGGGAATATTTTGGGTTCTTTTTTTCGCGTAGCTGTTTAGTATGGCTTTTGTTTTGTAGTCGGTATTTTATTATTGTGTATCCTTGATTTTTTTTTTTTCAGTATAAATCTTGTTTTGCTCAACTACGTCCCAAGCAGTTGTTGCTCAAAGAAAGTATTGCTGTTGGTGTAAGTGACGATATTGTTGTCTGTTACCTCATGTGATGTGTCTGCATGCAAGGTATGTCTTGTTAATGACCTTATCTATATGACAAATCCAGCTCATTGGTTGCGGTTATCTTGTAACCTTTGAAGTTGCATGGAATTGATTTGTAATGTGTGTCTCATTTGTGTGTTATAAATATAAATATATTTTGTTGAGCAAAAAAGTGCACACCAACGTATGCATGTGTCTAGTATACTATACTGATCTAGATATATATATATGTATGGAATTTTTTAAATGCTTTTTTTTCTGACAAGGTTTTTGTTTATTGCTGTTTATGCTGTGCCATTGTAGAGCCGTTTTAATGGCTTTCTATTGCACCACTTGACACTCAAAACCACAGCAGTTTGTAAAGCATTGCCACCATGTCTGGTTGTAATTTAATAGATAATCACATAATGTTCATTAGGAACTGAAATGTGTACCACTAAATGTCCTTATTAGGAGTTATTTACTACATTATAGGAACCAACCTCAGTTTACATACAAGAAGGCAAGTATGGAGAAGGCAAGTCAAATGAAAAGAAAAAGATTTTTGAGTTTTACATGGATGGGATGACTGGAAGACATCACTTTAAGGTGTGTGCGTGCGTGCGTGTGTTCTATTGATGTTCGCTGTTTTAGGTTAACGTGATGTCCCAACGCAAACACTGGCTGGAGTACTTCAAGATAGCTGATCAGCAAGTGGTAAGGAGTTTGTTGTGATTTGATGGTACAGGGAGTGTGAATGGTCACATCTTCTGGCAGGATATTGGTGTGTATGACAAAGTAGTAATTCATCAGCAATCAAAGACACCATCCAGTTATGGAAATGTGCAGAGCAGTACTTTGTCAGGCTATAGAGACCCCAGGGAAGTTGTACCTAGGTCTAGTTATGACACATTGCCTGTGAAAATGAGTGAAGCCACATCAAGAAGAGGAGCAGATAATTATCATCATCAGAAACATTTATCACAAGGAAGAAATGATGTACCACCTCCTTTGCCACCTGGTCGACCAGATATTCCTCCACCATTGCCACCAGGGAGAGAGGAGTTTTCCCCACCTTTGCCGCCAGAAAGAGAAGACACACCCCCACCATTACCACCGGGTAGACCTGCAGATCAAGTGGACTCGGGTGCTTCTATGCCAGGGCCTGTAAAAGGAATACGGCTACCTGTGTCTCTAGGTGACCTACAGAAACATGTCGGTGATGGACCATCTAAATGGAGGCAGGAGCAAAAACCACACATCCTTGAAAAACGTGACAGTGGGATTGCAAGTGGTGATGGTACAATACGCCATGGCGTCCCACACCATTTCAGTGGTGATGGCACAGTGCGGCATGCCATCCATGGCTCACATCACTCCATAAACACATCTCGTAGTGCCCCATCCAGTGGCGATGGAGAGTTTGGCTGCAGGAGTAGAAGCAGTGATAGAGGAGTCATAGATGAGGGATGTCCCAGTTCTAATGACTCTACTCCTAATCACAGTGGTGGAGGCACCGTCCAACATGGCAAATCTCATTTACATTTCAAGTGTGTAGGCATAATAATAGCATGACAGTGTTGAGACCATGTTCTCCCTATGTGTACATAGGTGGTGCATTGAAGGGGTTAATAGAGTTGTTGTGGAAAATATGCTCAAGGCAGAAAAAGAGGGAACATTTGTTTATCGTATTGACGGCAAAAAGCAGGTCATCACCATCAAGTAATAAAAGATACAATGGTAGCATGTGCACATCTTACTTGCTTTTCTTTTGCAGGAGAGCGGATAAGATCTACCATCACCTGGTTCAACAGAGAGACGATGGACTACTGGTGTTCAAAGGACTGGTAAGTAGTTATGTGTTGGTCATGTTACACTAATGTGCCATTTTAGGAAAATGTAACTGGCACCTCAATATATGATGTTATTTCCAATTATATTCAATATTGTGGTGGTAAAATCACTCCGTATGGTGGATCAATTGATGCTAAGAAAGAAGGCCATGAAGATTATGACAAGCCATGGAATCCCCCTGGTAAGTAAAGGAACTGTTTGTGGAGTGTTGAAACCATTAATACGTGTTTTTAGATGTCAAGTTACTAGTGAATCAGGTTGCAAAGGAGCTGGAAGCTAGCCAGTTAAAAAAGAAGAAAGAAAAATCTCCATCTTTACGGCGGTCGACTGAAGAGCGATTGAGTGGCCGGAGCAGCAGAAGTGATAGGAGTAATAGTACATCACTGGTCAGCCCCAGACATAGAAGCACGAAACCAGCAGTTATCCCTGAGCAAGTGGGTTACTTAGATGATGATGGTGTTTATGAGAACAGTGAACGTGAAGAAATCTACCTCAACACCCCAGCGAGAGACGACATCTACCAAAACACTGGCGATATATCTTCAACAAATGTTGACGGCGATGAACTGTACTTGAATCTCACCACTCCAGATCCATCAGTTGTAAGCAAAAGACCACTAGCCACCCCTCGAGTGGATGGAGGAGAGAAATATATGAATGTAGCTGTTCAACAATTGCACAATATCCAAGATGATGATCCATCGTACTTGAAACTTCAAGAAGATATCGTGACAGATGAACTGTATGAACCTGTGGAGCCTTCAAATTAATCAATTATTTTTTTTATATGTACATTAACTTTTCTCTCTCCACAATCTTGTGTACTACTTTATACTTGTACTTTTATATTATTTTGATTGAAGTGAGTGTCTTAATTTGTTTTTCTGTACAGTGTGTTTCATCATGTATTTCCCATCAATGTGGATGACTGGTATGTCATATTGATAACGTTCAAACCATTCTTCGTTTCCTGGTGCATCTATTGCAACCACTTCCAGCGTGAACTATAAAAATTCATTAATTCAATGCAGATGCCTGACTAATTGTTTTATGACATACCGGAATTTCTCGTTGCACTTCACGTAAAACTAGTTTAGCCTTTTCGCACAACGAGCATGGCTCCTGTAAAATGTATCATTACTAGTCTAGTAGAAAAGTTGCTAGCTTACCTTCTGCTTAGTAAATAAAGTTAATAGACGATGCTGATTTGAGAGCAGCAAAGTAAACAGTCGCATCACGTGTGTACGGTAAAAGATTCGATTGTGGGAACCAAACCATCCTCGTAAACTCGAGTCAGACAGGCGGGTTTGAGTCGTGAATCCTGGAAGAGGCATTATGGTATGTTACTCTTAACTTTACTGCAACGGTAAAATACGTGGTTAACGTTACTTGGTGCTTGGTACTGTAGTCGGCAAGAATAGATGATAGTACTCAGCAAGGTCTGGTTGTTTTCACATCTGGTACTAGAGCGGAGCAGCAGGAACCAGATACTACACCACGGATCAGGTTTCAGATAGAAAGTGTGGACGAAAATGTTGAGCCACTTTCCCCGGATGTGATATGGCCCCCACGTGACGAGAATGATGACAGAGTGCTGACTGCAGATGCCGTTCCTATGACGGCTTATTACCGTGGCAACGAGAGCTCACATGGGAGAGTACGACCCAGCTTGGTTGACCTACATGAGGGACACTTCATGCAGTTAGCACCAGGGGCCGAGGAGGTTAGCTATTGTGTGTGTGTGTGTGTGTAGTGTATTGTTTAGCTCTTTTAGCTATAGTTGTCTCTTGTTTTGCACAATTGGTGTGCCTAAGAACATAACGCTGGCATTTCGGGTCCTCATTAAATCAATCAATTGTATTCCATGAGATTCACAGCATGCAGTAATAGTAGACTCAAATCATACAAGTTGTATGCAATAAAACATACACATGCAAGAGGGTAGCTGTAACCATAGAGCTACCTTATTACAAATATGAGCACTATATTCACATGAATTGTAAACAAGTTGATATTATGCTACTTCTAAAAACCAGGTGCCCATGCAGTTAATAGTATTCCATTTCTAAACAGGCTGTAGGACCAAGTGTCCTACAGACTTTCAGCACTTGTGCTATATTAGATTTGTAAGTTCTGTAATTTAGCATGTTTTGTAATTCATGAATTATTTTGTAATTCGGTAATTATGTTGCCATGTACTGCTGTTTTTAATGTGTCTTTATCATGTTTTCTCATGTGAATTGTTTAGAGAAAACCTCAGGCTGTTTGTTCACATAAGTATGAGACATGCCCCCTTTCTCCTCAAAGGAATTTGTTTTTCTGGTAGCCTACAAAGCCAGATATGTCATGTTCGGTTGTTTTGTGCCCATACAGCCCATTGTGAAAGGCATTCATAACCTTCAGGATCTTGGTTCACCCATTTTTGAAGCTTCCACGCCTCAAAGTGATAGCTTGAGTTCAAAGCTGAGAAAAACCAGCAGCGAACTCTTTATGCTGAATTCTATCATTATTTACATGTTCTACATATCAGAGAAAAACATTACCCGAGCATGCAGACAACCTTATCACTACACCTGTTAAACATGACCCTATGGCTCAGTGTACGTAAACAAAATACCACCACCAAGCATTATGCAAGCAAAGATGGCAACACAAAAAAATAATTTTGAAATTTTGGGCTGACCCCATAAATAGAGGTTGTTCCCTCAGTCCACAGGCCAGCAGTATTCATATTATAAAGACCTCTCCTCTGTTTCTGCTGGGGCATTACCTGGGCATAGCCATTGTTTGAAGTGGGAAAACCTCTTAAAGGTGGAATCCCCTCTTCAATCTGAAGTCTGGAGTATGTCAGTCATCAGAACCTTTTCACCCTGCTAACAGAGTGTCAGAACTCCAAGGGTTAGACCTAACATATACTTTGAGTTGCTGTCACTGGAGAAGAAGAGGACTGTTGGGAGCACTTCCAGGAAGGTGGCATTTGAGGCTTTTCCTTGGGACAAGAAACTGTTGAGTGCTTAAGATTCTATGAGGATAAACCCAGTCAGTTTTGTTCTGGTGAAGCAGATCATTGTTCTTCTCTTACGTCAAGCCCCACAAGCCAATAACCTCTCAGAGGTTACACACTAGATAAAGGACGCCATGAAGGAGGCTGAAATTGATACAACAGTCTTCAAGGTTCACTCATTTCACGGAACTTCGAGTACAGCAGCGGCAAGTCCGCACCCTCTCCTGAAATGTCTTCTGCCAAGTATCCTCGCTGAATAGTGTCCATGCGGCTAACCAAAATTGGCCTGCCAACACTAATGGATGTTGTTGGCCAAAGCAGGTTGTTGTGAGTTAGCAACTGTATTGGGTAGTCCACTAACATTGATAGAAATGTTGGATATCATCATGGCTGGGAACCCTCCTCTTGGACCTTCCTGAGCACCTTGCTGATCAGGACAAATGGTGGAAAGGCGTAGCCCTTCCAACCAGTCCATGGCATCTGTAGAGCATTTGTGCCCAAGGCAAAGGGGTTGGGTCTCCAACTGACAAACTGAACTAGTTGATGGTTCAACCAGATGGCAAACAGATCCACGTTACACTGGTAAACCTCTCTCATCAGGCTCAGGAAGATGTCCCTGCAAAGCTGCCATTCTACCGAAGATTGCATTATTCTGGATTTGAGTCTGCCACGCAATTGTCTACACCTGGCAAGTGTTCTGCCGATAAGGTTATTCCTCTCTCCAGGCACCAGATGACCACAGCTGGGTAGCTACGCTGTTCAGTTGAGAGGAATGGGTCCCTCCCAAGTGATTTATGTATGACACTGGAATCTGGTTGTCCAACTTCCGATGGACATGGGAAGTGTCCTTGCTCTGGGAGAACATAGTGGCTGTCAATTCGAGACAGTTGATGTGGGACAACCTCTCCATGAGGCACCAAAGTCCCCCCATGTAGACATTTCGCACATTGCACCCCACTCCAGTAGAGAAGAATCAGATTCCACTGTTAAATGTGGTCCCCAAGATAAAATACTCCTTTTGTTCTGGGATGACATTGATGTGTGATGCTGTCCACCAGCTGCAGTCTAGGGCATCCTGATGTTGACTATAGTCTCAACATGGGATAGAGACCTGCGCAGAGTCCAGTCTCTGCAAGTTCCGATACCTCAGTGGAGCCTAGAAGATAGCTGGGGTCATGGCTGTCATTCTCCCAGTGAGTCTGGTTGGCTCTTGAACAGATTGACTCCCCCATTGTTTGATGGTTCTGCATGTCTGATCTGTCTTCCTGGATCATCAAATTTTAGGAATCTATCAGGAATCCCAGAAATTGTATTTGGTGTTTTTGGTTCATCTGGCCATGATCTGGGACTTCTTGTGGTTAATTGTGAAGCCTAACAGGTTGAACAGCTGAACTGTCTGACTCATCTGGTCCACTAGGTTTTCCTTCAACTGGGCGAGGACTAGCATGTCATACAGGAATATCACCAGATGAATTCCTTGCCATCTCAGAAAGTCCACCATTGGCTTCAGTAGCTTTGGTGAATAGTGCTCAACCCAAATGGGAATTCGAATATCTGCCCCGGCCAGACAAAGCGGAGTTGCACTTCCTGTTCCAACTATACTGCTACTGAAAGGTAGGCATCCTTTTTTTTAAATCTATGGTGGAGGCCAGCCAGTTGTCTTTCAACAACAGGTCCTTCAGCATGTTGATCCTGAAATGAGCCTTCACAGTGAACTGATTCGGTGTCTTCAAGTTCTCCACTGGGAGAAGGATCCATCTTTCTTGGTTGCCTGTTGAGAACCTTTCCTGGACCTTCACTATGGCTCCCTTGGTTAGGAGCTTCTGCACCTCCTCTTCCACTGCTGATTGGTGTTGGTGGTTGATTAGTGGGAAGGGAGCACCTCTGTTATGGAGGATAGATGTTAACTCCAGCTGGTACCCTTGCACCACTTGTAGCACCCAATGATCTGTCTTAACAGTAAGGAAGCATGGCCAAGGTAATAATGGGAGGTGGGGATACAGTTAAAATGTTCCACACACATGTTTACTACTAGACAGTCTGAAGATATGTCCTCCAAGGTCACTGCTTGACTTGGGGGGTCTTGCTGTTGGGTGTGCTTGTGGTGGTTCTGACCTCTGTTGTAGCTTCGATTGAAGCTTTGGTTGTACAGCTGTTGGTGCTGGTGTTTCCTGCTACTGGACTGTACAGGTGTGCCATGGTACAAGTCCATGGGTATATTTACGTCGCTTGGCTACTGGTGCTTCCTACTGCGTGCTGGTAAACTTAGTGAAAGCCTACTCCTCCTTGGTAGCCTTCTCCATAAAGCTCTCACCAAACAGAGTAGCACTCTTCTTCCCCTTGTCCTCCTTCATAGGTACATTCTTAATCACTGGGTTCAGCTGGGACCAAGCAATTTGTCTTCGCTCTTGAGTTGGATAGGTTTGCTACCAAACAGCACTCTTTGAATTTGAAGGAGAACATTTCCCTCCTAATCTTGGCCAACGTATCTAGCAAGTCTGCCCACAGGCAAGTTAGGGGACCTGTTTAGTCTAGAACTTGACCCTGCAACTTGTAGAGCGTCTTCTTGTCCCAAAAATGGGGGTCTTTTTCAGGTGGTCCCTCACTTATTCATCCGGTGTTGGAACTTGTTATTGAGGCTTGGAAAGTCCTTCATGATGTGCTCATGTTCTACTTGTAACAAACTTTCACCAAAATGTTTCTCCAAGGAGGCCAAATCAGCGGTAGTGGTACCCAATCTATTTCGCATTCCACTGTCAGATCATATTCTACCAGTTCCAGGGCCTCTGCCTCACTCAATGAGTCGATAATGTCTTCATCCCTCAAGTCTTCAGTGCTCAGGGACCAGAAGGGCCCATAATTAGGTATCATTCCCAGAGTTAGCTGTTCCCACGCTGTTAACAAGAAGGGGTGTTATTAAGTTCTCCATGACATCAGCATGTCAATTCCAAAATGGCGGGAAGCCTGGAGCAGGTGCGAAGGGGAAAGGCACAAGAAATACTGGCCATCCACTACCCACTAAGGGTAGAGTAGGGAACCACTCCTTCAAGGGTCCCGGCATTCTGTGAAGTGAACTGTGATAACTTCTGGACGTCCTCACTGACAGATTTGCCAAAAACTCATCAAGTTTCTTCTGTAACTAATAAATGTATTGGGAACTTCGTTCTCTGGCTGTTCTGTTGCCATTGAAAAATCAAGCTACTTTGCCACGTGCAGCAAAAAAAAAAAAAAAAAAAAAAAAAAAGCAGGATTGGGCTCATGTGATCTCCTGATATAGCGGACTAGAGCATTCTTTTAATTTACATTCCATGTGGACACATCTTGGCTGAGGTGGACACAGATTGTGGATTCCTTTAAAGAGTCTTGAGTAATAGGTGTTTGCCTAGATCGAGACTCCTTCAATGTGATCATGAGTCGTTGATTCAACTGACCTAATGGTGTTTATTGTTCTGTATTTCAGAAACAAGCCTGTGAAACATTTCACAGTGCACGAAAAGGGATCCACCTCCTGTTCAGTGCACCAGCCGTCCCATCGCTTCCAAGCACTCTGGTAGATATCATTTGTACCTTTACTCCATCTGGCAGCCAACAGCTGGAAGCTTCTTCTGAAATTCCTTCTGCAATCTGTCTATTCCTGATAGCTTCCAGGCAACTAAACGGAGTTGTCCTTCCATCATCAGTGGGCGAATGGGTTTGTCAGAAGTAGTGGGTCTGCGGAAGAACTAGGGAAAGTCTTTTAATAGCTTCAGCAGTGCTGGATACCATGGCTGGGATCTCCACACTGATGCTATCAGTACCAGCGATGCTTTGTCCTCCTTCACTTACTTGAGACATTTCCAGATCAGGGGAAAAGCATACCCCTTCTGGTTGGTCCAGGTCAGTTGTAGTGGATCTGACCCTATCACTTCTGGGTCTGGTTGCCAGCTCACAAATTTCTCCAGCTGAGTGTCGAGACATGTTGCAAAAAGGTCCACGTTGCACATACCAAAGGCTTGCATGATAAGCTTGTTGGTGCAGTTTCCATTCTACTGTGGATTGGATGGTCCTAGATTCCTCATCAGCCATATACTGTAGTTGTCCATTCTTGGTAGGTGCTCCGCTGATAGAGGTAAGTTCCTTTCCAGGCGCTATTGCCAAAGGTGAATTGCCAGGTTGCTCAACAGTGGGGAGTGAGTTCCTCTCATCTGATTCACATAGAAGACGGCAGTCCTGTTGTCCATCTTCAGCAGAATGTGAGCACTTTTTCTGTCTTTGGTAAATGACTTCATCGTGAAGGCGGCTGCAAGGAGTTCCAGGTAGTTTATGTGGCCCTTTTTCTCTGTCTGTTGACCAGAAACTGCCTGTCCTCACCCCAGCATCGAGGCATCCATTTCTATGACTATATTGGGCTCCTGAGGCTGGATCTTCTTCCCCAGTCAATAAATTTGTTCTGGTAGACCACCAATCCAGCTTGAGGGATGGCTCTTGGTTTATAACTACTGTTGTCCCAAACGACTGAGACACCTGTAGCTCCTGATTCTTCAGGCGCTGCAACCCCGGTACCACAGTGGGGCCAGGTATGTAGCTGGCATGGTTGCTGTCAATTTGCCTATTAGCCTGGCTAGCTGGCAGAGTGATCCTGCTGTGTCCTCCTGCATGTTGTAATGCCTTGTTGTTGATTAACATCTACTGTGAATCCACTATGAAGCCCAGGAATTGTATTGTCTGGGTAGGCTGTAGGTAGGATTTCTTTCTGTTGACCATGAAGCTCAACTTTTTCCAGTACCACTTCCATCAGGATACTTATGTTTTATCATTCATAACTGTTGGTCCTTTCAACAAACACCAACCATCATTTTACTAGGCATGACATGGCAAATCCATTAAACTTTATTTCAAGTCCGTTCACTAAAGTATGTGGAAGTTATGGCCATTTATGTTTCAAAATAGAATTACGCATTTTTGCCTTCCTGAAAATCAATTGTCTTTACCCCAGTTGGATGAACAGGTCAATAAATTGATCAAGTAGACAGGGAAAAATCCCTACTTTGGAACAGAGAAACTCTTTACAAAGCCCAAGACCAGGTACTTGACTTGGTAAGCCCTCTCAAGTTTATGGGAATATCCAAATACCAAAAAACATTGTATTCAGAGCTACATGTACAAACTACTGTAATTTGTATGTTTGATGTTACCAATGTAATAGTGTTACATGCAGTGAATCTCACAAGACTTAATACAGTCTCATGGTATTCATTTTGAATGAGGTGGTCTTTACTCAAATGATGAAAAATTCCTTTTAGATTAGCAAAATTTTATTCTGCTTTAATACCAGCCCATTATAATTTATAATATTGTTAGCCTCTTGAGGACAGAGAAGAAGAAGTAGAGGATGGTGTCCCACCAGTACCTCAGGGTTGGTGGGGTCGACTGTTCCGAAGAGGTAAAACAAAGACCAAGAAGGCACCACAGAAATTTGGTTGGATTATGGGTGTACTGGTGAGTGTTTCGCCTATCCTAAAATAGTACTACATGTTTCATGTGTAGGTCCGGTGTATGCTTAACATTTGGGGCGTGATGTTGTTCATTCGACTGAGTTGGGTAGTGGGACAAGCAGGAATTGGTGAGTGTGTTAAGTGTGGTGGTAGATGTTTACTGAAGGCCATATTGTTCAGGCTTAGCATCAGTGGTGATCCTTCTCTCTGCTTGTGTCACCATCTTAACTACGCTGTCCATGTCAGCTATCTGTACTAATGGAGAGGTCAAGGGTGGTGGTGCTTATTACCTCATCTCTAGAAGTTTAGGACCAGAATTTGGTAGGATTGTGTCTTGTCTGTTGCTTTCGTTGTTGTTATTGTTACTATAGGAGGTGCAATTGGGATTATCTTCTCCTTGGCAAATGCTATAGCTGTGTCATTGTACGTTGTGGGATTTGCTGAAACCGTTGGTGATTTAATAGAGGTACTGCAATTTTAGTTGTGTTTGCCATTTTTCTAATGATTCTGCAGGCCAATGATAGCACCTTTCTTGACAGTAGTGATAGTGGTGTTAATCTAATCCGAGTCGTCGGGTTTATTATCGTGACACTGTTATTGATCATTGCACTTGTGGGGCTGGACTGGGAGGCTAAGGTAGGCATGTCTTGCTAGGTCATGTAGTCAATAATCTCTTTGATAGGTTCAAATTGTACTTCTTTTTATTTTGCTACTAGCCATAGTAGATGCTTTACTTGGTGTTGTTGTGTACAGCTTCAATGATAATGATGAGGTTTGTTTTGACCACAGCAAAGATCGTGTTGCTAGGGGCTTCACAGGATTTAATGGTACACCAACACAATACAGTGTTGTTATGAAACATGTTCTGTAACATGTTCTGTGCTGTAGGTGAAACTTTCTCTGACAATTTTGGTCCAGGTTTTCGAGGTGAAGGCAGCAATGACCTCAGCTCATTTTTTTCCGTTTTTTCAATCTTTTTCCCTGCCGCAACTGGTATTCTTGCTGGGGCCAACATATCAGGAGACCTCAAGGTTAGTCGGGATCATTTAGGAATGTTATCACTTTTAATTCCTAGGATCCTCAAGTGGCGATTCCCAAAGGAACTCTGCTAGCAATTTTCATAACTGGCGCTGTTTATCTTGGTATGGCCTGGCTGGTTGGTGCATCAGTAAGCCGAGAAGTTGCCCTGGCCAGTGGATGTAATGTGACGATAGCTGCACTCCCCATGCGTAATGGCTCAAATGGATCATGTGTAGAGAGGCTGCTCAGGAATGACATGGTGTCCGAGTACTGTGGCATGTGCAAGGAAGAAATGGGTGGAGACTGTGAGAGACATGCCTTACTGAACAGCTTCCAAGTTGTGGAGATGATCAGCCTTGTAGGACCCATCATTACAGCTGGTATGAATACTGTAGTTCCTAGCTTCTCTCCCTGACACTCTTGTCAATTGTAGGAATATTTTCAGCCACACTTTCCTCAGCTCTGGCCAGCCTCATTGGTGCACCCAAGATCTTCCAACGAGTTTGCCAGGACAAGATATTTCCATACATTGGCTTCTTTGCTAAGGGACAAGGCAGAACAGGAACAGAGCCAATCAGGGGCTATTTGTTAACATACGTTATTGCTGCTGGCTGTATTGTTAGCTTAGGTAAGTGATGAGTGTGCAGTGATTGGAGTGGATGGAGTGATTGGTTTCTTGCAGGTGACCTAAATGCCATTGCCCCTATCATATCAAATTTCTTTCTGATGGCCTATGCACTGATCAACTATGCCTGTTTTGCTGCTTCTTTCACCAAATCACCTGGTAAGTGTACTGTAACATTATACATGTATACCAGTCAGTGTAGCACATGATGTACAAGCAGTATGCTAGGTGACACGTATGTTTAGAGCCAATAGATTATTTTATGAAGTTGCATGAGTAAGATTCACTGCATTTAACACCAGAACTTTTAGTGGTAGCTATGCATAAAGAAGACTTCAGCCTGACTGCCCATAAGAAGGCATCGCATACTCTAAATATTAAAGTGAAACTTGAGTTTGCAATTTCTTGTAAGAATACTCTGGGCAGTGTTACTCACAATTTACCTTCAGTCCCTTCAGTTTTGACTTCTAGTTCACCCATGAGTGAGGTTATCTGTCGCAAGTGTATAAGAGTCACTTCCAAATAAAGTATCTTCCAAATATGGTTACATCATCTACCCCACTTGCTTTGAATATTTGTTGCCATATTAGGAACCCACTTGGTGTCTCTGTTTGTCTGTCTGTAAGAGTGAGATAACTGGAGGCGAGGGAGGGCTTTGGGCAGTGTTACACTCACTCAGTTTAACTTCAGGTTCTTTGGTGTTTCTAGTTCACTACTCAGCACTTTCTTTGTTGCCAGGAGCAACCTGCCAAGAAACTTCCCTGGACATGCTTCTACCTTTGCTATGGCACTCTTGGTTAGCAGCTTCTGTACCTTCTCTTCCACCACTGACTGATGTTGACAGTTGACTAGTGGGCAGGATGCACCCCTCTGATGGCGAGTAGATGTTAACTCCAGCTGGTATCCCTGAACCACTTGTAGTACCCAATGATACCAGTTGTAGGCAGTAAGGAGCTTGCCCAAAGGGGGTAATGATAGGAAGCTGGGGATGTAGATCCAAACAAAACTTAAAATGCTCAAAGCACATACAGCCACTAAATTGTTTGAAGAGTTGTCTTCTAAAGTTATACGCAGGACCTAACGGACTTGTGCCATTTTTTGAGAGAGGTACACCTGCATGGTATGGCGGCAGGAAATGCTAGTGCCAACAGCTGGTGCAGCCAAAGCCACAACTCCAGTCGAGGTTAGTACCCTCAACAACAGTCAGACCCTCCAAGAAGCAGTTCAAGCAGTTATTTGTGCCGTTTGGCTGCTGGTGCTTCTTTTAGTGAACTGGTGAACTTCTCCAAAGCCTTCTCTTCCTCCATTCACTTGGTAGCCTTTTCCATGAAGCTCTCACTAAACAGGGCGGCACTCTTTTTGGCCTTGTCATTCTCCATAACAATATCTTTGATCACCGGGTTCATTTGGGACCAAGCAATCTCCCTCTGCTCTTGTGTGAAGGAGTTAGCGTGGTTTGCTACCAAAAAATTCTTTGGATTAGGAGTCTGATCTTAGCTGTTATATTCAACAGGTTCGTCCACAGGCAAAGTCAGGAGACTAGTCAGGTCTAAGAATTTACCCTGTAGTTTGTAGAGGGTTTTTTCGAATTCAAAGTAAAGGTCTTTGCCCCTTCTTCTTCAGGTGGTCTGGTTTGGGAAAATCTTTCATGATCTTGTCATGTTCTTATGGAGTTTGGCTTTTACTAAAATGCTTTTTCAAGAAGGTCAAAATTGGCTGTGGTGGACCCTCTTCAGAGTCCACAGTGCATGGGCGTGTCTAGGATTTTTCAAAGAGGGTTTCCACTGGAAAGTAGATCCAGGATGTAGGGTTGGGAGTGCAAGCTCCCAGAAGATTTAATTTTTCAGCCTGTCAAATGCCAGTAGCCTGAGTGCTAAACACAGTAAAAACAAACCAGTGAAGGTCGTTAGTGAGGTCCTGAAATTCCTAGTAAGCTAAGTGTACCCAAAGTTTTCACACTAAGCAACTGTAGAATTGTTACATGTGGTGACTGTTCTATTAGAGCATTTCACTGACTGCTCTATTAGAGTATCTCGATCTTTTATAGTGTTTTGGGGAGGGAGGCTGTGCCCCCACAGATCATTACTGTAATGATGCAGATTGATGTACTCGTACTGATATTGTGTTTGCCAACAAGCAACACACTGACCTGAGCTTTTCTTGCTACTGACAATTTCAGTAGGGGTTTCCTGAAACTCTTGGAAACCCCCCCCTCCTTGGCACACCCCTGAAGTAGGATCAGATTCTACCAACTCAAGGGCCTCTGCATCAATCAATGGCTCAACAACATATCCATCACCTGACTCTACAGTATTCTGCAGGTCAGAAGAACCCAGTAACTGGGAGTCATTCTTGCAGCAAAGCTAAGTATAGGTGTTGATAGGGTCTCTGCAGCATCAGTATATTTAATACAAAATGGTGGGAAACCCAGAACAGGTGCAAAGCACAGGAAACACTGGCCATTGAGTAGGAAAAAAGCACCACTCCTTCCCAAGCCCTCAAAGAGCCGAGGGCTTGGGAAGTCCTTCATTATACAATCTTTTTCTGTATCTGTTAATTCCTTCTTCTCTAGATAGTCACTGATGATATACCCTGTATCCCCGGTACAGTGATCAGTTACTGTGGAGTCAAAGTTGGTGAATTCCATTGCTTCTTAGGCACCCAACAGTCATGATGTCTTTCATCATCTTCACCCTGGCTTAGTAAACGTGTACTGGCCTGGCAAACTTGTGGAACCAGGGAGAGACTGACCTGTGAGCGCAGTAGCTGCTGGTCCCCAAAATTGAAGGAAAGGTGTGTCAAAGGGGAACACTGGCCAGGGGCTACTACTACTACTGATGTTGCTACTTGTCGAAGAAAACATGAATGCTCCTGCCCACTTGTTGGCAGTTTGGCTACCTTCTCTAAGTTTCTGAAACATTAGTTCCCTAGTTTCTGAAGTTATGAATGCATTTCTTGCATTCTGACTGGTCGCTCTCGACTTGGTTAGCCATTGGGTCTGAGTTACCTTTGGACATCATGACATGAGCTATGTGCAGAAGAATAAGAAAAGGTGGGTATTGGAGTGGATGCGTAACTGGATATGGGGACTATTTCTTTTTATTGTTGTGTATTTTATCTTAGTGTTACTAACTGCTGTATTATTGTGTAGTAAGAGAGAAGCACCAGTTATATTTCGTGAGATTTGCTGCATGTAACACTGGTATTTCTTTCTTATTGCACAATTTACAGCAATTTAGTAGCTCTAAATTATTTATAATTAAAAAGCCTGTCATATTCAGCCTGGCCGCCTATAAGAGGGTGCTGCATACTCCAAATCCCGCTTTTTTTTTTTCTTCTTTTTGCTGCACATGTAGCAGTTTGATAGCTCTCGACATTCGAAATCAGTGATAACTTGCAAGGGAATTTCAACAACAAACTTCTGACGAGGCTACAGGACCCTGCTAAGAGGATAGGGTTGTGGCAACGGCTGAATTCCCAGTTCACAGCCCCTCACAACTCCTTTACCCCACGTGGGATGTTTCCTGGTGCTTTTGTGCCACACCTTACCTCTAGTTGGATGGCTCAAGGTGCTGATCAGTTGCAGTCATCCTCCAGCAGATTCCAACCAGCTTGCTTCCCTCTGATGTGGTGGCCACCGTCTCTGCCATTTTTTGCACCTCAGCACATGGCACCAAGCAGTCATCCCTGCAACACGTCCCCGCCAGTCAGACCACCTACCTGGGACTCCTAGTAGACACCACCTTAATGAGGCTACTCTTACCAGAAGAGAAGATGCAACAAATTACCAATGACTGCAAGCAAATGTTGGCAAAAGGAACCATTACAGCACAAGAGTAGGCGTCTGTGATTGGAAGAATGTCAGCAGCACGCCTAGCAGTATTATCAGCCCCCCTCTACACCCCACAGGTAACCAATGCATTCAGGGTGAACTGGAAGGGCCTGGACGGCTATGCATTCCCTCCCTTTTGTCTGATAGGGAAATGCCTACAGAAGATCCGGCAAGAACAGAGCACCATCACCATGGTAGTACCCCAGTGGCACTCACAGGTGTGGTACCCAGCTCTGATGGAATGCCTAGTTGACTACCCCCTGAGTCTCCCCAAACATATGGATCTGCTACAGAACCCATCCAATCAACTCCATCCGCTGATAATTCAAGGCTCACTAAAGCTTCTCGCCTGCAGAGTAACATGCAGCAACAGGTGTTTCAGAAAAGGTTTCAGAAAAGGTTTCAGAACTCCTACTGGCAGGGTGGAGTACAGGGACAACCACGGCATATCAGTTGGGATGGGCACGATGGAGTCGCTGGTGTGGTGAATGGGAAATTGATCCTGTTTCATGCAGCATCCAGCCCTTCCTAGACTTTCTTGCAGATCTCTATCATGGACAGGGCTTACAATACCGTTCAATCAACCTGATCTGGTCAGTAGTTTCCATGACCCACAACAATGTTGAGGCAGCTCCAATAGGACAGCACCCTCTGGTTTCTAGATTGATGAGAAATATCTACAACTCAAGACCTCCCGTACCACAGTACTGTAGCACTTGGGATGTGGCAGCTGTACTTTCCTGGATTAAAAACCAAGGTGATAACCAGGACATGTCAGTGAAAGAGTTGTCAGGAAAGTTGGTACTACTGATGGCACTAGTCAGTGCAAATAGAACATCAGAATTACATGCTCTAGACCTTCGTTTCAGGTCTTACTCGTCACTTTCAAGTTTGCTTCCCTTACCAAAAAGAGGAAGATTGGGGCACCTCTAAAAGAATGCTTCTTTGCTTCTTTTACTCATGACAGCCGTCTTTGTGTAGTGCATGCCTCCGGGCATATGAGAAGGTTACTAAGAACTTCAGGGACATACAACCGAGTGCTCTGGCTCCATTGTTCTTATCATATGTGAAGCCTCACAAACCAGTAATATCTCAGAGGATAGCCCACTGGATCAAGGACATTTTGAAAAAGGTAGGGGTGGATACTAACACCTTTAAGGCACATTCTGTATGAGGGGCTTCCACCTCAGCAGCAGTAGGAAAGGCCTACACATTGCAGATGTCCTGAAAACAGCAGATTGGAGTAGAGAGTCAACCTTCCAACAGTTTTACTACCCATCATCATCCCTGACGGTGCTCAGCACTCAAACTGAAAGGCTACCTACAGTTAGCAAGTAATCAAGGGCAGTTGATCAAGAACAGTAATTGTACAGTGTTGGACATATACATACCTCGTGTATAAGTTGTCAGCTACTGTGTATGTATCAGGTGTCTATAATTCATGATATGATGAGAATCCTGAATTTGGAAGGTTGCCCTCACCATAATTATAGGGTAGTAAGGGATGTGTTCCCTGCTACTCATATGTCTCTGGCACGTCATGGACATCTTCAGGCCGTAAGCAGGATGGGCTTTGAAGTCTACCAGTCTTGCGCAGCGAATCTCACGAAATATGATTGATGATTTGATGAGGGCCTAAAGGCCTGAAATTAAATCGTAATTATATGAGTGAGATGAGCAAATGTAACACTGCCCAAAGCCCTCCCTCTCTGTACATGTTACATTGCTCATCTCTTACAGAAAATTGTTTTGAGTAGCAGGAAACTCAAGCGTCATTTGGCAGCAAAAACAAAAGCAGGATTTGGAGTATGCGGCACCCTCTTATAGGTGGCCAAGCTGGATATATGACAGGCTTTCTAATTATAAGTAAATTGTGCAATAAGAAAGAAATACCAGTGTTACATTTGCTCATCTCATTCATATAATTATGATTTAACTTTAGACCCTTCAGGCCCTTGTCAAACCATCAATTTTAAATGCAGTAAATCTCACAAAACATGTATATGTAATGGTTAGTGCAATCTTACTAGAGAACTTTTCTTCTACAGGATGGCGGCCTTCATTCAAGTTTTACAACCAGTATGTGTCATTGTGTGCCAGTTTGTTATGCCTGGCCATCATGTTCATCATCAACTGGTGGACGGCACTCATCACCATAGTGATTGTCATTATGCTGTACTCCTATGTCAGTTACAAGAAGCCAGATGTCAACTGGGGATCGTATGGACAGGCCTTCCATTACTCACAGGTGCTGCGTAGTCTCCGTAAGATGGAGACTGTGGAGGAGCACGTAAAGAATTATCGGTGAGTGGTTGTCTAGTAGTATCTATGCTATTACTGTGTACAGTGGAACCTCAGTTATCTAAACCCCTTGGGACCAGGGGTGGTCTATAAGTCTGAAAAGTCCATATCTCTGAAACTGTGTATAAACTGGCCCCTTTTCTGTTACACCTTATCAGTCAGTAAGTCAAGTCATTAGGTCTAAGTCCCTGAAATTACATTAGGTAATCCTAAGCTGCAGCACATGTTGCTGTCAGACCTTCAGTGCTGGTCACTGTAAAGTGCTAAATAATAATTATACAACCAAGTACTAAGAATAATACGAAATGCGGTTAAAATTACGTAATAAATAATAATGAATGAAATAAATAAATAATAAATAAATAATGTTAGAGAAAACTACAAGGCCTAGAGACATGAGCTAAGTGGGGATAGATTCGCCTGTAAATGAAGGCACAACCGTATAATAAGTACGCCCGTTCGTGCTGATGACTTGACGTACGTGTAATTCTATATAACGCCCAGCATCACACCCTTGCTTAATTATAGATTGCACGAAGGAGAAGATTATTAAACATCTGAGGAGTGATAGCAGGAGAGCCAGAGGCCACTTTACACGTAAACAACAAAATTACAAGTAAGTTTAAATGTTTTTAACTGTATTTTGTATGCAGGATATGCGCTCCAGTGAACAACCAGCTGTGATTCGCTCGTAAACAACCAGCTGATGCACTCCTGAACAACAAGGCAATGAGTAATGTAATACTTGTAATCTTCATCCTTCATCTGGCTTGCTATAGCAGCTGGAATTATTTTCCACCTGGCTTAACTACTAGCTACTCTGCTGTGAGTCTGTAATAAACAAGAAGATGCATTGCTGCATATACAACAATGTGTAACTATCTCCTGTATGTTGTGCATGGCTGTATACATAATATTATAGACTGATCACTGTGCCAACTAGTGCCAATGCCACACCGCTGATATACTGGCACATCACCAGTGGCCTCTAGTCACAATAGAGTCTGTTGTGCCATATAGGCTTGATTGGGATCATTCGCTAATTGTGCCATCACCATGTCCCTTGTTCTGCATAGCCTCACTTCACTACTGAGTCATTTTCAGAGACACATCACACCTACAATATAAACTTTCAATTAGCACATATTTATCGAATCACGTATTGTGGTTGTTGGTGGTATTAAGTATTCAAGTCATCGAATTACATTTAGTAGATGCTGGTAGTATCGCTATTAACTATATTTTTTGGCAGGTGGTCAGGTTGTTTAATCACGTGATCAGGTGCACGTGATCCCCTCTCAACGCAGGTCGGTGACAAGCACGTAGCTGCTATTGCGTTTTCGAGCCTTTGTTGTAATCTGTATGGCTCGATGTAGGATTTTTGGCCCCTGCAGCTGACTCGAGCCTATCTGGACGAGAGTTCCATAGCCCAAAGAAAGCCCATAATGGGGTAGCAGGGGGTTCTAAGTGGCTAGTTGGAGTAGCTTAAACCTTGTCAAAAATGATCATCTTGTTTGAGCTTGGTTTTCCTATCGCCCAGATGAGGTCTTGTTGCCTTTGATAGGCACTGTTAAGCGTTAGCGCCATAGGGTTAGCACATGTGTCTGCCTATTCATGGCTACCTGGCCACCCGGCTCTGTAAACCGTGCCAGCAGCGCAGTTTAGGAGCTGCAAATTGCTATTGGTTGTTGATACTGGCCGGTATAGAAAGGAATGTATTTCAAAACGTTGAGTGATGTTGTATCAGTGCCATGCCCTGGTCTGGCGAGCAATCCGCTGTCAGCGGACTACCCCGGGCCAGCTTCATCGATACTTAGCTGCGTGACACTACAGCCTTTGTTTGATTGAAGTTTTATGGTCATAGTTATGACTTATGCTAAGACTGCTTGCTATAGGTGTGTCACCAGCGTGGTGCAAAGTTGGCAGTATCAGTAGCCGTAGCTATAGCTTGTTATTAATCTATAATGTACGTGTGTATGCAAGTGCGTTTTAGTGGCTGCATGGCCTGTTGGATTTTAGCACTGTAGTCATGTGATGACCTAGCTGATGTGCAGTTGCGCTCTGTCCCCAGTTCGCAGTGCAGTCGTAGTGAGTAATATTGGCTCACCTATTTGTGCGCTCTTGACACAATCATAATTGACGTGTTCCCCGTATCCGGAGAATTGAGGCACAGCCCAGTCTGATGTGTCTATGTGTCACTAATCTGATACTGCTTAGAGCAATCTCACATCTCTATTTATAGTGTAAGTATGTGTGTTAACCATGCCTGGTGTGATTTCAATAAACTAGTGCATGATACCGCTGGCATGTGGTAAAGATCAAATACCTTAGTACAACTTTGTCTTGTTGCCTGAAGTAGTGCTACTAGATCTAGACTCAGTCGGTTGCTTTGTTCGGTGGTCACCATAGCTGTTATAGTGTGCTGCTTATCTGTCACATCCTGACTAGCTGGGTGTAGAATATTCTAGTCTGTTTTTTGTTTGTTTTTCTTTTTTGATTGCTAGGAGTTCTAGTCAAGGTGTTCCCAGCAAGTGAGCTGTACTAGTCGCAGCTGGTCATCTTGATTATTGGTTATTGATTTAGCTGATATGTGTGTACTGTACATGTGCTACTGAACATCGCTGCCACATCTAGCTACAGCAAATAATATAGTCTGGTGCTAACGCTCAAGTTGATGACTGACTACACTGTGCTGGTCACTTAGCAGGTATAGTCATATGCTCTCGGTGTAGCTGAAGCGTGCTTAAACTGTGGCCACAGCTGCTGCAAGTCCTGCCATTTAGTGGTAGTGATTAGCTGATGTGTCACTGTACCATGCTACAAATGTAGCCGTCCTGTCATTCAGTTAAGTGCAGTAACTGATATGCTACTGTATCGGCAACTGAGTAGCCATTTTGTTTACTGCCATCGATGTTGTCATGTATAGCTGATACATATCTGTAGTGAACTGTGCTATACCACTGTATAACTGTCAAATATACTGCAAATGACACTGTCAGGTGCTATCGTTATAGCTGATGCAGGAACTAGGCCTTTATGATCAGTGTGGGTGAAGAGGAGTCTTTAGAGCACATGGTTGGACATGCTAAGTATGTAAGATTTTGCAGAGACCAAAGCCCAACCTCATGCGATTGCTATGGCCACTGTACTGCATTACTGACATAGTTGTCTCACCCACTGTGACTGATACTGAGTGATAGTGATGCAGTTAGGTGAGAAAGCTCATAGCTGCCCTGTGCTGTTACTATCTGTAAGATCTGTTGATGGTGCAGGTACAAATAACGCAACTAATGTGTAGCCGCAATCGTGATGTGGTCAGGATTATCTATCCTGGCATGGCTGTTACGTCTGCAGCTAATGCGTCAGGTGTTTTCAGTATGCAGTTGAAATTCCTGACACTTCTGCTGTACATTATTCGTAGCAATCTATCTGATGTGTGGATGTAGGATCATGACAAAGCCAGATGTCGCATCTACTACAATTGATTCAGTCAGATGTAACAATATACCTGATATATGTGATTGCACAGTGCTACTGATGTAGCTGTTGTGTCCACTGAAGCTGCAATTGATGTAGTGAGCGTGTGTGGTTACACTGGTGATATTTCTGCTACCTCCATTGTAATTGATATAGTCTGATGCTAACAGTATAGACTGTACAGTGCTACTGGTGTAGCTGTCCTGATCATGATGCAGTCAGGTGATGATATAGCTGATATGTAGCTGCCCTGCTGAAGTTTCTACCACCTCCGCTGTGACATGTTCCTGTGTAACAATTTAGCTGATGTGTGGCTGTTGCTACAGTGCATGGTAATAATGTATAGCAGTACTATGGCTGTCCCATTTTTCGTTTTTTTTTTTTGTTTTTTTTTCCATTGATGTAGTCAGAAGCTAGCAATATAATGACTGTACAGTGTTGTTGACGTAGCAACTACAGCTGATGCATGCAGTATAGCTGTCGTGTAAATGTGTGATGACAAGAGGTCACGTTCACTGTGATTGATAGTCAGGTAGCTGATGTATGCATGATTGTACTGTGATACCAACATAGTTATCACATTAATTTTACTAGAATTGATGTTGCATCATTCATGTTTGAGAGCTACCAATGTAGCCTATGTTTGAGTACTATGGATGTAGCCCACGTTTACTGATGTAGCTCATGGTTGAGTGCTATCGACATAGCTCACGTTTGAGTGTTACTGGCGTAGCTCATGTGTGATTGCTACTGACATCACTCATGTTTGAGAGCTGCCAACTTACCTCATCTGAGTGCTACTGACATAGCTCATGTATGGCTGCAACTAATGTAGTTCATGTCTGGTGCAGCTCGTGTTTGAGTGCTACCAGCTTACCTCATTTGAATGCTACAGACTTACATAGCTCATGTCTGGGAGCTCCTGTCTGGGTACTATCAATATAGCTCATGTCTGAGTGTTACCAATGTAGTTTCTGTTTGAGCATCAGTGATGTAGCTCATGTAAGCATGTTTGAGTACTACCAACATGGCTCATGATCATGTCCACATAATGCTAATGATATAGCTCATGTTTGAGTGTTACTGACATAGCCCATGTTTGAGTGTTACATGGACGTAGATCATGTTTGAGTGCTACCAACACAGCTCATGTCTGAGTGCTACTGATGTAGCTCATGTTACCAGCTTACCTCTTTTGAGTGCTATGTGCCAAGTAGCTCATGTACGAGTGCTACTAATATAGCTCATGTTTGAGTGTTACCAAACATAGCTTATGTCTGAAATTGAGTGCTACTGATGTTCGTAGCTCATGTTTGCATGCTACTGATGTAGCTCATGTTTGAGTACTGCTGATGTAGCTCATGTTTGTGTTTGAGTGCTACCAAAAAGCTCATGTATGAGTTTAGTAGCCCGTGTTACCGACTTGTCTAATTACCTCTTTTGAGTGCTACTGACATAGCTCCTGTCTGAGTGCTATTGATATAGCTAATGTTTGAGTACTACTGACTGCTCGTGTTTATGTGCTACCAAGATAGCTCATGTCTGATACTGAGTGCTACTGATGTTTGTAGCTCATGTTTGCTTGCTACTGACATAGTTCGTGTTTGAATGCTACCAGCGTACCTCTTTTGAGTGCTACTGATGTAGCTCATAATTGAGTGCTACTCACTCTTGAGTGTTTGCAATGTAGCTCATGTTTTGAGTGCTACTGATGTAGTTCATGCTTGAGTGCTCCCGATATGTTTATGGTGGAGTTCTACTGTTGTAACTCATGTTTGAGTGCTACCGACATAGCTCATGTGTGAAAGCTTTTAACTTACCACATTAATTATGGGTGCTACTGATGTAGCTCGTGTATGGGTGCTACCGATGTAGCTCATGTCTGGGCACTACCAATGTAGCTCATGCCTGGGTGCTACCGACGTATAGTAGTTCGTGTTTATGTGCTACCGACATAGCTCGTATTGTGAGATGTAGACTCATGTTTGAGTACCAACTTACCTCATTTGGGTGCTAGCAACATAGCTCATTTCTGGGTGTTATAGCTGCTCATGTCTGGCTACTAGTGATGTAGCTCATGTCTGAGTGCAACTGACAGCTCATTTTGGGTGTTACCAACATATTGAGTGCTACCGATGTAACTCAGATTTGGGTACTACCAATGTAGCTCATGATCATGTTTGAGAACTGCTGACATAGCTCGTTTGAGTGCTATACCGTCTTAACTCATGTTTCGGTGCTGCTGACATAGCTTATGTGTGAGTGCTACCAATGTAGCTCATGTTTGAGTGCTACCGGCGTAGCTTATGCTGTGTGAGTGCTACCGACATGGCTCATGTTGTGCGATGTAGCTCCTGTTTGAGTACCAACTTGAGTGCTACCAACATAGCTCATGTCTGGCTACAGCTACTGATGTAGCTCATGTCTGGGTGCTACTGACAGCTCATGTCTGGGTGTTACTGACATATTGAGTGCTACCGATGTCACTCAGGTTATTACCGACGTACCTCATGTTTGAGTGCTACCAATGTAGATCATATGTGACTGCTACCAATGTATTTTTCTACAGTTGTGACTCATGTTTGAGTGCTACCGACATAGCTCATGTGTAAATGCTTTTAACTTACCACATTTGAGTGCTACCGATGTAGCTCATGTATGGGTGCTACCGATGTAGCTCCTGTCTGGGTATTACCAATGTAGCTTATGTCTGAGTGCTATTGATGTCTAGTAGTTCAGTTTGAGTGCTACTGACATAGCACATGTTTAAGTGCTACTGACATAGCTCATACTGTGAGATGTAGCTCATGTTTCAGTACCAACTTACCTCATTAGAGTGCTACCAACATAGCTCATCTCTGGGTGCCATACGTGTCTGGCTACTAGTGATGTAGTTCATGTCTGGGTGTTACTGACATATTGAGTGCTGCTGATGTAACTCAGGTTTGGGTACTACCGATGTAGCTCATGTTTGAGTGCTACTGACATAGCTCATGTTTGCAACATAGCTAGTGTTTGACTGAGTGCTACCAATGTAGCTCATGTTTGAGTGCTACCGTTGTAGCTCATGTGTGAGTGCTACCAACATGGCTCACATTGTGAGATGTAGCTGATGTTTGAGTACCAACTTACCTCATTTGAGTGCTACCGACATAGTTCATGTCTGAGTGCTACTGACAGATCGTGTCTGGGTGTTAATAACAAATTGAATGCTACTGACAGCTCAAGTCTAGGTGTTAATGACATATTGAGTGCTACTGATGTAGCTCAGGTTTGAGTACTACTGATGTAGCTCATGTTCGAGTACTATTGACATAGCTCATGTGAGAGTCCTACCGATGTAGCTCATGTGTGAGTGCTGCCAATGTAGCTGATGTTTGAGTGCTACTACCGTTGTAGCTGATGTATGAGTGCTACCAACGTAGCTGATGTGAGTGCTACTGACGTAGCTGATGTTTGACGTAGCTGATGTTTGAGTGCTACTGAAGTAGCTGATGTTTGAGTGCTACCGACGTAGCTGATGTTTGAGTGCTACTGACGTAGCTGGTGTTTGAGTGCTACCGACGTAGCTGATGTTTGAGTGCTACTGAAGTAGCTGATGTTTGAGTGCTACCGACGTAGCTGATGTTTGAGTGCTACTGAAGTAGCTGATGTTTGAGTGCTACCGACGTAGCTGGTGTTTGAGTGCTACCGACGTAGCTGATGTTTGAGTGCTACTGACGTAGCTAATGTTTGAGTGCTACCGACATAGCTGATGTTTGAGTGTTACCGATGTAGCTGATGCGAGTGCTACTGAAGTAGCTGATGTTTGAGTGCTACCAACGTAGCTGATGTGAGTGCTACCGACGTAGCTGATGTTTGAGTGCTACCGACGTAGGTAATGTTTGAGTGCTACTGATGTAGCTGATGTGAGTGCTACTGAAGTAGCTGATGTTTGAGTGCTACCAACGTAGCTGATGTGAGTGCTACCGATGTAGCTGATGTTTGAGTGCTACCAACGTAGCTGATGTTTGAGTGCTACCGACGTAGCTGATGTTTGAGTGCTACTGATGTAGCTGATGTTTGAGTGTTACCGACGTAGCTGATGTTTGAGTGCTACTGATGTAGCTGATGTGAGTGCTACTGAAGTAGCTGATGTTTGAGTGCTACCGACGTAGCTGATGTGAGTGCTACCGACGTAGCTGATGTGAGTGCTACCGACGTAGCTGATGTGAGTGCTACCGACGTAGCTGATGTGAGTGCTACCGACGTAGCTGATGTGAGTGCTACCGACGTAGCTGATGTGAGTGCTACCGACGTAGCTGATGTGAGTGCTACCGACGTAGCTGATGTGAGTGCTACCGACGTAGCTGATGTGAGTGCTACCGACGTAGCTGATGTGAGTGCTACCGACGTAGCTGATGTGAGTGCTACCGACGTAGCTGATGTGAGTGCTACCGACGTAGCTGATGTTTGAGTGCTACTGATGTAGCTGCCAATCCACCTGTCCCCAACTGAACCAGGCCTAGCTATCATTCCCCTTTTCCCTCCGTCCTAGGGGCTATACTTTAAAATGTGGGATCCAACCAGCTTAATTTGCGGTCAACCAATCCATAAATTCCTTTCAAAAGAAAATTCCAGCAACCTTACCCTAAAAAGGCCAGGTACCCTCTACGCCTACCTCCAGGATGTACTATATTTCACTCCCTTCCTGTGTGAAGGGAGGAGAATGAGTATAAAATCGATGACTGGTTAGTGGGGACTTCCGGTGGTAGGTGATAACTCACTCGGCGAGACGATACTGGAGCATCTACCGATACAATCAGTTGTGATCTGTGTGTGCCACCGTGGCTAGAGCACTATTGATCAAACTAGTGCCGGAAACTTTCTTGAGAATCTTCCTGGTTACATTCTGACGGCTATCACTGTGGTTCGCGGGGTAAAAGTAGAAGTTGATACCCTATTATTCATCACGATATCATTCCGTTTGAGGTAGAGATGAAATATCATTGCTCTCCGTCTCGCACTTTTACGCACGACGAGTTGAAGTTCGATCACACGAGCCAACAAATGGCGCCTTCTGCATCACGTACGTAACTGGCTGGAGGCATGCGTGATTCTTTTAGTGCTAACCACAGTTAAGCTATTAACCTCCATTATAGCTAACTTAACTTGGTTTTGTGTCAGTTGTGTTTTAGTATTGTGGTTTTCTGATGCCAGTTAAACTCCCTTGACTGTGTACGTATGCATATGTATCATTTCCTGTGCATCTTTCTACATGATCTGCACACACTGTGTTGGCCATGCACTGTTTGTACATGCCCCATTAGTAGGTTGTCCCGTTGGTGATTGTACTTGGTTGTATTTGCCCCGGGCCTAGTTATACAACCAAGTACTAATTATACAACCAAGTACTAATTATACAACCAAGTACTAAGAATAATACGAAACGCGGTTAAAATTACGTCATAAATAAATAAATAAATAGATAATTAAATAATTAATAATTAATGTTTGAGAAAACTACGAGGCCTAGAGACATGAACTAACCGGGGATAGATTCGCCTGTGAATGAAGGCACAAACGTATAATCGTCGCTCCTGTTTGTGCTGATGACTTGACCATACGTGTAATTCTATATAACGCCCAGTACCACACCCTTGCTTAATTACTTACATATTGCGCGAAGAAGATTAGTGATGCCCGTGCAGGAGAGCCAGAAGCCACTTGTGTAAACAAGAAGATTACAAGTAAGTTTTTATGTTTGTAACATCTCAAGTCTCCATGCCAGCTGCCAGTGGATTCATTCACGTAAATAAACAATACAAGAAAACATTAAACTGACATATGCCACGCTCTTTACAATAAGCTTACAGTTACATATAAAATACAAGTAAACAATTTTGTCTTGTGCAGCTGGCATGGCAAACTTTCTTTGTGTTGGTGTCAGGCAATTCAATACGTGCTTAATCTTTTTTGCCTTCACCTGGCGTAGCTACTAGGCTCTAGTGGCTTGGCTGTCTTCCTTTATCTGGTTCATCTGGCTTGCATACGCCTACAGCATTGTGTAGCTATCTCCTGAAAGTTGTGTATGCATAACTATAGTGTGTCACCCATCACTGTGCCATTGCTACATCACTGATGAACCTTACTTAGCTCTAGTTGATGTTGATGTGCATTGCTGTATATTGGCTAATAATTTTTATCTGCATGGTGATTTTGCCTATAATGTATTGCTGCATACAATACTGCAATAATGTATAGTTCTCTCCTGTATGTTTTGTATACATAATTACATATACTGTGTACACATCACTGTGCCATTACCATACACACCAATGATGTACTGGCACTTAGCTACTGGTGGTCTTTAGTTACAATGCCACTATTGTGTTGTATCTGTCACTACTGTGACATATTGAGTTGATTTGGGGATAATGCATTCACCATCTAATAGCCTCACCGGGGGGCTGTCACGTTGGTGTATGTACTTGGTTGTATGTGACGCGGTCCTAGTAATAATAATAATAATAATAATAAACCTTAAAATAGCGTGAAGAACCTTTTAAAAGTTTTCAGTATTATCAACTACCCTAATAGAACAGTCACTACTCTAATAGAGCAGTCATTTCTGTAGTTTGGTTAACCGAGAATCCGGATAAGTGGGATCCGGATAACTGAGGTTCCACTGCATTGTGTGCATTACTTGTTTGTGTGCGTACATGTGTGTGGTAGGCATGACTGTTTAGCACAGTAGCCGAAGGCTTTTGCTTTGGTTTGTGTGTACATTAAAGTGACGAGGCAATGTTCAATAGTATGTGTGTATGGAATGCCTGTAATGAAACCTTCTTACTTCAATGTGTGTATTGTGTGTTAATGTCATCCCCGATAGGCCACAACTTTTAGTGCTCACTGGACCTCCATCTTCACGTCCTGATCTGGTCTACTTTGCCTACCACATCAGCAAAGATGTGGGCAGCATGATCTGTGGAGAAGTGCTGCAGGTATGTGAGGGTGGGGCTTGGTATACAGTGGAGCCCCCATCTACTCTAGACACCTTGTATAAGACCATGAAAAGTGGGCTGGCTATTAGAGAGGTGTTTTGATTGTCAGGTTTGATAATGTACAGATGAGACTACTTATTACAGTATCAAGGTGTCTGGGATGTCTTGCTTGAAGGGTTTCACCATGTAATGTACTGTTATTTATTGCTCCCTTAGGGAAACTTGTTGCATAATCGTCAGGCACTCCTGAGCAATAGACAGAATAAATGGCTGAACCAGAGAAACCTACAAGCATTTTATCACAACATAGCAGCCAACAGTATCAGAGATGGAGTGTCAGCAATGTTGCAACTCACCGGTATCGGTAAAATGAGGCCAAACACTGTTGTCATGGGTTACAAGTGTGACTGGAATGTAATCTCCAGTGACAAGTTGGAAGAATACTTTGACATAATTAACAATAGCTTTCATCTCAATTATGGGATTTGTATATTCCGATTACGGGCTGGCTTTGATGTCCGTAATCGTGGTAACGCTAATCATTATGCACCGGTCAGTTCACGGCCCCAGCAGCAGATGCCAAGGAGCTCAGCAGTTGAACTACAAATGGACGACTTAGATGTCAGTATCACTACCGTTGACAGCTACAAGATGGCATTAGAAGTTGGTGCTCTGAAAGAAGAAAAAGAGGAAAACGAGACAAAGGATGATAGCACTGAAGAACTGATCACTATGCCATCCAGATTTGAGGAACGTCAAGGATCTGGTTTTATTGATGTATGGTGGTTATATGACGATGGAGGTATATGCAATGATTGTAATTGCTAGTGTTGTAAGCTAGTGTTTTTGTAAGGTCTGGCAATTCTGTTACCATACTTGCTGGCACAACACAACCAGTGGAAAAACTGTAAGCTCAGAGTGTTCACAGCCACAGCAACATCAGGAGATGTTGCAATTGATTCAACCAGGCTTAGGTGAGCAATACCAGAATTGTCTTTCACGTTATGGACTCAACAGAATAGAGTTTTGTTCCCAAGAGGTGGAGGGTTCCATACACTTTTATCCCTAAAAGAGGATAACTTCTTGATTTATTGCGGCAATGTCAGTCTTGCATAGCCTGACCCTTTTCACATGGTGCTTATCATTAGAAATTACAAGCTCTTGTTCCAAAACAGGAACTTCTAATCATTAAACAGCTACACGAGACTAGGGTTAAACGTTCTTGCGTGTCCAATGTGTTACAGAGCTGTGTATTGTGTGTGTGTGCCTTGTTTTTATATTTAGGATGACTTCATTGTTGAGAAAGTTTCGTATCAACTTCTCTCAAGTAGTGGTAATAGACAACATGCACCTTATGCCATCTGCTGACTCGTGAGTAACCCCTCACTTATGCACTAGTTACTAGTGACATGTTCCTATACAGTATCAATCATTACAAGCAAACTGTTCCTTTCCCAGTCCAGGATGATTCACAATTAGACAATAAGGTTTGCTACAAATAAACAAACACCTTGTTCACATGTTATCTTATTGAATAGACATTACGTCAAATCCGATTGGGTGAATTGATTCGGAAACACTCGTCTGGTCCCGACACAAGAATTATTTTCTTGTAAGTCAGTCAAAATCAGTAATCAACAAATAATTTGTCTTGTACAGGACAATACCAGTACCTCAGAAGAATATTGTATCTGCAGAATTATATATGAGCTGGCTAGAAGTGATGTCCTATAATCTCCCCCCTATTGCTATGGTGAGGGGAAACCAGACAAGTGTAGTAACGTTCTATTCCTAATTGGAGATTTCAATAATGTCTGACACGAGTGATTCATAGCTTTCTAATACTGCATTTTATGTAAATTATATAAATTTTGTTTAAACAAGTAATCTATTTTCTGAATGAATTGCAAATTCTGACAGTCTCCAAGCAGTTTTTGGGTTGTAGATGGTTTGGTCTCTACTCAAGGCCCACACATACTGAACATTAGAAATGTTGTCCTGTGACAGAATTATTATTGACAATTATTGTTGGAGGGAACTTACCTCGTCTCCTTCCACTATATTTCCCTGTTTGTCACGTATGATGCCGATTTGTTGAGCAACAAAAGTTATCACAAACACTGGAACTTTATCCATCAGTTTGGCCACCAAAATCTGTGTGAGAAATAATTTTACTGCATGTCAACAAGTTGTGTATGGCCAGACCACTTTTTTTGCCACAGCTAGGCACTTGGGATAAGAAATAACAAATGTAAATATGATGTATGCCTAAATCCAACACCATGGAGGTAGGTGAAAGTACAGCACTGAATTCAAGAGACCATTTCCACATACCATATGACAGACAAAAGATAATTTTGATGAATTGGTTACATTTGTCAATTTTTAATTCATCAAATGTCAATAAGTGCCTCAAAAGTCAGCGTTTAGATTATCTGTGATTACTTGCTTTTCATCAAAATTGTCAAAGCTGATTAATTGTGAATTCGTCAAATTTTCCTTTCATCAATATTTTCTGTTGTACAGTAGGTGCTTATCTTTAATAATTGCCCTGTGCTGAAATAGAAGTCTGGTTATGCGAGACAACAACTTGTGCTTCTTGCTAACAGTAAAGTCTCTATACTTACATCCACGTGTCTTATGTCCAGTACTCGACTATCTAGTACTCTTGTTCCACGCTGGGCCTGCATATCAATGTGAGCCTTCAGTACATTGAATGCCTGCAAGAATGATAATATTATTTGTGTGAACAAGTAAGTGTTAAGAACCACTCACAGCTTCATGAGACCAATCCTGGAGCACATCTAACTTTGCTTTAAGGAAAGCCTTAGTAATGACAAAATGTAACAAAAACCACGTGATAGTGTTTAACTCACTTCCAGAATTGTTGGGATAATTTCAAACTGAAGATCATTTAAGAAATCCTCTTTGGTGAAATTTGGGTCCACTTTAGCTATCTCACCAAGTGTCTCAGCCATGTCTGACTGTGTCACAACTCCACCTACAGAAGATGTGTGTATAATGAGGTCACAAGAAAAATGACTTACTGACTGCATCTTCAACTCTGTCTGTGACCACCCGAGATGTGCGCACTAAAATATTGTCACTTTCATCGTAGCGAATTTTCATAGAATAGAGAGCTGTTTGTGTACACTGTATGACACATATTAGGACACATCATATCTCACCATTTGATACTGGGTTAGTCTGGAAGGTGTCTCTAAATTGTGACCAATATGACAACCACTTAGATTGCTTATGAACTGTCACTCCCTTGACATCCCTTTATTAAACCAGCAAAGTGCATTATTGCACTAGTTGATAATTGAGTTTAAACGTACTCATTTGGCTCAATAAAGTGAGCAGCATTTTTACCAGCAGATCTTGCTGGGTCTGACCGTTTGAGCAATACCTCAGGACTCTTGTACGGTTGTGATTCAGTAATGATGTCTTCAAGCAATTCACTCTTAACAGTATTAACACCCTGTGGTACAAAATGTTATATTAGTCGTGTGATAAGAACTTGTAATATTACCCTAGCAACTGTTCTGTAAGCCTCAGTTTGACTTAATTCCTCAGTTTGTTGTGACACTTTCTTGGCGGTGTCCTTGGCAGACTGAACAGCTTGTTCAACTGGTTTAGACTGTGAGGCATTCCTGTAAGTCTGGTCAATTGGTAGCTATGGTTACATTCTGATTACAAGTAAAGTACCTTTAATGAGAATGAGCTGAACTTGGTCCATTGTTGTCTCATGAACGAGTAGCTCGTTACAAATGCTCTTCCAACAAGCAGACGAATCCCCAGGGCTCTAGCTCGTAAGGATAGTAACATTTGGGACCGACCTAGTCTGGAGGCCTCTTCTTGCAATTTTTTAATACTTTGCTGAAGGCAAATCAGAACTGACTCTTGCGCAGATTGACATAACACACATACCTGCATTTCTTCGTTCTTCTCTAATCCTTGCCTTACGTTGTTAAAGAAGGTTTGAAACATGCCTGGTTTATTACTGTCCTTACTACCTCCTCCCCTGTTCATCACATATCGCCTGCTGATCGCATACTACACGACACGTCAACGTACAGACATACCAAGAACATTTAAGTGAATATTCACCTTGGACAAGCGATGGCTTTTACACTGCAATCTGAGACGCCACATCTCTCTAAACGATTTTTTTGGCCTTCGCTACAATCTAGTAAGAAACTGCATCGACTACGGCACGTGGGTTTTTAATTCTATATAATGCACATTCTACGATAGGTCAGCATTTGAAGGATGGCACTTCAGGAGCCTGAGGTTGACGAGGACGAGTGGTATCCTGTAAAAGACCAATTTTCTGTGAGGAAACAGGTTAGCCGTAGTCACCAACAGTTTCGTATCGCACAGGGGGAGTCCTCCAATGACGCTGTGGTGATCAGCTTTACAGGGGTGTCCAGTTTTACCACTGGAGAAGAACCAGTATCTAGGGAATTAACGCTAGATGAGTTTGCAGCTTTACAACGGCAAATGGCCGAGTTATACCCGACCCTACTAGAAACCAGTATCACTCTAGAACTCCCTCAACCTCCTCGTGGTTTAATGAGCCTCATCACGTCCATGCATATTCCAGACCAATTCTTTGTTGATGCAGAAGAATACTTCTACCAGTTATCAGACCACTGTGGTGTAGATAATGTGCTCCACGTCTTTCTGGAGCTTGTGTACGACTTTGAAGAACGATGGGGGGACCTCAATAGAACATTCTATGCCAGTGAGTGGAAGTCAGCACTGAAGGAATATGAGCAAGTAGTGGCCAAGAGGACCCAATTAGTGTTTACATCTATGGAGGAATTACATGGCTACTATGAAGAGGAAGATGAAGCTTTTTTCTTTTTAGATAGGAAAGAGAAAAGACATTACGAATACCAGTCTAAGCCATTTGAGGATTTGTGTGATGTTGTATTAGATAAGAGAAACAATGCAGTGGCCAGATTGTCAGATGTTCACTTACCAGTAACAGAGTTAGCACAGGCCATGCAAGAGCAGACACAATGTCAGGAACACTACCTTGAAGCAAGAACTCAGTTACAGCAGCTTCAACTAGAACACTATCAGGCATTGGCTGAAAGGATGGAGCTTCGACTGAGACGTACCGAAGAGGACAAACACTGCTTGTCTAGTGTTTGGGACCGCAGAGGAGATGGACGAATAATTCAGTTGCATGACACTTTAAATGGAGCCATTGTTAGTATGTTGCAACTGCACTGTCAGCAGTTAGCGGATCAGAAAGAACAAGCTCTTCTCTCCATGGCTATGGTGAAGGAGGGACCAAACATGGCACATGAAGTGGCCCAAAAGGAAGACGAAGTGTTTCGGATACAACTACAATATTTAAATTTGCAGCAGCGTCTGCTGGAAGAAGAGGAGACCAAACTCAAATACAAGTTGAACTATGTTGCACAAGAACAAAAGGAAAAATTAAAAAGGAAACTAAACAGGATCCCAGCCAAGATAGCACAAATGAGAATCAAACAGGTATTATTAAGATAACATGTTAGCGTGTTTTAATGTGAGAATATCTAGCGCGAGTGTCGGACAATGTTGGAAGAAAGGAGTAAAAGAGTTATCAATGTTGAGGAGAGCATTTCAGCTCAGTTAGCTTTTCAAATGGTAAGCCGACTATGAGCAAATTGAGTGTAATTAAATTTGTCCGCTCCTTGTAGAAGAAGCAGTTTATTAAACATGATGAGCAGAAAAGACAACAGGAATTTCAAGCTAGTCGACAGAAGACAATTCATAGGTTGAAAGAATACCAAGAAGTGAGTGACACATATTTCATATGTTGTTAGTAGTGTTTTCATAGCGTAACATCTCACCTCAAAGACTGCCACCACCTCGTTACCAACCTCCATCAATGAGAGGTGGACAAAAGAGGAAAGCTTCATCAAAGAAGGTTGTAGCTCATGATCCATTAATGCCTTCCATGAGAACACTAGAGATAGCCTCACTTGTGGTTAGCCGACAGGAGCAGCCTCAAGCACCACCCATACCACCACCACCAGATATTGACCCATATACTAGACAGTTTATCACAGATAGTAACTTGACATCACTCTTGCCTTCGTCATTGGATATGCCAGCTCCTCCTGCACCAGCACCACCTCCCCCTCCCCCTCCTCCACCCCCACCAGCTCCTCCCCCTGCAGCAATGGCTACTGCAGAGAAAAAGTTTGAAACTAAGATGACAAAACAAGTTACAGAAAATCCTAAATCACCGTTGAGGGCAGAAATAACAGCAGCAATCATTTTAGGTGCTAAAGAAAGGCTTCGTAAGTCAAAAGTAACTGAGAAAAAAGGCTTGTCAACAGATAATGCAGACTTTCTAAGGCAAAAGATACAAGAAAAATTTACAAACACTTTCAGTGAGAGCCAAGATGTTGACAATGACTCATCTGATGGAGAAGACAACTGGGAAGATAAATAAAACAATAAAATCAATGCCAATCTTCTGTATATTAATGTTAAAAAAATTTTTTATGCTGATTTTTAACTTATAAGTCTGTATGATGGCCCTGAGTGTTTGATGGTGTATGTTCATGTCTTGTATGGTTGTATGCTACTGGTGATTGTCTCTTCCATGGTGGAGGCTCTGCAGCAAATTTTCCACCCGTTTCTGATATCACCTGACCTGTATTGGGATCAACTACGTTACCAAACTCATCAGCTGTTGTAAGTAGCAGTGTTCGAGATGAATAGGATGTTGTGGCAATCCCTTGAGACCGTCGGTCCAGCCAGTAACGTGGCATGCAAAACAAGGAAAATGACAATAACAAAACCTGAAAAAGAACAGTGGAACATTCAACGGCAGCTCTTTATGATGCTTCACTGCTTACCATTACACAAGTGCCAGCCTGAGTGATGGTCGGGTTGTATTGTGATACGATTTGCTGTAATCTTTTTAGCTGTTTTAGTAGTGACTGGTTCTGGTTCTCCAAGTTGAAAACTTTCGCCTGTAATTTCTGATTAGATCTTGTGCAATGTTCCACACGTTCTTCTAATCCATCGATGTATTCTTTCTTCCTCTGACGACTCTCTTTAGCTGAGATCTAATGCAAACTGATGAAACAGAACAGCCATATACTATAGTTGACAACCTTATTTTTGATCTTTCTTTGAACTCGTTTTAAGTGTCTTTCCTCTGTCTACAAATACAACAGACGTTGTCATCATTTGATGGTGGTGATATTACAAGACTTACTTTCGTAAGAGGAACATCTGTTGGAAGTGTGATGCCTTCTAGCGCAAGCAGTGCCTTTTCTTCTTCAGTTATTTTTGCAATGTGCTTAGAACGGCCACTAATTTTCCCAGCTCTGCTGGGAGTCGAAGATGACTGATCAGCCAACTCAATCTCAGCTGGTCACAGCGGCAGAAGATATAATACCATCATACACACAATATCACACACTTACCCAGATCTAGTTTAACATCTGTATCCTGTTGGAGCAAGGATTCTAGGGTAGTATTATTAGTGATCCCTAGGGACAATAGTTCATTATCGTTGACAAACACATCGGAAGGATGTAGTGCACTATGTGGTTGTGGTGGACTATTGGTAAATGCTTCTG
Source organism: Dysidea avara (assembly GCF_963678975.1). Taxonomy (NCBI): domain Eukaryota; kingdom Metazoa; phylum Porifera; class Demospongiae; order Dictyoceratida; family Dysideidae; genus Dysidea; species Dysidea avara. The sequence goes on along the minus strand of NC_089278.1, from coordinate 3,158,668 downwards.
ACATGCTAGAGTTGCTCAATGGAGAAGAGTAGGCAGCATCACTGATGTTACCATCACTGCTGACTGGAGAGTTAACAAATGGAAGTGTCGTTTCTTCTGGTTGAAATAAAGTCGGCAATGTTTCATTAGGAATCAGCCCCTGTAGCACGATACAACAATCACTTAAGTATCAGTAGTTTAAATGTCAGGTAGGTGAGCATACTTATCAAGGACACTGCTATACAACACAGGCCATACCATGCCATGTACTCTGTACCCTAGCAAGTTAATACGTCTCTCGTACAAAAACGTGTGTGGGGCAGTCAAGGTTACTTACATACTCATCGTTCAATAAAGTCTCCAGCAAATCAGCACCATCTAAATTAAATATATCTTCTCCCATAAAGTTTATTGTACTGTCTGAAGTTTGGACGTTGCTTAAAACTGGCAGATTATCCGCCACGGTAGTCATCGCTTAGTCCCCGTACTCTGATTACTGTCGGGCTTTTGTTGGGGATATTACTCCACCTTCTTCCAGCGTGTTAACCTTGACGTGGCACCCAATGACGTTATTGGACTTAAAATGATTAATGATGCACAAGTTTCAAAAAAAGGTTGCGTCATGTAAACAATTCGAATTATTGACACCCACCTTTCAATTTTTCGCGCATTTCGCTCAAGTGTGGGAACCGTCGGTGGGAACTATCACGAGTAATGACTGATGAACTACAGACTGATGTACTTGATATTGATGTTGCGTTGGAGAAGAAGGCTGCCAGTAATAACCTGTCCGTGATTAACGTTAAGAGTATTTTACACGTAAGGTGGCTCATAGTAAATACTTCGTGTATGTGTGAAATTTGTTGTTCGTATAAGTACAGTGTGTATATGTGCACACCACACACACATACACACGTGACACACACCTATGATTTTTTGAACGTGGTTTAGCATATTCTGAAAGATGATGCTGTGGTGTCAATGGCAAAAAAGTTGGTGGAAGAAGATAGCAGTGATCATGGTGAGGTTGAAAAGGTGAGCATTATAGTCTGCGAAGCAACTAGATCATAAGCAGCAGGAAATCCCAAAGTGCCCATTATTCCAGATTGTAGATTCCTTGTTTTCTGTCACCCGCCCGCATGGTAATTTTAGAGCCACATGCAAATTTATTATTGCATTTGATAGTCACGTGACCTGAATATTAATACTGACAGGGAGTTCAGTTGTGTGGTCATGTCATTGGGATGAAGACTAGCTTATTGAATAGGTGGACTATGATGTGAGTTTCTGATGTTATTTAGTGCATGGCCTAATACTAGCAGTGAATCCTTCAAGTAGCCATTGGTAAACTTGAGATGCGCATCAACACGAGTCCCATTCTCATTCTGTTATTAATGTGTAAAACATTCAAAAAATTTGTACTGTTGAAGTTGATGGTACAGAATCAGGTTAGTAAGTACAGTACTAGCTAGCACGTGTCACCACAAGCATGGCAAACCCAGCAGCTCTATACGTAAATGCCTTTCTGGCTGCTCAGGAAACACTGCAACACTTCAAATCTAACCTTTCAAATTACAACTAACCTTGAATCTAGCTCTCCTGGATTTAAAAGAAAAAAGCAATTTGGAGTTAATGGGCTCCCTTTAATATCCTTGATATTAAATAATAGATTTCAGCAATATGATAAATAATAGCTGCCCGCCCGCATGGTATTTTTTGCCTGACTAGGACGGGAAACAAGGCATTTACAATTTTTGGCCTTATAGAGAGATTCTACTGTATTTTTGCACTTCACTCCAAATAATGCATAGCTGGCAATTATGCACCTATCGATGTAACCCCCCCGACTACCACAGATACAGGCTGAGGTGGGGGTTTTATCGCTGAAAATTACTATTCCCCATCGGGTTGGCAATACAAACCCTGACAAAAGCTCAACTAGCATACCCCGGGGATAGTGGGGCTATAGGAGGGATTTGTACAGTCGAGTGGCCCGGGTCTATAGATTCAGGTTGTGAATCAGTTCAAGTTGACCCTAGTACTAATGTGGTAGCTAGAAATGCTTCTAAAGGTACACACTTCTGCATTGGTGAATGTCTTTGGTAAAGACAACCTCAGGAAAATTTAGCAATCAATTCTCCCACCATCCCCGACCTTCACCCACCCTTAACCTGTATCTGTGGTACTCGGGCATTACATTGATAGGTGTATTATTTTCTTTGGTATTCAGGTCTTGTTCATCCTGAACCAATGTAGTATCATGTCTAGTGTTATTCAGCTGCTTTTGCGAACAGTTTCTCTGGTGATCCCTACTGGTTTGTTACTGCATGTCAATTCCTTTGTAGCCAATCATGACAAGATCTCGAGTGAGACAGTTCACTAAGTCAGCAGATGTAGACATTGGTGTTAAGGTATGTGCATTTGCAAGAGAATTGTCATTGTTTACTTCAATAGGATAGTGCTGAAATGTCAAGCAGAGAAAAGGTAATTTGCTGACAACATACTTTACTGTGGTGGTTGTGGCTGATGTGATAGGCAACATTTAAAGATGTAGATTTTCCATCTTCGGATTCATCAGATGATGAGGAGTACCAGCCTGGGCAGGTGTGACACACATGCACACGCACACACACACACACACACACACACACACACACACACACACACACACACACACACACACACACACACACACACACACACACACACACACACCTTCCTTCTCTGCTACCCTTTGGGTCATGTGGCCTTCAAGGGACAGACAGCAGCAAAAGTGGACACTCAAGCCACCACGGTTTACTGGCAATGGTCATGGCGCAGCTGCACGGAAACCAGAGGACCCATTGAACTCCAGCAGCAGCATGTGCCCTGGCATTATGACAGTGTCCACCAACTGTCCTAAGTGCAGACGTAAGTTTCCCCTGGAGGCTTGCAAAACCTCCACAGGGGCACCAGATTGGTGTGTACCAAATGATACTATCAGGTGGTATCCTGGACTTGGCACACAGTAACCCAACCTTGTGATCGTTGTCAGTTTAGCTGGCTAAAAGCCGTTGCCCATGGGTCACCTCATTGAGGTGCTGACCAACATGGTGTTAAAAAACACAAACACACACCACACATACACACACTTAGTAACACAGGTTTATAACATCCTTCACTTTTAGGATGAACAGACTTCATTTTGCAGTAATGCAGACTATCCAATGACAGACAACGAGTCAGACATTCATGGTACTCCAGTTATGGTCTCCACTCCAACTGCTGCCATTGAAGACCAAGCAATGACCAATGAGGTAATTGAGATGCAGGGGGGAGAAGAAGTTTATCTCCCTTTGCAGGCTCTGATAGCTAACAGGACTCGCTCTAAGTTACCTCTTAAGGACACTCCACTGTCACTACTGGAAGGTAGCTACTAATGAATGTTCTATTAGAGGGTTTTATTAAATTTGCTAATTTGTTAGTGAATGTTTTATTAGAAAGTTTTAGGTGGAACTTAAAAGTTCTGTATACAGTAGATATTCCAATGCTGTCACCATTCATTGCTGACTCATTGTTCAGCTGCTCTACAGATTCCTGAGGTCATGCCTACAACGTCAACACTGTGTGATGGAGATGACCAGGAATGGCAGAGGTGGCTTCAAGAGCTGTTTTGCAGTGGTGAGCATCTATATTGCTGTAAACATTGAAAGTTTGACATATCTAAATGAGCATGTAGCACAAAGTTGTTCTTTTCTTAGTGCTTTCAATATTACTTGCCCTCATGCATGTCTTGTTCACTTTTCAGACCAGACGACAGTAGTTGTCCCAGAAGAGGAAGATGATGCCGAGTACAATGTCTACGCTGACCTTCACTCTGATGAAGACTATGAGGAGTTGCGTAATGATCGAGCCGTCCATATATCTCGTGAGTCATCATGTAATAGTGATTCTTAATACATTGTGTACCGGACTGTGCTGTAGAGAAGGAAGTTGATGGTTTAATGGAAGAACTTCTTAAAACTGTGAGTGATCCCTTCTGTGTTGTTAGACTGCACAAGACCATGTGATGCTCCGTGCAGTGTGAAGATGATGATTTGTTGATGCCAACAAATTCAGTTGAGGTCACACAACAGGGGACTGTCCCCATGATATCATGTCAACTAACACAAGAACAATCTACCACTGTATGTAAGCAATTGCAACAAGTGAGGGAATTTCCCTGATGGCGATTTTCATGTGCTTATCTGTTTTGTGCATGCTCTTAGCATTTTCAGCTACTCTTGCAAACATTTCTTTTGTCTCGATACGAGCCTTCACTGATGTTCATAGCCCAGCTGTGCAGCAAGGCCATGGTACCTGTAGTAGTCAGTTTGTGTTCACCTGAGCTGTAGCTCATATGTTGAGTCAGAACAAACAAGTTGTGACATTCCCCATTCATGGGAATTTAGGCAGGAGCATGATTGTGCAGATTGTTAGTAAAGATATATTCAAGAGTGACTCTTCATAATATTATTGACTCCGATGAACACAAACAGGCCACAATAGAGAGGCCATTATTATTGTTGTTACTACACAGAATGAGATTATTGATCAAAGTGATGCTCCTGATGGTGCCATCCCTTCCTGGGCCATTCCTCACCTGGAGGATGGAAAGGAACTGATTGCACAGTTGGACCCAAGCAATGACAGTGTTGACCACCCCTGTATGTGTTTGTTTGTTTACTTGTTGTGTATCATAATATGGTCATTGTTAACTCCAGGGGTGGATTGTAACCGCCATATTATCCCTGAGCCCGTCATCAATATTATTATGAACTATGAGCTGTTCTGGGACTTTCCCCAGTTGCTTCCCACCACTGGATTTGGTGAGAATGTGATTTGTATACTGTGTGTAGCTGGTGTAGACAATATACTCTAATAGAACATACACTTAATGATAGTAATTATATACCCTAATATGCCTTATTATTACAAGTTATTACATTAGTGTGAATGAAGTTATTGTTTGGTTGTGGCACTAACCTTGCATCATCTTTATTGTTATACATGTTTGAAAGGTCTTGCTATCTTGTCCTGCTGTTTAGTTAGTAATAGAATGTATTGTTGAAGTGTACAGTTAGATATTGTTCATATGCTCACCTTAAGTGTCTACACTCCATGTTAAAACATGCACGAGTTAGCATAACAGCAATATCTTAACTGTTGTTATTGTTTCTTGGCAAAACTAATATGTTTATTGAACAATGTAGCTCCATTGTCAAGCAATTCCACTGAGTCTGCAGCACAGAATAGAGTGAAGTTCACTGCAGCTGAAGACAAGTAAGCTTCTAATATTGTTGGGTGTCATTTTTGATTTGTGGTTCCCAGTTTACTAGTCCTTGGGCTGGACCACTATGAGAATGCCTGGGACAAGATCACTGTTAACCTTCTACCAACAAAGACTTCCAAGCAGGTGAGCTTAAGAGATAGTACTGTGCTCCCTGTCATAAGCCACCATTGTAGCTACAAATTCATGCTAAGAATTTACGATCATCTCGTACTGCAGACAATGTTGTGAAGGTAATAGTAGTTGTGGCCATATCCATCTGTATTGTTAGAGTTGTCTTTGCAGCATTTTTGTAAAACTAAGGAAGTGAAAATACCATTTAAGGAAGAGCCACCTGTACAGCTTCCTAACTGGGTCATGGTAAGTGTGGCTGCACCAGCCATGGGGGTGTGGCAGAAATATAGCCTATCATGTGCTGTTGTGTACTAGGCATACCAGCAGAGGAAGGCAGGAGAGAAGTCCAGTAATGGTGGTAGCTCCACAGGGGTATCATCTCCTGCTAGTGTTAGTGGAAAGAAGAGTCAACAGCGAGTTGTGCCTAAGTCATCATCACGATTTCCACATGATCAGCAAATGACTGATGTGTTGGCAAGTGCAGGACTGGAGGTGTGTGCACTAGCACCACCCCTTCACTTGATGATGCAATATGACATCACAGGTATCAGACTACACAGCCAGGTTCTCTTATTGCTATCTCATGGAGATTAAGGTGAGTAGGGATGTCTTACAACTGGGTACAATGTCCTCAAATAGAAGCACTGGTGCTTATTGTTAGTAATTCCCCAGATAAGAAAGCCCCCTTTAGATCAAAATACTTTAATGAAGCAGTCACAACTGTTCATAGCATGCAGGTGTACATGCCTCACCTCCTAAATTTGTATTTTAGTCAATGTTAATTCTTGTTAGTCGGCAGTTGGTGGGACAGTATACGAAGAGTTACTGAAGGTATTATTGGATGCGGAGAGGTGCAAGCTCAGTCAGTCAGAGGTGACCAGTCTACCATGCAATGTATTGTGTTGCTTATACATTATATCTATTAGACATATGGTAAGGTATCAGAAATCCTTGCTCCTTGGCCACAGCTATTGAAGATATTTAGTGACTACTTGGAATGTTCTGAGGCAATAAAGGCTAACGTAGTGAGTAGGATGGTGATGTCTTATATTTATAATATCCTTTGTACAGTTGTCACAAAAGATTGAAGTCAGCCATGCCAAGCAGTTTCTATCCAGATTGCAGGTAGGTTATTGAGACTAAAGAGATTGATAGCAGTTTACACTTTGACATTGCAGGAACGTTTCAAGACTTGTCCACAGAAATTTGATGATATGCTAGCTACATTAGACCAACCAGACCTTCCACTGGACCAGGTAATATAGTATACATACTATTGTAGTAAAAATGTGTTCTGTAGTTAAGACAACAAGCATTGTCACTGCTCAAGGAACATCAAGACCTCACAAGAGATCTCCACTGCTTTCTGCTACGCATCTGTCCCCCACCAACGTACAATAACAGTGTGATGTTTTACTAAATAATATATCTTACAATACAGGGAGGCTGATACGTATGAAGAGGTTAACCTACTGAGCGGCAGTAATGATAAAGTGAGCAGTTCTTCAAGTGTAAACCACACCCTATTATTTTACCACAGCTGGATCAGTTTGAGGATATGGCTATTACTGATGGTAAAAGAAAATCAAGGAGTTGCGATTCACGTGCAGTGAAGGCGCCTAGGGGCAAGAAACGGAAAAGAAATGACGATGTAGTTAGATAGCTAACAGGATCACGTGTGCACACACAAAAATTTCACTTGTGGTATTAAGTTTGAATTGCAGACCACGTGTCTGGGTATGGACTTCAAGCCGCTTCGTTTAGGGGTAACATTCTGCGACACAAGATTTCTGGTGAGCATGTTCAGCTGATGGTTACTGTAATAGGCTTATACACAGGTCGCAGTATCTCCATTAAGTACCATAGCGGATCTGAAAGAAGAAATTACACGTGTGTACGCGGGACTTACCGGTGCGCTAGAAAATCGAAGTGAATCGTGAGTTTCAGTTCTCTCTTTGCTGAGAAAAATTCCATCTTGTTACATAGTCAAGAAGGCGAGGCTACACACATACAAGATGGACGTGGTTATTTGGTATCTGATGATTATCAAGTAGGACTTGTATTCGATCACGTGGACACCTTGTTCGCACTAACTAAGTCACAACTACTAGATAAATACTCAGCCCAGTGGTCGACACCTTCCTGCCCAGTAACTCCACAATCCAGTCGATCTAGTGTTCCAGCCTCTAGTAATATCAGCACAGGTATATTAAACATATGCAAGGGGACGTTGTCACTCCTCCAATAGCCACTTTATTGTACAATAGTCAAGATCAATTTTTCTTGCTGTGTTTTTGTGTGTACAACTTGCTGAAACAACTTTAACTGGCCTTAGAAATTCATTAAAAAATATATTGGCCTTGTTGGTTGACTTTGACAATTGTACAGTTGCTATTGGAGTTATACCTCCTTGTATATGTGTAGACAATCAGTTGTAGGTGGTCTGAGCTCCTTTTCAGAGGGTTTTCATTTTTTTAACTTTAGCTGTTCAGATTGGCTCACCTGTAGTGAAGAGTCCCTTTACACATCTGAGTATTGGGTCAGTTTCAAAGACAAGTAAAGTGAAAGAAACCACTACAATTGTGAGAAAAGATGAAGAGGAAAGTGATGCCTCAGAAACTGACTGTTCTGTCAACCTAATTCCAGAACCTTTGGAGGGTAGCTCATTAGTTACATTAAATACAGAATCAACTAAGGACAAGGCTAAGCACAGTACTCAGGTAAAGGCAGCTGATACTTTAGCAGCAGTTGTTACTGCACAAACAAAATCTAACGAAAGTGCACCTGTGACTATCAACGATACTGCCAAAAAGGCTGACACTTTGCCATCAGCTAATTCCAGCAAGAAAAAAACAATTCCAGTTGTTAACACTGATAGTGATTTAACTAGTAGTGACAGTGATTTTGATGTAACTCCAACAACTAAGAAGGGAAGAAGTGAAGGGAAGCCACCTAAAGTTAACACAAAGCAGCTTAAGGTTATACCTAAAAAGAAAAGTAGTAAGAAGCAGACACAAGGGCAGGTAATGCATATGTGTGTTAGTATTGGCTGTTGCTGCATCTGCTACTTCAGAATATTACGAGTACATCTGAAGCTGTTCCAAGTGACAAGACGAAAAGTAAGCCAGTGTTCAACCTAACCGCCATCTTAACTCATTACTTTATCTCAGTTAGCGACAGTGATGAAGCAACAGGTAAGACTGACAAAACATCAGTGCAGAAATTTCAGCTTGCTACCGATGGTATGGAATTACTATTGATCACTGATATGTTGTCTTTGTAGTTGTAGAGTCTCAAGCTACCACCACCAAAAAACTGAAGGCTAAGAGAAAACTGGACAAGGCATTGAGTGCGATTCCAGAAAAGAAGTCGAAAAAAAAGTACACCAGTGCAATTTCTAAAAAAGAACTTGAATTAGCTAATACTTCCTCACAGTCACTGATACTTGATAATGAAGAGCTCTGGACGGAGTAACATCACAAGTACACCACATGAGCATAATTATTACATATTAATGCAGTTTTTTACAATGAAATTTTTATTGCTCTTTTTACATATGTTCATTGTTCTGGTGGTGTTACTTCTTCTTCTGTGCAGTCTTCCTTACCAAGGATAGTACGGAAAATGTTGATTGCTTTCAATTTTGACCTTATAGTGGTAGAGAATAGACCATTTTTGCCAGTTTGATATGGTGTCCTACCCACCAGGGCACCCTCCACTCCTCGTAGTGGCTGTGGCTTGGTTGGCATTTCAGGTTTTCTTGTGCTAGCACGATGGTCTTCGGAAACATCTTTTAGTCCTTCCAGCCAGGCAAATCGTGAGCCTTCTATAGCTTTTATAGACTCGTCAGCATTTTCAAAGGAGTTCTCTGTTGCAAAACAATACTGCAATGAGTCACCAAAGCTTTTGAGACGAGAAATTTCTTCTCTAAGGTGTTTTAGTGCTCTCCTAAGTTTACTGACATCCTTGTTCTTGCTAACAGCATCCATTAAAGTATAATTTGCTGTTAACTCTAATACCTCAAGGAAAGCCTGCCTGGGCAGCTTAATGGAACTATCTTTCTCCCACAATATAACTTCTGCCTTTGGTCCCTTGGTGAAGTGTATTCCAAATGAGTTGCTAGCATCATTCAATCCTGTGTAACTAATACTGTCCCATAACACTGTTGCCAACCCATCCACCTGGCATGGATCCTGTACTATTAGCTTCCTGACAAAAAGCTCTTGTTCTTTGGATAAGTGTAAAACCATCTTATCTGTGTTAGAGCTAGTGTGAAATTAGCGGTTGTCATGTCACCAATTAACAGCAATATTTTTTCTATTACCACATCTGCTACACAATAATAAGGTACACATTAAATGTATGTACAGGCTTTAATAATATTAACTACTGGCTACTGTTATTTTGCAGTTCTTTCTGCAGTTCTTCTTTAACAGCAGTGAGCTCTGGAATATTTGACATTATCTTCAAAAGTGTATCCCATGTTTTTGGTGATTTGCCACCAGGACTGCTTAACCATCTGTGGAACAGTTCTTGGCAACAGTGTTCAACAGAACGAGGATAATCTTGTTTGATGATGGTCACTATGTCACCACGTTTGTCCAGGTCCAGAGCATAGCCGATCTGTTCCCAATGACTGGCCAGTCTGGGGACCACTTTAGTTACCAATACCTCCATGGTTAAACCTCCACCTAATAACAGATACATCCAATATTGTATGACAGTTTACACACTACCTTGGTGAGACTCAAGATGATCAGTTGTTGTGTTGCTTGGTAGTTGACAGAATGTAAGTTCCTTGCCGGCATCATCTACTACACTTAACTTACAACCAGGAAAGCTTGTGTTACTCCCTGTTGAGTTCTTCATTTCCAGGGCTATGTAGGGAGGATATTCTGGACTACGTGAGTAGTCAACCACGTCTTCCCACAAAATCTGTTGATATTATTAATACTTTAATATTTCAATTACTTTGTATACCTGATTTGGAGTACGTTCAGAAATGCTCCACCCACTGTTAGTAGTGTCTGTGAAACGAACAGAAAGAGTACGAGAGTATCGTATCTTTAATGCCTCCATCATGACTTCCCCAGGTAGTCTATCGCTATTGCATTCTTTGATATGCTATTTTATCAACACAAATACATAAACAACAACAGTTCATGCATTGTTTACCTTGCGCATACTGCGGCTTCTCAGGGACACGTAGACATACAGTTGCCACACTGGAACACTTCGGTTTTCTGGTATACAAACATGTACAGTTGCTGCTCTGATAATGGGAGCAACAATGCTCTGTAAGCCAGTACCCAGTTTATCTACAGCAACTGCAAAAAAAGAGAAACTTTTTGTAGATAACACACCATATTCTAGCCCTGGTTTGAAAATACCACCCGGAAATTTCTTAAAATCAAAGCAAGATGTGTTGAAAGAAGCTCGGACAAATGAAACATGTTCAGACAATTCTTCTGACAACTCCAAACTATGAGGAATTTTTATTTCCACATCCTTTTCAAAACATTTGGGATATGCATCCACACAAAATACTGCAGACACCAATGTCATGTTTTGAGGGAGAGCAAATCTTCCTGAGATGCTGACACCAAACGTGATAGAGGCTTCAGTTCCTTGCTGTACAGCACCACTTGGTATATTGATACTAAATCCATGATCATCCCAGCTGTGTTGGCAACCTTCTGGACCACAAGATATCTTAAGGGTGTCAATATACTGGATAGGTAAATCTAAAATTAAAATGAGAAGATTTGTATAATTGGTTGTCCCAGATTGAATTTGCAGCTGCAAAGATGGGCCATAATGGTCCATGGATGGTAGGACAAACTAATTTGCTTCCATATGCATGCTGGTATAACAATACATTTGGTATAACAATACATTTGGTACAACAATACATTTGGTATAACAATACATTTGGAATAAAAAGCTGATTCACAGTTCATCATCAATGATAGGCCACTTCAAATGAGACTGTAGTCCACCCATAACCCACCATTATTGTCATTATAATATATTTTTTTCTAAAAACACTTCTGTGCTGCTGCATTGCTAAATAGCACAATGAAAAAAAGAATGGTTCTGGTGGCTGCTAGCTACCAGTTTCATGGCCTAGAGATCCCTTCAGGATCGAGATTTTATAAGCCTCCAGGATAAGGACCAAGCACACTATAGGATGGGAAACTACAGTTTCAATAAATAGTAGGATCACTTGTCAAACAATGAAATTTTATGAAAATTTGCTCATATATGACAAAGAAGGTCTAGACTATACTATGTGAATGGTGACAATGTGCTTTGATCCTTCCTCAAGGTGACACACAGGCACTCACCATAGGTAGATCTGCGACCGCGGTCAAAGTCTAAGGTCAAGGCCACCAAAATCATGCCAAGTCAACGGTAACCCACAATCGAAAAAGTACTGAAATATCATCACTAAATCACTGGTCAGAGATCGAAAAAGGCTCTTAGTCACAGGTCAAAGCAAAATTTTGGCTGGTCAAGATTTTGACTGCAGTCGCAGATCTACCTACAGTGAGTGCCTGTGTGTCACCCCCTTGTTCCTGGCTTATATTTACATCATCATGTGCACTCATTCTCTAGCTATGGTTTGTACATTATACATGTATGGAAACATTAACCAAGACATAACAGATCACCCATGAGACCACGTGATAAATTTACGACAAATTAACTGAGCAACTCATACCAGGATCTTCCGAGTAGACATCACTCGGGTTCATACTTTGTGATCGTCCTATACCACTATCGTCTTCCAAATTGCTGTCTCTTGGAGAAACTTTCAGTTTATTAGTATTCGAGGTGGTAACATCACTTATAAGATCAGAGGTGGATATCTCCGTTGCCATTTTTCAGCATCCACCTTTACGCATTGCTATTGACCTTTATTATTTCATTTTCAAAGTGTAAATCACTGCATTGATAGTGCTTCTTTGTCTGTCTTTCACGGGACTGGAACAGTATTCACTGCTACCATAGGGGAGCGTAACTATAAGCTTGTATCGCACCCAGTTTGCAACGGTTTGACAACTATGTATATGTTAAGCGCAGGTGCTTAATTACACTTCAGGTTGTAGGTCATAGATACCGGTATTAGAGCAGTGTACACTGTACAGCCCCAGTCAAGCCCACCTTTGGCCTCTGTACAACTACATGCTTACGTGCAAGTGTGCCCCCTCCAGAAGTTTCTAATCTTACATCGGTAGAGTAGTAAACAACTCTAATAGTACAGTCATTGCAATATTATCAGATGTTTATGCAAAATTGACACTGAACTCCAATCATAGACCACAGATTTAATAATGATTCCCCTTGCATGGGTAGAGTATCTATGATTCTGCCTCAGCTATCTGTGGATTTACAGAAATGGGCTAATTAAATTGCATTGATAGACACAACTGCATGATGAGCACCACCCATTAAAATGTACTTGATGCTTCAGCATAAAGTCAGAAACCAAACCTTTTATAGAAAAAATACATCAAATAAATAAATAATCAATATACAAAACAAATATCAAGCCAACATAACACCACTGCTCTTGTAGAAGGTATCCCTCACGATGGCAGTACGACCATGACAAGATGGCTTCAGTGTGACAAAGTCAAGGATCTTCCATCCATAATTCATCGATGACAAAAGAGGAAAACAATATTTTCTATCTGGTGGTACTTCTAGTCTTTTCCTAAGGTAATTGTACCGGCCTTCTCCATGACGGCTTATCCCATCGTAAAGTAATCCACGCACATTGCTGTTAGCTGGGCTCATATCAACAAGGGTAGGACTAGCTCTAGGAGAGCTTTTTATGCTAGTGGGAGATGGTGTGGGTGACGTGTGCACTGCAGACCCTTCCAATTCCTTGATTCTTTGGGAGAGGGAATCGTTCAGTTGCATTACCTTCTTTTTGGGGTGAGACTTGACAGCACCCTTGGCAAACTCCTTAGAATATCGCAACTGCCACTCAAATCTCACGTTAGCTTCTTTGTTTATTGCTTCTGTCCAGAAGTTTTGCATCTGCGTGTCAGCAGCAAGGTTCTTTAACGCCGTCATCTGTGCACGAACAAAACACAACGTGAACTCTGCAAGCAACTCTTCGTTATACAACAGCCCTACACAAAACAATCAATTTGCAGTACCTTGTTTGCTGTGGCGGTCCCGCGTGTTAAAATGTGCAACAAGGAGCCTACACACCTGGTTGCTATGGCCGACTGTCACTAGGCAACACAACCAAATAAAAATGGCTTCGTGACGGATACCCGCGGTAATGGCTGAAAACAGCGAATCAGTAAGTAACAATAGTGACAGCATTACTGGTTTTCTTGTGTGATTACTTTGATAATTTACGTGTTGTGTCGTAATTAGCACTTTATTTTTAAAGTCGTTCTAATATTTTACAGCAAGAACAAGACCAACAGGAACAAATTCAGCCCTTGAAGACCTCAGACGTCTATCATACTAAGAACCTTCCAGCGAGATTTGATAATCCAGGTAAATCATATTTCTGGTATGTACAATTAGTGATTATTGGTCTACAGAATGGTTTGAAGGGTACAATACTAAGCCGAAGAGTCCATTTTATGCTACAACTTCACAATCATATGGGTGAGATGGTTCTAACATGCTATGACTAGCTGAGCTAACATGGAATTGTTATTTAGGGCCACTCCTCCTTCAGTGCATACGATGCCAAAAGCTTTTCATGGGAAGAGCCAAAAATTTACTGGGGTAAGCACTAACCACCACTCATTGTATGACCTATGGCTACAATTGCAAAGAGATCCACAACTGCAAAATAATCACAAACCAAAACTGTCACTCTCAAAATTTTATCACATCCCTCGTAGCCACCAATTTTGTACCATTGTACGTGTGTGTGCATTTCTGGTTCCATATTCAGAATCCATGGATTCATTAATTTGTGGTGATCAAGAGCTTATAACTGCCAGATGGTTGCATTTTGGGAACCATACCACCCCTATCACATATTGCCATGTGTGATTGCACAACCAAAAATGGCACTACTAGAAGAAGAAATTCACATTTTGTCAAAGTACATAATGCATAATGTAGCATGTTTCTTAGCTTTTCAGTTAGGAAAAAAGTCACACAAAGTGTTGTGCTCTGGGAGTTTGTGTATTGGAATACAATTGGGATTGAATGGGGTTTTTCTTTGAGGTTTGATTACGCATGACCAACCTCATCTGATGTGCAATGAAGATATGGCCTACTTATTGTAGCACAAGGATTCTCAAAAGTTACTGAACATCCTAATAGAACAGTCAGAGATTCACCAACTTATATATATTACTGTTATTAAATAGACCCTGGTCTTCGTGTATTTATTTCTTGCTCATGTGTGACACAAATGTGTGCAGATCAGTGGTCACTATGGGCATATGGCTTTAAACTGTTGCACATTAGCATCCAACAATACTGCAGGGAAAGGGGGGCAGTTCGTAGTTAACTGTAATTGAAAAAATATCTGTAGTAACTTTTTTTTACATCAAACAAAACTCTTGACTGCTTTATTAGAATCTAAAATCTCAAAGTAATTCACTTTAAACTGCAGTTACTACAATGTACAGTGAAACTCTTTACTTGTACACAGGAATAACAATGTGTGAAGGCCATGGTCAGGTTGGAAACCAGACATTCCCTTACAATATGATCAATTCACGAAGTTTTTCTGCTCTCTGTCAGCATTATAGGCATGACTAACTATGCATACATAGAGAAAGTCCAGTACATCTAACCATGGATTCAAACACTGTTCATCATATACTGTATTTCCTATTACATTATTTGTAGCAAGAGTATATAATGGGGATTATTTCCCCATTATATATTCTTGGTAATAGCTATAGTATGTACTGGACTCTAAAAACAGGAAAGTGTCTGAGAATAAACATTTCAGCCAATCAGATGATTTGTGGTGATAGTAAGTGTCAACAACAGACATGTGTGGTTTGGCTCCATTAAAATTTGGGGGAAATTTGTAATGGATATTGTGCCTTTATGGCTTCATAAAAGTATGGTCCAAATTTTGATTGACCATAAATACTGTGTCAGGCATTTATTTGATTTCGAAACATTGTTAGCAGGTCAAGCAGTACTACAAATGAGCCAAATTTCAAGATTGTGTGTAATCTCAATGTGTATGCTAACTCAACATGTATGCAAACTCAATGCGTACATCCTATAGCTACAAGCAACCATGACATGTTTTCGCCTATCAAAAAATGTTAGCATAAGAAAGTGTATGTGTTGAATTCTGTCATGGAATTTGTGCTGTGGTAAATAAGTAAGGCCTAGGGTGATTTCTTGTGTTATCCACATCCTGAAATCACTAAATGTGTCAATTTAGTTTTAAAATGTACCCACAAAGCTATTACACAGATACAGATGCATTATTTGTTGTCTGATTATATTTGTAGTACTATGGAAAATTTGGAATGTACAGGAACCACTCACTAAATACAGAAGTCGACAAGACAATAGTATAAAATATCATTTTGTGTGTTTATAGCTTTTTGTTGTTATATTCAAACACATTACAGTACTAATTGCTGAACAGTGACTGGCCGGTTATAAAACTTTAAACTGTACTGATCTGTAGTCTTTGCCTTGTCTTGCAGCCGTTCCATCCACTTGTCAATGAAGGAGGACAACTGAGGGTGTAAACATTCCGGAATTGTAAAGGAGTATAACTCGTGATCAGTAACCTATAGAAAAATGTTGATGATCTCCATAGAACTTAGTTACCTAATGCTTGCTAAGTTTGGCATTATGCCAGTTGACTGCTCATTGTGTCATGTGGATGTGGTTTTTGTTTATCAACTAAAGAATCTGAGCAATGTGAGTCTTACCTAAACAAATTTCAGTTAGGGGAATTAAAGTTTGCTGAGGTGGCCACTAGAATATCAACTAATGGTTGGGAGGTGTTGTGTACAATAAAACTACAGAAGGCTTGTAAACAATGTCATGGTAAAATTCTGCTGCCAAGTTTCCGTGCTATATTTAGTATGCATACTAGCACTACCAATGGATGAATTTGGGTATGTTCTACTGTTTGTTGGAAGATATCCCATCATTTACAGACCCAAAACATGCCATTTGTATTGAATGTTAACCATGCAACAATGTACTACCTAATAAGCACTCTTGTTACTTGACTTACAATTTACAAGCGTGACTCGGTAACTAAAATGTTACCTCTTTATTATACTCTTGATGTTACCTATATATGGTTTGATCAAAACCTTGCAGACAGATGAACCCAAAATGTGTACAGCTACTCATTGATGAATTCACTACAGGCTAGGGCTGTTTAGAAAACTGTTTCTTTATGAAGTACCCGACAATATCCACCTACCATATTGCAGGGTGACATTACACCTGATATGTAATACTATTAATACAAGACAGCAATGGAGCAGTAAACATTGTGTCATATAAAATGGAAATTTGGTTCTTGTCCAAAGAATTCACTGTGGTACATGGTACTACACAAACTCACCAGGTTGTTAGACACACTGGCAGAATAACATAACAGCTGTTCCATGGTACACTGAGCTGAACCATCGAACCAATAGACTATAGGATAACCCAATAACCATCCAAACACAGTGCACAAGTTCACATGACTTGGAACTGTCAAATGAACAGAAAACAGTTTCTCTGCTGGGCCAGCTGTAACCATAGCCTGGATTGACTGAATAGTTGCTTCAATGGACTCCCACATACAGTTTGCTATTACTGATGGTTGTCCTGGCTTTTCACTAATGTCAACAAACGTGGGAAGGCTACCAGCATTGTTTACTAAAGTTATGGAGGTACTAATTAACAAAAGATCGCTGTTTAACGTTAGGATGGCTAAGGAATGCCCTTGTAAGGTAAAGATTCCTCTCAACATTGACTCCTCTAATAGACGGTAGAGTTTGGACTCGTTTAGTGGCAAGTAGTCAACAAGCCAAGCTGTTTTGATTCCATTTATCACGCACCACACATCCATCCATAGTCGCCTGGCCACCCCGACGAATTTCTTGCCGTAACACTGCTGTACAATTCCTTGCCACCTTCCATACACTTCCTCTGACATAAACCACCGCAGCTGAACGTGTTCCGAGCCTAGCTTACATATTAAATTTAAGTCTATTGTTTGACTAGCTTTAATAAAACTATATTCATCATTCAGTAATTACAACCTGTGTAAAATGATTACATGATTATATACAAGATCAGTTTTTGCATACAACTTATTAAAAAGATGATCAAATATATCTGTAAGTGATGTGAGAATCAGTTACTGTATACGTCGATATCGGCAGAGGACAAACAGCAGATCACAAAAACAAAGCAACAACGATGACAAAAACAAAATAAGGAAGTGAATGAGGCACTGCTTTAAAATTTTGCAATTGAATTATCCCTTAGGACTGGTAATCATACTAATCTAGTTTGAAATGAGATTTGTCTTGAATATAACTTGTTAGTTTTGCTTCCAGTTTCTTTAGTTGCTGTAGTTGAATCAGACGGTGCTTTAAATTTTCTACTTAAAACAGGACTCTCTGCAGTTCTCTGTGATAAAAGTCCATGGTGTAGCACTGGTGAAGGTGGGTGCTTTGGCCTCAATGGTGGCAACGCAGGTGAAGAACCTGGTGTACTCATTGGTGTGGAAGATAAAGAATTGGTCTTGGTGATCTTGGGAGAAGAGGGCAAGGAGTGAGTATGATGAGAATTGGGTGGACCTCTTGTCCAAGGGTGTGACAAAATTTGTTCAAGGGTTGGTCTATCCTTGGGCTTGACTGTAAGCATCCAAGAAATGAGATCTTTGGCTTCTGTTAAAAACACAAAACATGATTAAAGAACAAGACAATTACCCTGGCATTCTAACCTGTTGAGATTGGCTTGTGAAATTTCAAATTTGCTTGAACAATTTCATAGTCTTCCTCAAATGGAATGTCACCAAGTAACATATCATACAAGAGTATTCCCAATGACCAGACAGTAGCAGTTCTAGCATGATACCTCCTCTTCTTAATCCATTCAGGTGGACTGTACACCCTCGTACCTATACAACAAAGAACAGAAGTGTTAAGTCTCTTTCTGTGTCTATACTAGTTTGTTTATTATACAATTATCTGAATGAGTAACATGTGGTGCTACTAGACATAATGCTATCATCCTACATTAGTCGACTGGCAAATCTAAATTGGCATGAAATAAGTACAAATTTTTACCTTCATACTCTGTGAAGGCTGACTCCTTGAGATGCGTTCCAGAGCCAAAGTCAATCAACTTGACATGACCAGTTTTCAGATCTATTAAAATGTTTTCATCCTTAATGTCCCTGTGGACTACTCCCATCGACTGGCAATATAGGACAGCTTCAACTATTTGCCTACGGATGGGAAAAGCATGTAAACCAGTTATCATTTGACAATTGTTTGTGCATACCTGAATAAGTATCTGGATGTTTTTTCACTGAGGTACTCCTTTTGAGTGATGTAGTCAAACAGGTCAATGTACTTTTCTGGTCTTTCCATTACAATGATGTAGTTGTCTGGCTCCTCAAAGTAGTCCAGCAATTTTATTACATATCTGTGGTGGAGTCTGTGTAGTAGTGCCACTTCCTTTGGTACCACCAGTGAGCCAATCTGTTGTGACAAACAATGAAAAAATCTTAACAAGTGACAACATTCCCAACCACCACATCTGTGTATAGTGACACAGGTTGTTTACTTAATTACAGAGAAACATTTTTATTTTAAACCACAAGATTTCTGGGTAAGCAGAATAAACAATACTAACTTTTCCCCATTTCACTTCCTAAAGTGCTCCCATATCCTTTTCCTTTCAAGAAATAACACTACCTGTTTACACTTGTGCTATTGAGAATAGGACTACACAACTGGCATGACCAGTAACCCAGTTTAGTCCTCCTTGTGGGTGCTAATTCAACTTGTACCAAGCAACCAAAACATCTGGGCCCACACTAAAACATTTGTGGTCTTCCAACATAAGTGATAATGAAGGGAGCAAAGACCTCTTTGATGAACTATATAAAACAACAATCATGGTCCCACCTAACCACAAGTTGATGGTTAACTTTACAGGAGACAAAAGTTGTGCACAACACTTCACACATCAACATGAAATGTACAGAATGCAATAACAACCACTTGACTGCCCCCCCTCCAACACAAGCAAATTGTGTGACCACACACTATACTCACCTTTGACCATCCAAATACTCTTGCTCTCGGTACAACTTTGATTGCAACCTGCAAGTGATAAACAAACCTCCATTGACATGGTTGTTACACATTCACTGATCACATACACTACTGGGACAACTGACTGAACACAGGCTGACATGTTGACTACATTCAACACTTACTGATTGTTTGTTCTCCTTGCAAATTCCTCCATAGACTGAGCCAAATCCGCCAGTTCCTATCACCTCTTTTAGCTCATAATAGTCTGAGAATCTTCTACCAGCGCCTGAAACCAAACGATAGTGAATAAAACGTGACCACATACCAGCAAGAAGAGATATACATCACAATACAGCAACATTTCGAGGCTGTAGCTACCTTGTAAATAAGGGGCTGCATTTGCAATACAACTCGCTGGACAGTTGCTCATATCTCCAATACGACACTGGTGCTTAAGGTCATGTGTTAGCACTTCGATTCGCTGCGCAAACATCATCATTGTTCCGGCTACCAATGCAAAAATTATATATATATATATAACGACACATGAAAAGGTTGCAAGGCCTAAGAACATTTAGCACTTGAATACGTGCTATCTAACAGCTCCTTTGTACTACCAAATTTAAAAATATTTGCAAAGAAAACCCACCTTCTTCTCCTGTAGGCAAAGAACACGTACACGAGTTTAACGACTTCAGGTTGAATTTTATTCACAAACTTTCACTTGACTGTTTTATACTAGCGAGTTTGTTTGGCTGCGTAACCACTTGTATACACTGCTTTTGTAAGGTATCCTAGCAATCGTCCATTATATGACGTCACGGTATTCTAGGAACCGAAACAACATTAGCCAGTGAATCTCCGGTTAGATGTATACCTCACACGATGATAAGGTACCTATTATAATACAATGAGGTAGAGTTACTACACAATTGCAAGTTGTTGGCCAACCACATGCAACTGTTGGTGACATGCATGATCATTATCAGTTTGCTTTCTATGCATGTTAAAAAATTCAGTGACTGTATTGTGGCTAAGAAAGATAGTTACTTTGTTACAGTTCAAAAGCACTCATAATTTTGAGTCGAATTCAGTTTCAGAGTTGTTGACAACACAATCACAATCTAAATCCACTATACTAAGTATGTCAGCACAGTACACTTCATGATGAAAGAACATGCTGACTAGAACATGCTGACTAGACCGGCTATGTTTAGTGTTGGTCATTTTACATTAAAGCCAGAGTATGATTCTATCAACAACAAACATTACTATGGTCAATCCCCATCTGCCATAATAATACTAGTTACAAGGTAGCTATGCATATGTTGTATCCAAAATAACAAATGATGTCTCAGCATATATACACTGTAAGGTTCTATGATCTGGGATTTATGTAAGAGAGTGTCAATACAACTAGCACTCTGACTTCAGATGATGAGGAAGCCACAAAAGCAAACACTTGAGTGTAATCATTAGCACGTTGAATGTATGTGCAACATGTTGAAAATGTAACATCAAATTGTGACCATGGTAAAGGTATGAGGAGGCAGTGACCATGACTGATGGCCCACCATGTTACTAGCACCTTATTCCACCCTATATACTAGCCATGGTCCACCTCAACTATTGTCACATACATCCTTGCACAATCATGTTATATCAAATGAGTGATCTGGTGGGAAGCAAATTAGTAGCGTGTAAAGTGTGGTGTCTCAGTTTAATTATTCTTAACAAGAGTACATAGAGTGACTATATAGTTGATCATAATAATGTCAGTAATGTTGAAGTGTACGCCATAAGAATATCATCTACAAGTTAATGATATTCATCTTCTTGCCTATTAAATTCATACAATAATTTCATTAAATTCATAGCACATGTCATTACTCTTGTCAAAACTTAGGTAGTAAAGTAAAGTAATGCTATAATTATACCACTGTACAAACTGAGTATGTCATTAACATAACCACTGCAGACACACCCTACAAGACAGACTGTATATATTACGTCACTTTAAAATGTAATGACAATACACAATATCATCATTGCCACAAGGTGGCCTGTTAATCCATGGTAACGCCACAGTAGAAAAACAACATTAAATTTCCATCCTGATCTCATTGTACGGACCAACACTAGGCAGTCTGCCATATGCTAAATGTTCACTCTCAGAGACCACATCAAAGACTGCTTTCAATTGAAGTCCCACAAGACGTCACTTCTCTAGTAAACAAAATCAAGATAGCTACATCATCAACAAGCATTACAATAAAAGAGTAATTTATACACATTTCCATAATGGTTATATCATAGATATTATATGAGTTAGTTCCTTCTAGTACATGTATACATGTACACACAATTGGAATGATGTGTATTCTCACAGTATCACACCTGTTATAACTCACCACTTGTACCATAATTGTCAATTATATGGTGCAGTAAAACGTGTCAAGTGTGTATAGAAAAATATGAAAACTTCCTGGGGTTTCTGACAGACCATCTGTTGGATACACAGTATGATAGAGAGGAATCCCTTTATTGTCAAGTGTGGGATAGAGTATGACAAGGTAGTTGATCACATGTGATTGTTGAATTTTACCCCTTGCTCTATTGATACTGGCAACTGACAAACATAGTAAAGCTTGCTAGCTTTTACCCGAAGGAGATAAAGAACTCTGTCTCACAAGTTCAATAGTATAATCCTACACTCTCACACATACTTTGCAATGTTAGCTATTGCAAAACAGATTTCTTGTTGGAATATCATCACACTGTCGCTTGTCATGATCACTTCTCACAAGGAGTTATGATCAGCCTGGACAGGTTATATGGCCAGTGTGAGTCAGTTTACATTGGGTAACCTGATGGTACAAAGATCATTACCACATGACATGGGGTTAGCATGACTAATCATATCAGAGAGTTGTCCCTATAAATATGAAGTCATTACCAGTTAAATATTGGCTATCACCCAACCAGCTGGCTAGATTGGGTTTCTTTATTATACACAAAATAGTTCAAGAGTAAAAAGTTCTATATGTGCTCTACCATTCTAGAAGCTAGGACACTGCAGCTACAATGATTAGTAAAATGTGTCCATAACAGCCTACCAACTAGTGCACTATTGTCAATGGTTGCAAGCTAAAACAAACGGTACCAGTGTAGACTTCCTCTATAGGTATAAGTTTTAAGAAACAGTAACTACAGTGCAGAAGCTTGAAGATATATTAAGTAGTCTTTTGAGGTTAGTTGGACAGTGGATTAAGCATCTCATGATCACAACTTTTGTTACTTTCTCACAGCAAAATGAAATCAGTTTCCTATTGCAGTGAACAGGACAAACTTTCAGCCATCCAACATGACACCAGGTCAACTTGAATAACAGGTAAACATGATCTAGGACATGACCTTTATAATTAAACCATCAACCATGTGGCCTATAATAAAATTAACCTATGAGTCACCTGATACCCAGTAATTGTGTTTTTGTCACACTGAGAGTGATGCGATATTTCAAATTTTACAGCAACCAGTGCAATTACATAGAAGAAATCTTACCAGTGTGACATATGCTGCATGTCTAGTGCTACACAGGATTTCTAGGATCCACAATTACACACAGATGGTGCAAATCAGTGATGTTAGCAGATGCAGTAATTTGTCCACTCAAGATCACCAAGGTTGAGAGGAAACTTTTAATTTGCACATGTCCACTTATGAAATGTGCAAATTGGAAAATTGTTTTTATTTACATGTAGCATTTTAAAATATATTTCTTTAGCTGACACTGCAGTACCACTAGAAGCGGAGCATATTCTCAAGTCATAGCTACACCCCATAATACTGGATAAAGGAAAGACAGATAGGATTTGAACATGGATATGCAGTATCATCTCACCTCCTGCTCGGCTGCCAGCACCACCATAGATAGAGACTAATATTAACACTTGTGGTCATATGAAGTGCCTTGACAACTACTCATATTTCTGTAATAAAGTTTGACTGTGTCCTATTACCATATACTTGAGACCAGTGGAATCTATTACAGTTGTTACTGCAACTATTAGAAAGGGTCGAACGATCATTAGAAATATGTTTTATAAGATATTCAATTGTTAAGAAAATTTCCCTAGTGATTGAGGAAGAATAGTTCCTTGTTGAATGTAGAGGAAGAAACAATTATTCTATTCATCTAAACAATATCCCTTTTATTTCCGACAAATATACATAGCTAAGTAGAAGCAAAATAATCCTTTCACAAAGGGAAAAATATTTACGTCTTCTGCATGTGTGCTTCTAGAATTCCATAGCCCATGTGGAAAGTAGCTATGTATGGTATTAGACACTGAAACAGCAAATTTTCAAACCAGCATACAACATAGACAGTCAGAGATTTTATATTATTGCTGCTTTTGTTTTGGTTTGTTTAAATGCACTTAATGTTTACCATTCTCATAGTAAATAGCAGCTACATTAATCTTCATGTATGCCACCAAACTTTCTAGCTTGTATACTGTGAAGGACTTGACTCTCTGGAGCTGAAAGAATACAATGTCTGTAGTGGATATCCTATATAGTAATTGACATGTGATAAAAGATACTTTAGCAAATGGAACTTCTTGGCAACCTAGGATAGAATCTCATATAGTACAACACTATTCAACACAGAGGCGAGTTAGCTGTGTATAAGTCTAATCAAGAGTATCTTGGTCTAATATGATGGATAGGATCATGTAGAAGATACTCGAAATAAAAACTGCCATCATGTTTGGAGGGTCAGAATACAATCAGGCAAATCTTAAAACAGTGCTAACTGGTTACCATCACAGGAAGGACAGTCCCTGACCACAGCAGGTGACATGCATATAATGGCAGAGTTGCTAGTACAGCATAAAATTGCAGCTGTTTAGTGTACTGTTGCTAGGATCTCTATCCCTTATATTATGAGAACACATATCACAATTTTATTGATGTGGAGCAAACCTTTCAATGGAAATGCATAGCTTTGATAACTTGACATGTGGTCCAATCCTTTTAATGGTCGATTGTATTATAGCGAGTGATGGGAGCTTCAACAAACCATTTAACTGCAGCTTGTAATTGCTTAATCAACTTGTCAGTCGTGTGTAAACAGAATGTGTTAAAAAGACAAGTAACCTATTCACATCCATCAGATCGAATTGCGTGCGTGCGTGCGTGTGTGCACATGAGATATCACAGTCAAGTAGTAGAGTACTGGCCTGGTCATAATCACAAGGTTCCAGGTTTGATACTTGCTAGTACCCACTTCTTCTTGATTCCCAGTGCAAGTGAACATGTATCCAGTGTCCGTGCATATGGAAACAGATATTTTTTGGCTATTACATGCGTGTGTGTGTGCATGCATGCATGCGTGTATATATAGCAAATTTCTACATCAGATGATCTGTTGGATTTAATTATGACCTTACAAAATATGGGATAAGTGCTAGTAAGTACAATATGTTTGTAATGTAATTGACAGAACAAAACATCATTGGTGAATGTAAACAGTTGGCAACCTTTAATTATCAGAAAACACAAACTCTTGTCTGGGGAGAATGCAAAGCTAGACACAATCCAGATGCAAATAACAAACACCCAACAATGTAGCTACTGAGTCTTAAAATATGTGTGGCAAAATATTGGAGGGATAAAACAATGTGGCATAAAATGCTGGACAGAAAAGCTCATTAAAGGTTTACTTTCACTGACACAAAGAACATGTTAAATCTTAAAGACTTCTCACCATAATCTCACATAATATTATGTTGTTGGCTGCATGGCTGTGAGAGTTAATCCTGAATGTAAAGATTGTGAGAGTTAATCTTGAATGAAAAGATTCTATGTGGTTTTCTCTTTCTTCCAGACTGTCCATTACCTGACAATAACATAGTGCAGATACTTCATGTACTCAATTACCATGGTATTATTGACTAATAGCTCATTATATCATCAACATTAATATTATTATGTTAGAATTAAGTTTCCAATTTGTGTTTCATGGGACAAATTCATATAAAAACTTTGAAATGCTAATGGCCTATGAAAATTAAATAGAGAAGGTATATCTCATTAAATAAATTGTGTAGGACAGTCATTGGCTAATGACGTTGTGCTATACTCCTGCAGCGCTACTATATACGTACAAGAGTGAGGTATAGTTGTTGAGTAGTTGCAAGAGTTTACTCTTGGTAGTAGTGAAATACTTAGAAGACAGTTTTTGCTCATTCCACTGTTTGTATTTAGCAATTCCAACTATATCATCTGTAAAACAAAAATACGTCATTTCAGTAGTCCAATCTATTGATTAGTAACACCCCATCAAATGTCATAATTACCGCCAGCAAAGAATTTATTGGATACTGGTGGCCATTACTAAGATCCTATAACTATGCATTTTTCATTACAACATGTTTCCTTTGCGTGACCGGACACATGCTGTGATAAACATGGGTAACAGTTCTGAATATTAAAGCATTTTGGCAAAACTTACTCATCAAAAGCTAAGTTGTTCAATTTTCCTGTGTCTATTATTTGCACTGTACAGTACTTGAATGTGGGTGTATTGGCAACTGATGATCAACTTGCCAATGATATCCTTGAACGATGTAGAGTGACCTTTGCAATACAATCTAAGATATGCAAACTACACAGTCCATCCTGTGTTAACCACAAAAGAAAGCATTTAGTTTGGAATGGGCCAAACAGCATTGTAACAAAGTCTCATGACAGCTTAGAATCTAGTGAAGTTGATCTCTACTGAAATGACCCAAGACTGTAGTTTCTGGTTTATAACGTTGTATTTCTGTCCGCCATATAACTGCTTTATCAGGTGTTGTGTATAGAGCTGCAGCCATGATCATTTTCACTGATGAAATTTTATCCTAACCTGTGTATGACTTAATAAGTAGGGCTGAAACAAATACAACAAATACTCGAGTACTGGTTAAGGATTTTGGTACTTGGATAGTAAAGATCACATTACCCAGCTCAGCCTACATTTACATTGTATGGTCTGTAAGTATAATTCCCCAATGGGAATGTACTAAATCCATGAATATGCTCTATTAGAGTACTTGACTGCTCTATTAGTAGAAAGTTCTTCTAACAGGTTAGGTCTTGTGTCCCCTCTCTGCTGTGAAACATACAAAATGTAAATAGGAGTTCCATTGAGTTTCAATAACTAAGTACGACACCAACAAACAAGTTTCCTGAAACTTGGAAACCCCACGCTTTGAGCTGGATCCTCAAAAACATTTAATAACTCATGGATGCAATTACACATGATCTTGAAATTTGGCTCATTTGTAGTACTGCTTGACCCGCCAAAAATATTTCAAAATCTTTTCATTCAAATGTCCGATACAATATTTACAGCCAATCAAAATTTTCACCATATGCCATACTAAGTGTGAGCTTATGTAGCTCCCAAACAAAAGCATACTGTGATGGGCCCAGTGTCTATTCAGACCCAGATGTTTATTTCTTAATGTGCAACAGGTGTAGGGTGGTGAGTTTACAGTGGTGAAGTATATTTAACGGATGGACACTAGTATATCATATGACTCTGGCGTCTACGATTTTAGCTTAGTATTTAGTACTCTGGCGTATAAATGGCCCCAATGACTATATTCTATGCCTTGAGCCAATGTGCATTTGTTTTCAACTTTAACATGGATAAATATGTCACCCTCCATCGTAACTGAGGGACTCATGGAGGAAGAGGAGAGGTTATCAGATCAAGTGACTTGGCTCCCTCAGGAATAGGATAGGAAGTGCAGTAGGGAGTAGAGTGGACATATTGCCCAAGTAGTGATGTTGCCCCATGTGTGTAGTTAGTGTACTACCGTCGATTCCCTAAAAATTTGGCAAAAATAAATTAATTCCATTTGTGTCTGGCCAAACAATTAGAAAAAAAATTGTACAACCTCGTGCTATTGTCGAATTTTTAGGGATCTATCCCTGATACATCCTGCACGCTTCATGGCTATATTTTGACCAATTTACATTTAACTATTGCTTACATATTCTGGATTTCTTTCTACAGGGAACAACAGGAATGCCTTGAAGCAAAATGACGATACCACGAATCAGAAATGCACAAGGAAAGGCACTGTATACCATGAGTGCCTACATCACCCAGGAGGACAATCAATGTCATAACTACATCACTTATGAAGACAATCACTCAGACATAATATTAAGGATTTCAACAACTAATAGAAACCACAATCAATTATTAAGCTACCTTGATTTACACATGATAATTAATTAAATCTCGCTACCAGATGCTGGAGTGTTCCATAACACAACAGTGGACAGCGTCATCAGAGGGTATCGTGTTTCTGCAAGGATATTATATTAGGTTCCAGTTATTGGAGAGATCTTATTCTGTGAACAGGAACTTGGAAATGATCGTTTTGTGATAGCCGTGCTGTCACATGATGACATCATTGGACATGTTCCCTGAACAATTTCACACTTGGTACTTCATCCATCATCAAGGTAGCATATTATGTGAGGTCACGGGGAATCATCAGTACTCGAGAGGTCCTTCGTCCAGGTGCCAAAAAATAGCGCACTTACGTATAATTAGAAACTTTGTCTTGTTTGCCAAAATTTAGAGCATATTGCATTCAATACGTGGGGAGTGCCGAATATTTAGAGATGCTGAAATTTTAGGGATTCTACGGTAACCTTTACCTTTTTTCTAGTAGAACAGTCATCACTTCAATATACTGTATAATAACACAATTTGGTGGTTAACCAAATTTGGCGAATTGGCAATTTGTCACCAAACTATCGTCAACATCATTTTCATACCTTGTGTCCTAGCTTTTGATAGCAGGTGCTTTCGACAAACCAAGTGTGGTTTCGTGGATACTACTTAAACACATTTACTAGTAAATTAGCATGGTTCCACACATGCAAATGGGTATAGCCTACAGACTAGATTAAAACTCATACTTAATTAGTGGACGTGGCCAGACAGCAACAGACATGAATTCGTGCAAGGCCATTGACAAAAGTGTGAGGATCTATGTATGCCTACACACAGCAAATGATTTGATAAGTGGGCATGGCCCACGAAAGAAACTTGACTGCAGCAGGACCCAAATATTCTTTAAAGCAGATCAGATCCGGACCTGGTTCAACCATGAAAGCAACCCAGCCAGACTGATGCATGCAGTGACTAAATCCATAATATTTCAGCACAAAAAGGATTGTACACTACAGCAAGCATGCTCAATCCTTCTGTCAGCTTACACCACTCGCGTGCATTGCCAATTTTTCAGTGAGAGCATTTCGCCAAATTAAATTTTCACCCACTGCAATTTTATAGCAAATCGCCTTTCACCAATATTAATTTTGCTGTTATACAGTGGTACATTATCATGTATTTTACAAGAAGATTGGTGCTTAATTTACACAGAACAGACATATGGTGTATTGTACAAATTGTAAACCCAATGACTTCTTAAATAAGTATTTAGTATGAAAATTATTTTGTAGTACAGTGTAGAGAGGAAATATAACTTCTAAATTTGTATCAAAGCAGTATGTGTTTGTATCTTAGAATAAAGGTAATTCAAAATCAATCTGTGACCAGTTCCTGCACACCAACACTGAGGGATAGTTTGAGGTAGTTCTCCTTTTCTTATTGATTAGTCTGTGAGAGAAAAATCTGTTTCGTGACTTTGGCATTGTACATCAAGGTAAACTGTCCAACATTTATTTCAAGCAAAATTAAACTTTAACAAGACATAGTACGGTAATAACTTCACACAACACCTTCTATATGTGATGTATGCAATACAAATAGAGCAGAATTGTTATATGTTACCAGCTATATACATTCAGAAGATTCCTAAGTTCTTGTGTAATCGAATGGGGAACATTATTTTAATGACTGACTGAAATAGTGTGTTACAAAATGATACACCACTCTGACACAGCTAACCTGAGTGTGAGACATATGTCAAGTTTACACTAAGGTCTGTTCAGTTGCACATGCTGTCTTTATATGAAGCATTAATTAGAACACATTGTGTAAGTTGTCATTATCGCCACCAACTAACCAACAAGTATGTACTATCTTGCCAAAGAAAAGGTTCAGAATGAAGACCACATCGTTCACAAGTTGGACTTGGATTCTGACAGTGAATACTGTTGTGCCAAATGTCACAGTGCCAATGGTGTTCTCCTGCTCATTCAGAAGAAAGGCTTAGTTATCACCACAAACAAAGACCTGACAAACTACTCTTACAAGAGTGGTGCCTCTTGCCCTTCTCCAGAAATTCAATAACATAGTAATAGACAGCACGGCACACCCCCCAGCCCAAAACCAAGGGGTAGTCACTGCCAATAGTCCTGTAGAACCATTTGCAACTGGGATCAAAATAAAATCAAGCAATCAAGAGGTTATTTTACAGTGAATCAAATGATCAAGACATCCTAAAAGGGCGGTTAGTTATAAGCAAAATGAGGCATTGTCAAGCAATCAAGGCACTTTTTAAGATGAGAAATCAAGTGATCAAGGTGTATCTATGCCAATAAAAAATCTTGATCCCAGTCACAAATGGTTCAGGACGATTGGCTGTCGCTATCCCTTGAAAACTGAGTGGTGAGGGATCGTTCCAGTGGAGGTGGGACCTGGAAACATCCACAACTCAACAGAGTGGATACAACAGAATATGAAAACAACAGTGGTCATTTCCATAATACTGAAGTGAGTGAGAAAAATAATAGAAATAGCTTAGCAATCAATCCATCATCTTTCATAGAATGAACAACGTTTTGAGCAAGTGCTGAAAAAAGACTGTGGGTTTATCGTTAGAAAGATGAAGCCTGTTTGTTTAGAGCAGTTGGAAAAGATTGTACTGGCCAGCAAGTGATATGGATAGATACAAAGGATGGTGCCAATAGATGGCTTGGTAAACTGGTATATTTTGGAAGATGCAAGGAAAAGTGTTGAGAAACCAAAAAATAAAGAAGCCTGACATGGAAAAGTGCAAAGGTCAAGTTTTTTAAAAATGTTAAAGTGACTCAAGTGTGGTACTGGAGGTAGTACTGTTACCACTGAGTATGTTCAGAATAGTAATTGCTTTTAGGCTGCTATACTATTGACCCAGTAAGTCTACAGTATGTTGAGTGCCCTGGTTTACAGTTAGAACCCAGTCTTTATTTGAGTATGTGAATGAGAACGTGTTTCCATCAAGATTAGTCTGGTTACATCCCTGAAACTAATGACATTCTAACAATTAAGTTCCAGGTCACTTTTTTGGCCACAGCTACTATCTCCTTTAGCTATTTGATACTGCAATTAGCCACACAGAATGGATCATATCTGCATAAGAGGTTACTACCTATGGCATCAGACAATGAAACTTATGACTGCTCTTTTAGAGTATATCAAAAATAAATCTGGGACCAGCTCCTGCACACCTACACTGAGGGATAGTTCTCCTTTTCTCATTACTTAGCCTGTGATATTTATTAATTAGTTACAGAAAAATCTGTTTCATGATTTTGGCAATATTATTTCGTCACTGCACTTTGGTAAACTGCCAAACAGCTAACAAGGTATGCAATATTAAACCTTAACAAAATATGTGTATGGTAACTTCATACAACACAGCAACTAAATCTCAGCCCTAGTCCACACCCTGAACTCAAACAACTGTTGAGGAGGCTTCGACCCTATTGAAACTTTTAAAGCCACAGGATCTGATAGTATATTCTACCTACAAGAGTGGCATATGAGTTATCACCTTGCCTAACGTTTATCAAACAGTACAGTAGTACTGTTAAAGTAGGGATTCCCCCAAAAGTGATGTGTGCCGCCTAAAATTCTGCCTTTTAAAAATCATCCTAGAGAGCAACAAAAATCACATTGACGGAATAATGTTAGTCCATCTAACAGCAAATACAGCATTAAAAATAAGAAAACACTTACAGGTGGCCGGATATAGATTTTTTTTAAAAAATCACTGAAACTCAAATTTTCATCATCTGCCTGCCAGCCTGACCACAGTCGCAAGGCTGGAAGCCAAATGAAGCAATGGAACCCCAAAAGGCACTCACCAGTGGCTGTGCCTTTTGGGGCTCCAACAAGCGTGTGCCCTCTGCACCTTGTCTTTCCTTTTATCTTCAATCAGGCTCTTCTTATGCAATGAAACCACATTGAGGTGTTAATTTACCGTATCAACTTGAACAGCAATATTTAGACACCACAAAATTATTTAAAGTACTTATGCTCTGTTAATTTCACAATTGGATCGAGGCCAAGCCCATTAACAGATTAATAGCAATCTAGCGTTCCTCTTAACAATCTATTTATGTGATCACGATGACCACAAACCCCCTTATTATTAGTCTTGGTGTATTTATACTGCTAGCACAGATATGAAATAGTGACATGACCCCCAGTAGGTGAAAGGCTGACTCAAGATATTCTAATACAGCAGTCGCTCTAATAGAACGTGTATAGCTGTATATGCTATAAAAGTTATTAATTTAAAAATGAAGTAGGGATCCAATTAGTGAAGCAATAGATGAATGATGGTATTACAGCATAGCTCGGTGGGAAAATCTCCACGTTGGCATCGAAAATAATTGTTATAACATACCAATGTAGGGATTTTCTCACAGAGCGATGCTGTAATACAGTGGACCCTCACAAATCCGACCTCCAAAGGCTGTTCAGATTACTGAAATGTTCGGATTTGCAAATCATCAATTAACGCTGTGTTTTATTTTTATTGACTAAATAAGTATACAAGAGGTCTTCACATACATCAAGTTTTACAGTATAGTGTATGCATATAAGTAAGTTTTCGGAATGAAAGTAAGTGTCAAGAGTAAGTTGCTTAGCATTACTGAAACGCTTTTGTGCAGCTAGGTCTCTAACATTCTTCAACACCATTTGTGATGAGGCAGTGCACTCATCTTGACATTCATACCAAGTTAAACACTTGTCCATAAGTCTAGTCACTTCTTCACTTTAGCTTATCTTATGTCTGAGTACAGTTGACTTGCCAATACCATATTCTTTAGCAAAGTTGCTTAAACTTGCTCCTCCAGTAAACTTTTTCAATATAGTCAACTTTTGCTCAATTGACAAGGTCAAATGTTTTCGCTTTTCATCAGCCATATCCTCAATTTCTTAACCTTGCTAAACATGTGTTTATTGCTAGACGTTAATTAGAATTTTTTTTGTTACATGACCCGTTCGGATTATCTGAGGATCTGGATTAGAGGGTCAGATTTGCGAGGGTCCACTGTACCATCATTCATATCTTGTTTCACTGCCTTTTATCGCTTGGATCCTAACTTCATTTTTAAATTAATAATTTCTAATAATTATTATTATATTATAATGCATCATTGACTCCCTTGTTCAAGAAGGGTAAACGTAGCAATCCTACAAACTATTACCCAGTCACTTCAGTGTTGCAAAATTTTGGAACATATCGTAAACACCAAGAAGCACCTTAATTCACTTAATATCCTTTCAAAGTGTCAACTTGGATTTTGTGTTTCAAGCTTTAATTTAAAAAATCCCAACTGATGCCATACATTTGTTAAGGTGGTGCTGAACCGATTAAGTCCAGCCGCACAAAACAATTTGTTTCCACCCACATGCTTAATGAGCTATTTTAGGGTGGCCCAAAACTTCGCTAATGTACAACTTAATCTATGCCTTAAAAGCTGCTGTGATACTTTAGTTTAGCATTCCAAAGTTTCGTGAAATAACATGCCTTCATTTTTCGCCTATAAAACTCTCAAGTTTTAACCCGATTTTTAAAATAACTTGGCCAATGAACAACCTAGCACTAAGCCACTTCGGTTCCAACCATTTCTCACCTTGTAGAACAATTCTACGCTTTCCTGATCACTGATAACAACATGGAAAGTAGTGAAAATGCACACCTGTGGGCTAAAACATTGGCTAACAACTCCATCAAACCCGAACCGCGAAAATTCGAAGTGTAGAGTATCGCTTACCCAATGCCTATACCAATTTTTGATGGCCTATGGTGCATAATTTTGAAATTATTTAGCGAGAAATGAGACGGTGTGGCTAATCAGAGCGTAGTCCGTATAACAGTAATCACGTGATGGCAGCTGGTGTGACAAGCTAATAGTTTTAAAGCGTGAATAACGTTAGTTGTATCAACAAAAGTAACTGGGCAGTCTGACAGAGCTTGTTCTGTTAGTCCACTGAGACGCTTTGCTGTGGTCTATGAATTTCCGCGTTTGTTCGCGCATTACCACAAACATGCTATACAATTAACTTAGACTGCTATATATACGAGACATTAAAATTGATTTCGTTTTTTCTGGGTGGTTGTACACAATATGTTACCTGCAATGGTTTTATCATCAACTGTTGATGTTATCAGCAGAATACCTTAGGGCACTGCTCTTGGTCCCGTTTTTCTACATTACGTGTACTGGTGACCACAGTATTTTACAGGAGGATCTGTCACAAACAACAGTTAAACTCATGACATTTGGTATAGCTGTTCTTCCATGCCATAGTACATAAAGACAAAGTACAAAAACAAAGAACACACACACACACACAAATGACAAAAAAATCAATATTGATTAAGATTCTGGATTGACTGATTATGGTCCTAGTGAATGGGGTACATTGAATGACCAAATGAAATAGTATATTACAGCATTCTCACACAGCTAACCTGAGTGTGAGACGTGTGTTAAGATCCATTATTTTACATACACGTTAAGTTCTGTTCAGGTACACGTTAAGTTCTGTTCAGGTGAACAAGAGTTGAAAGTGCGCACGTGCCATCCTTATATGAAGCATTAATTAGAACGCGTTGTGTAGGTGGTCGTTAACGTTTTGATATTGCCACCAACTAACCAACAAGAATGTACTAACAATGACTATCTTGCCAAAGAAAAAGGTTCAGAATAAAGACCACATCGTTCACAAGTCGGACTCGGATTCTGACAGCGAGTGCTGTTGTGCCAAATGTCGCAGTGCCAATGCTCATCCTCCTGCTCGTTCAGAAGAAAGGCTTAGTTCTCACCACAGACGAAGACCTGACGAATACTCTTACGAGAGTGGCGCCTCTTGCCCTTCTCCAGAGATTCAACAACGTAGTAAAAGACAACATTGCGCGTCCCCCGGCCCAAAACTGAGCGGTGAGGGATCGTCATCCACGACTCGACAAAGTGGATACAACAGCTCTGAAGAATATGAAAACAACAGTGGTCATTCTCATAATATTGAAGTGAGTGAGAAAAATAATAGAAAAGCAGCAATCAATCCGTCATCTTTCATAGAACGAGCAACGTTTTGAGCAAGTGCTGAAAAAAGATTGTGGGTTTATTGTTAGAAAGATGAAGAAGGATGGAGCCTGTTTGTTTAGAGCAGTTGGTAAGTATCGTTAGATCACACTTATAGTGTATAATTGAACAATAAACTGGTAATAGATCCCAACTTGCCTGTGGACTAACTGGTAATATTGTAAACTTGCCTGACAAGTTTGAATAGTTGCATTTTGAGATGAAGCATTTCCTAACTTCTTGTAGACCAAAACATCACCCTGGAGTACATGTCGAGGGGTCTGACACTTCGTGAAATCTCGTATGCTCCCTACAGTAGAAATCAGAAATCAAGCCTCTAACCTCCGTGTTTCTCGGTAAATTGGAGAAGATTTTCCGTAAACTATAGCTTGCGTGGGCGGAGAACAGCAGAAATCAGTCTAGAAATCAGAAATCACAGTAGAAATCTGGAAATCTCGTACGCTCTTTCCGAAGTGTCGGACCCCTCGGTACATGTACATAAGTTGTCATAATATTCAATGGGTTTTTGGGATATTTAGCAGTATTAAAATAGGACCACCCCGTTATAATACTTTAGCTAAAATCCTATCTGTGCTTGGATGACCATTGTGGCTGCTAATTAAGATTTTACTATATTTCAGTTTTTGAGTAAATAGCTATAAGTATTTGTGTAGAGGCTGTCAGATGATGCAATCAAAGGAAGCACTTTGCAACTTTGGTAGTTGTAGGGTTAATTAAACATTAAATAATTTCTTAGTATATGGTGCCTAAGCTGCTGTGTGGTGCAGCCCTTTGTGTGGATGATGTGGCCATCTTCATCTGGCAGCCTGTCAATTTGAGTTAGGGTCAATAACAGTTATTGTATTTCAGAGGCCCCAGACATTTCAACAAGCTTGTTACATGGTAATGTCTTGGATTTTAATGTTAATTTTGTGCTTCAAAGATTTCCTACTAATCGTTGTACACTGAAACCACTGTTAACTATTGCAGCAAATCTGACCAAAAAATCTTCTTGGTTCCAAAATGTCCTCTATAGAGAGGTTCACTTATGTGTCACGCACATACAAAATGTTTAAATTTTGGTTTTCTTTCTATTAAAGGAGCACCACTGTATTGTACGTTTTAAGTGTTAACATAATCCGATAAAATACACTTTCATAATTTTATGTATATAGAGCTGACATAAAATACATTGTAATAGTGCAGTTTGCTCAGTTGACATTGTTGCTAGGTTACACTGATTTAGGATGGTATTACGAATGACTGCTTTACATTAATTACTTACATGTCAAAATTTACTGATTTTATGTAATGGATTGCTTAAATAATCACAAGTATAAGAAAAAATTAGGAATTTTAAATTAGAGCAGGGACAGTGTACAATACTGCAATAAAATGCATTGAAACAAGCTGGATCGGAGTAGTAGCTACGTAATGTCCAAATAAAACAATAAGAAGTGAATATCCCTACTGTGCTACACTCAAAATGCACAGTAGGGATATTCACTTCTTATTGTTTTATTTGGACATTACGTAGCTACTACTCCGATCCAACTTGTTTCAGTGCTTTTTATTGCAGTACTATACACTGTCCCTACTCTATTTTAAAATTCCTAATTTTTTCTTGTACTTGTTTGTGAACTTTTTTTGCTAACTCATGACTACTAAATACCCAAGAAACCAGTCACAATATTATTATAGAGTTAATCACAACACTATAATTATGCAAGCAATCAACTAGCATAACACATCACTATATAAATTGCTAAACTGTAGTAAGTTGGATTCACATAGTGTTGATCACAGCAAAGAAATGCATTTAGCTTGGCATTTAGAAACACAAGCAACTTTGCCAGTTGTACGATAGCCACCACTCAAATGCAACATCGCTATGTGCAAGCGATTAAGACTTGCCAATTAAGGGGTGTGGCAGCCATTTCCATCGCGAGCTGTCATCCCTTGTTGTGAGGGATAAAGACTCGTGATTAAAACGGCTGCAACCCCACTTAATTTATTAGTTGTTTAATCACTCGCACTTGCGTGTATACACTACATACACTATGTGGTAACTATGCTCTAGCTATCATAGATTATAAAAAAATTTTCAGGTGAAGTGCCATTCGCCAAAGTTTTTTTTGCCAATTTTGCAATAGTGGGTTTTCGCCAACCTTTTTTTGCCACCGCACTCCCGCGCACTGGGATATAAAATAGTTATATCCCATATACTCGGACTATACAGTATCAATTGCCAACTTCAAAACCACTGAGCCATATGTGTTCAAATAGTTTGCTGCAATGCCACGTGTATTCGAATAGTTTGATGCAATGTACACCCGTAGATGGAAGCCCTACTGTAGTCTATTAACACTATCAGCGGAGAACCTTGACTGATGGCCATGGTAAAGAAGGATAAAAGGTAACACAATAGCGCACTCATTGTATGTTTATCAATATACCAAAGGTTTTTTCTTAAGCAAACTAGAAACGTTTCTGTAAAAGAATCAGGGCTGTAGCTGTAGCCAGTTTTCCGCTACGCTTGACTGAAGGCGTCAGGCAGGCAGGCAGTAGAAAATCCCATTGAATGATTTATTTAAAAAAAATTCTGTAGCAACTTGACAGAAATGTTTCAGGTCAATCTGAAGTAACTTTTGGGCTTAATTTTACCCAACCAATGCTGTCATGATGTTGTGAGGAAAATTGAGGCAGAATTTTCAGTTATATTATATCGTGGGCCACGCCCACACCTTCGCTGTCCCTACTATACAGTACTATCGTACTGTATGATACATTTCAATGACCACTAATTTTGCTACTCCAATATACTTTTTAAACTGACATGACGTGGTGTATGCATGCTGATACTACTGCACAGCAATAACTTGTGTGCTTAACAGCAAAAGCCTTTTCCCCTGGTTCATTAGACATCACAGTGTGTCATCTGTGTATGTATGCTTGTTACATGAATGAACAACATTTTCAAACTGTGTGTGGGGCTATATGTCTGGTATCCTGCAGTTGTTAATGTGTGTGAACCGGTGTGTTGTTGTGTGGCATTGCATTTTTCCTGCAGTGTCTTTCCCCCCACACAGAGTTAGAAAATGTTGTTCGTTCAATATGATCTGTCTGCATAAGTGTCTATTACATTATGGGGGGATTTTTTGAAGGAAAGATGCAATTTGAGCCACAAATGTGACTGGATCTGGGGAAAACTGGTTTTACTGCCCATGACAGCAGGTTTGATTTTCACCACAAACACAAAGCTATATGAATACACTATCAAATCTCACTGTCAAAATCAGCTAGGCTTGGTAGAGTGTTTTTGTTGGCTGCTTTTCCCAAGCCTAGTGGCGAGTAATATGAGTGGTCTGGAACCTTAATGGAGCTCTGGCCAACCTGGAAATGGCTGTATGTGGCTGTTGCATTCCTCTTTAATTTTGTAAACCATCTCTTGCCCTCCCCTCCATCCCTGCTTACTAGTCCAGTCATTTTACTGTTTAACCTTTAACTAATTGCAACAAAAACAGTTTCAACTGTTTCTGGTACAGAAAAATGTGCTTTACAACATATCAAAAGTCTCGGTGAGTCTCGTGAGGGGAAAGTGCTTTTTTGTGACCTTTTATGGCCATTTTTAGTTATTTTCAGTTCTATTTCATCTGTGCATTATCCAAACCACTCAAATTGGGTACAAAATGATTGGTCTTACCATAAGCAACAATTTGATACTTGTTTGGTGTCCATAGCTTAATCTGTTGCAAAGTTATAACCATTTTACCTGTCACTTTAGTTTCGCCCACGCATATAATTGAATTTTGTTAAAGCAATTTCTTTCTGGATTAATGATACTTTAACCATGGCAGGAGACAAGTTTTCACAACAGAGGGTCATGATGAAACCTTATATGTATTTGTTACCATGGAAACACATAAGTGTCTACTTTTGTACAGTTATTGTGATAATTATTGTAAGATATCAACAACACTTCAGATGATATGCATTACAGAAGATGTACACAACTGACTCTAAAGTAGAATGAGTGCAATACAAATATAGTTACTCATATCTTCATCATTATCATCATCATCATTGCTTTTGATTACTTCTGAATTAATACATCCCGACTCTCTGTATTTGCCACAAGCAACAGAAAACGTTTTGCTTACTTATTAATTTATTTTTACTGGGCAGACAGCAAATTCAGCAATTGCCGATGCACCCAGGGAGTGATGAACACTAAAGACATCACATTTACACAAAACATACAGCAAACAATTAGATAGACAATAAGCAATTGGTAAATGTATCTACGTATGTTTTCTGATTCTATGAGACAGCTACTGGTAACCTGTTCCAATCTTTGATTGTTCTCGAAAATAAAATAACTGGACCGTACTGGGTTGGAAAAATTGGTGAGTGTGGTGGTGTCTGGTGGATTACTGATTTGACAAGAAATTTGGTGGAACAGATAATCCTGATAAGTTGTTGATCCCTTCATAAAATGTTTGCAGTTGATCAATTCTTTGTCTAGATTCGAGTGACGGCCAATCTAAATCTCTAGTAATTATAAATCAATAACACTGGTAAGTCTATTAGATAGTACACTCAGCCTGACAGTCACATCTGGTTATGCTATCATGCCAGTCTGGAGTCTCAGTCTGGAGTCTGTCTACTTTTTCTTCCAATAAATGTGCAAAAAAGCTGAACATCAAGGCTATAAATGAGTAATTGGGTCCTTTCTCTGCATGCATTCCTTGGCTGTGATACTACCTCACACCTGTATGGTATCGTAAAGTGCATATATCCATCAAGTCATTTGAGAACAAGCCAAACCTGTAATGTTAAAGAGTCAGCTACCCCTGAAGAAATTTCCGTTGCAGAACAAACATTAGATATTTTGTACAATTTGACACCTGGTGAGTCACTAAAATTCTGTGCCACAAACATATCAACAAAAATTTGCCACAAACGCATCTTTTACCCATCCTTACAAAATGCTAAGTTTATTTTCAAACATTTGAGTGAAGAGGTAGCTGTAGCAAAATGAACCCCCTACAATGGGCTTGAAAAATAATATACTCCATTACTTTCTGATTTGCCACAAGCACCAAGTGAGGCTGACTTTAGCTGGCAGTATGAAGTGTACAACTGCACATGCAAGAAGCACAATGTGAAATGCTCTGTTGCTTATGGGAAGGTCAGGATGTACTAATTCAGAAGTACTTGAAAACAATTCTACTTTAAACTTGCACCAACTCAGTTGTGTACATCTTCTGTAATGCATATCATCTGAAGTATTATTCATATCTTACAATAATTACAATAACTGTACAAAAGTATGTACTTATGTGTTTCCATGGAAACAAATACATCTAAGGTTTCATCATGACCCTCTGTTGTGAAAATGTGTCTCCTGCCATGGTTAAAGTATCATTAATCCAGAAAGAAATTGCTTTAAACAAAATTCAATTATATGCGTGGGCAGGACTAAAGTGACAGGTAAAATGGTTATAACTTTTGAACAGATTAAGCTATGGACACCAAACAAGTATCACATTGTTCCTTATGGTAAGACCAATCATTTTATACCCAATTTGAGTGGTTTTGATAATGCACAGATGAAATAGAACTGAAAATAACTAAAACTGGCCATAAAAGGTCACAAAAAAGCACTTTCCCCTCACGAGACTCACCGAGACTTTTAATATGTTGTAGAGCACACTTTTCTGTACCAGAAACAGTTGAAACTGTTTTTGTTGCAATTAGTTAAAGGTTGACCCATTTTTTTGGCTAAAATGACTGGACTATACCACTCCTATTGGAACTTGCCTGATACTCAAGTTAAAATGTGGCAACTTTTGGCTACTTGTACAGTGAGTGCTGTGGAAAGTAAGGAATTGGTGTTTGGTACTCGTAACTTCAATCACTGGCAAGCTACAAGACACTAAACACTTAAAACCTGCATTTCTTGATACTTTTAAATAGGTGATAAGGCTGGTTTTCCCAGGCATAGTCACAAATGTTGTGAAAATTTAATGCGCAAAATCTATATCAAAGTTTTTTTTATTAAGTACTATCCCACTAGGGACCTGTGAGAAGGCTTAGACCTGTAAATACAGGGAGTCAGAAACATGTATCAAAAAAAAATCCCACACCCATTGATCCCAGATGCTACTTCACTGCATCTGCAAACCATTTGTTAATGATCTTGCGTCAGGAGCACATTGAATCCTATGGACAAAGATTCAATGTGTTCATGCTTATGTAGTCGCTTACAGAGATAGGAGCAGTCAATTACTTGAGGCATTGGCCTTGTGATTACAAAGTCCTAGGCTTGGAATGGAGGGTTTGCTTTGCGTATGCGTGCATACGTGTGCATTCTTATGATGCTAGTTCACTATGTGTATGTGTTATGTGTAGCTGATCAGGTGTATGGGGACCAAGACTGGCATTCAGTAGTACGTAACCAGTGTCTTGATTATATGGTTAGTAAATTGTGTTCTGATGTTTGTGCTTCATCCATTCTACAGTTAGCCTGTTTTGTGTCAACACTTCTAATAGAGTGTACAGTGTTTTCAATTGACGTGCTGTGTATGATAATAAAGTAGTGTGAGCGCCCATTTTTTGTTATATTGTCAATCAATTGCCTGTTTAACGATAGTACCATATCTTGATTGTACCTCGTGTGTTTATGATTAGTCGCCTAATAGCTTGTTACTCACCAATTGATGGGCTATCATATCATTTGAATGTTCTATTATTAGAATTTGATGTTTAGGATTTTAGACATGCTCAGGTACAATACTGAAATCTCCTCACCAAGCACACCTTGTTATTGTTACTTGGGAGTTTGTTTTAAAGGAGCTTTTTGTGCTTATTGAAACCAAAGTATTAAAATAATCACATAGAAGTGTGATATCTTTTGGGGTGCTTATTGTTTTTTCTTATTCTTAATCTCATGGGTGCATTTGTCATACTTCACCTTTTACAGCAAAGTGCTCTGCTTTTGTGTTACTAAAGTATCTGTTAATTCTCAACTATAAAACAGTACAAACATCCACACAGTTTAACCACCAGTAAAACAGTCACACATCCTAAGTAAAAGTATAAACCCACAATTACGTTTCCAGTCAAGTTGTTACTCCCTAGTGATGACCAGTGCAGTGAGTGTGAAGTTGCCCTTGGTTGTAGGGTATTTGATATTGGTCACAAACATGTCATTAGGTGTAGGATGTAGGGCCTTAGATAGCTTTCTGTCCTCAAGAATATTAATGGTTCAAAAGATATACCTTTGCAAACGTTACTGTAGATCTAGACTAAATATCCCTCGTGTCATTCATTGACAACCATTAGCCAGATTGGAATTATAGTACAATGGAATCAAATCACTGATCATCTCTAATTAGAGTGCATCATCTATTTGATGTCATGTATCTAATTGATGCTCACCTGGATTAGTATTTGATCTAGCAATTTAAGTGCTGAAAAAGTCCTCAAATTTGAAGTACTTTATCTACTACGTGATGGTACCATTAATATTACCACTTTGTATGGTGTATGGAGAACTGAGGCAACTACAAATGAAACACACGAGTGACATGACCTGCACATTTTTCCAACAGAAAAAAATGCACTAGACAAAACTTGATATGATTATACGTCAGCCTGACTGTTCACTAGTTTTGAGGCTCACATGAAATACCAGGTAGAAATATGCAATTATGCAATTGTTTTGAGCACTGCTTAAAACATGTCCACCCTTCTCTGATACCTGGATAATGTGGCTGTACATCTAAATAGTAGCTAAAGCTTGTTTATAGATAGCCACAAACACCTGTTTGTTACCAGAGTATTTTATGAGTGCCTGTGACTGGCCAGGGTTTTTGATAAGTATTTTGACTCTGAGCCAAACTGGTCCAACCCAGACATACACTGCTCCACCAGTAGTAATCCACTAGGCCAATCAGCTTATGTTTGATGTGTATTAGTCACAAAGCTGAACTAGTGCTGAGAAAATTGGAGCAGAAGCCATGAGTTGTGTGGGTAATTTTGTATTCACACTTAGCCAATGGAGTGCCATATTGCCTTACCAAATACCCTGCTGCATGGCCTTAGATTATAGTTAAAATTATGAAGATGTCACTATTTATCTGTGTCTTTTCTTGGATTTTCTTTTCTTTAGCCAGTAATACTGCACATTTGTTTGGTGCAATACAACTCATAAGACATAGTGTCCAGTGTAGTGTTGGTTTCCTGTCTGCAATGAAAGTCCTGACTGCAGCCTGAAAGAATTGAGATGGTAAATTGAGA
Source organism: Dysidea avara (assembly GCF_963678975.1). Lineage (NCBI taxonomy): Eukaryota > Metazoa > Porifera > Demospongiae > Dictyoceratida > Dysideidae > Dysidea > Dysidea avara. The sequence goes on along the minus strand of NC_089278.1, from coordinate 3,115,363 downwards.
GGAGGTTGGTCACGTGTCATAGCCTAATGACGTACTACTACATGTGATTACACAATAAAACATGGCACCTGAGATTAGTATCATTGTTATGAAGTCCTTTGTCACATTCACATGAAGTATACATAATGTAGCATTTGTTTCTTGGTTATAAAAGCATAGATATTAGAGAGAAGGGATAGGCAACCAAGCGTGCGCCGTGCATATCTACCATTGATTGTGGTTGAAGCACTCCTCGGTATTGATTAAATCCATGCGGACAGGATGGCAGTTTGTGGTTTAGTCGTCTTACAGTTGATTTCAACCACCTTGTGGTATTGTAGTTGATATACAAGACTTTTAATGCTTCTGGCTTCTGTTGTTCAATCGTCTTGGGTGGTTTTCATCGCCATTTACGATTTTGATCATCAATGGGTACCTCCGTTTTTGTCTACCTGTTACGAAGAACAGAAGTCTAGTTCCACTGGGGAAATAGTGCTGAAGTCTTCGCAATACTTTGAAGTTTTGCACAGTACCACTGAAAGATGTTTCTCGCATAACAGCGCTTGTGTTGAAGTTGATAAATCATGGAGTAGTATTTTAAAGAACCGAGATGAGACTACCAAAGGGCATTAATCAAGCGGAATAATAAAATGAAGTACACCATGCAAAACTATGTTACTTTAGGGTTACTGTGGCATTGTTTGCCAGTCGAAAGTGATCTTACCATGAACACAACAGGTACACAAAAAAATCGTGTCAACTGAGATTAAAATGATTGATGGCGGCAAAAACTCACAACAAGACTTACAATAGGAGTTTGCCTAGTACTTGTAAAACATAAAGAGATTGTCATGAAATACTCCATGCCCGTAGAAAGTAGTCCAGAGCAGAAACACCATTTTGGCCTCATGAATTCACCAACGGCGGAGTGTTTCAGGGCGCGCGCTAGTTTCTAATCCCTGTACTCTAATATCTATGATAAAAGTGACACAAGGTGTTGGGCAGCTGAAAGGTGGTTGTGTGATGTACATACTTGCAGTGAAACTCTGCAATGTTGAGAGTATGAAATTCATATTTTGTTCATGCTGCAATGGTGACAGAAACTATTTCAAAGTACATTTCTGTAGCATTTTCATAGTGTGAATTGGAATGTATTAAACTACATATCATTATGGCTTCAAAATTTTCATATTATATATATAAGATTTGTCTGAATTGTTGGGTTTTTTTGTAAAACTAAACTGACAATTCCATTTTTAAAAATATAACTGAACTAACCTAATTTCTGATGTTTCTGTCTACACAGCTTAAAGCATAGCTAGGGTATTGCCCTACTTTGTAAGTACAAAGTGATAATTACACATGTCATTTGCTTTTATGGCTCACAGTATATGATTACAGTGTAAGTTGAGTAATGACAAAAAGTATTTTTCTTTATGTTTCTACCTATTATATACACTTTTCTACTTTATATGGCTGTATGACTCACTTGAGTCTTGATTGATTTGGTTGTTTGTGTGTGAATGGCCAGTTAATAGTCATGGTGTCATTGCTGTCCCACTTTGCATGAAGAAAAACTCTCTTATCATAGTACCCTCGGACTAACAGGGTCTGTTCCTCTTCTATGTGAGCGCTAGACATTATCAGTGACAACCTTTCAAAGCAGAGAAGGTACTCACACAGTTTAGGTGCCTCCTACCACCCATACTTTAATAGTTTTATATGTGAGCCTCAATAGCTAAAGTAAGAAATGGTGGGGTGGGTTTTTGTTGTGGTTAATATTCAGATTGTATTTCATGGGTGCTTCAACAAGGCAATGCACTCTGTATTGTACAAGATTTCATGTTTTAGTTGAAGTTAATAAACCACAGTTTGGTGCATAGGCTTCATTGTATACATCCACGTTGTGCTTACAAAACATTACAAAAACAGATTTTGTATACTTGTACTTCCAACCTCCTCTGCTGTCAAGGTGAGGCTATTCATCGTGCAACACACACAAATCTGCTGTGTGATTTGAGGCTATGCAGGTATTGAGCGCGTAGTGGGTGTGTAATGTCATAATGATGGGTGTGGCTGATGTAATATGCTCGTTTAATGTGTATAGTTGGTCCCCTATATTTTTTGCACCCATAATGAACTGGTATGTTGAGGAAACATGTTGCATGTTCTACTTGTCCCACTGCATCCTGTTTATTGGTTCATACTGACTGCCAGACACCTAAATATTGTATATGAATTTAGTTGGGCTTAAAAAAGATACATGACTAGTTGACTACCTACTAAATTATTTTCAATAGCTGACAGCAGCCACTCCATTAAGGATACCCAATTTGTTATGGACTTAGTAGGGTACTGTGTACACTCCAAATCCTCTGTGTCTCCACCTGGCAACAGCAAGTTGTGGTGTAGTGTCTTATTGTATGTCATAATATTTGGTCAATTTTAAACGTTTTTGGTATAATGTTTGAGAACTGAATAAGAAGGTTGATATGATAGTAATTATTGTGTTTTATTGCAGATAAAAAATGCTGAGTTCTTCACTCAGTTTATCACCGAAGATTTTGATGCCTATGTTAATAGGAAACGTAGTGACAGTTGCCATGGTAACCATCTGGAGATGCAGGCTATGGCAGAATTATATAATAGAACAATTGAAGTATACCAGTACAGCACAGGTACATGTGAGTACTCAGACTTAAAATAATTAGTACATTTGACATGTGGTATTAAGCAAATGAATGCTTAAAGAAATTATGTTCTTCCTGTGTGCATTTGGAAGTAGTAAATAAACACTGTTTCATTTTTTTAATAGAAATTACAGTTTTTCTCTCTCTTTTCCCACAGAGCCAATTAATATATTTCATGGAATCTACAAAACTGACAATGCCCCAATCAGGTTGAGCTATCATCAGAACAATCATTATAATGCTGTCATTGATCCTTACTCTGCAACTATTGGAGTAGGACTTGGATTAGCAGGACACAAGCCTGGAGTAAGTGTGTGTGTGTGTGTGTGTGTGTGTGTGTGTGTGTGTGTGTGTGTGTGTGTGTGCGCGTGCGCGTGTGTGTGTGTGCGCGTGCGCGTGTGTGTGTGTGCGCGCGCGCGCGCATGCGTGCATGTGTGTGCACAGACACACACTTGTGTATGATTTTGCCAGTTTGAATGTAAGTGTATGTATACAGTTGTGTGTGTAGTACAAACAAAGTACAAACAATAGTGTTTGTTTTCAAATCTATACACAAATGTTACGTGTGGTGTCTTGGTTTGTAAGCTTGACTGGTGCTAAGATTGATAGCATGATCAAGACCATATGTTTCTTGCCTGAGAACGTTTCCCACTGTTGAGTTATCATCCCATTGAACTGAGAAGAGTTACACACATCTATGCACACATGCACACCAGCAACTGCTTGTACTACAGTGAAACCCACGTATAAGGCTGACTATAAGTGTCCTGGTTTTCTACATGCTAAGGGATTATTTGAGGCCACTGGCAAGTGTCCAGATTATACAGGTGTCCTTATACAGGTTCTACTTCCACTGTAGCTATATAAACACATAATTTATTTTTGTAATTCTGTAGCACGCTGATAAGCTGCATATGGAGAGTGCCATGAAAGAATCTGAGAGTTCTGAGATAGAGAAGGTTAGGTATTGTATTTTTAAAATCTTGTTACTCACAGTTTCTGCCAGGCCATGCTTGAGGACAAGCTAAAATCAACTGACTGGGATGCTACCCTTAGCAGTATCGAAGAGGCAGTGGCGAGGGAGTCATACTTGCTTTGGCTCAAGCAACAGGAAGATCAACACCAGCTGAAGGAGAAGGGAGAGGTAATTACCACTTGCCTTTACGAGGTGTGACAATTTACAGTTGCCTCTCCTGTCTGTGTAGTGTTCATCAGATGGCAAGCGTAGTAACACTATTACCTCTAGTATGCTCACAGCCCCACACAAAGCACACTCTACGTCTCACAAAGAGAAGACTAGTTCAGCACAAGTGATAATCCCTAACACTATACCACCTGTTGATCCATCTAAGAAACCAATTGTTGCCAAACTCTCCACTGGCAATAGCAAGGTCTCTTTCCAGGGGAATGTTTTTGATTCCATGACCAGCAAAATGAAATCAAAAAGTACAGAAATTGAATTGGGACAACAGCCCAGTAAACAAGTGACCTCATCTAAAAGGCCTGACTGTATAGAAGTGAGTCACTCCCTTACAGATATGCATCCTAGCTCACCTTCGTGGAATCATAAAAACTCTGTAACAGAAAAATGCAGTGGGAAGGGGGACCCATCAGCACAAGGGAGATCAAATGGAAAGACTTCACCTGTAATGTATACACGTGGCAGCTTACCCAGCCAACGTCATTCCCCTTATGGACAATCACCAAATGCCAGTCATCATTCTGGATCAAGCTCTCCAAGGGATAAGACTTCAACTCGTGACCCATTGGACTCACCAACAGCAAAGCAGCTGTTAGCTGCTGCTTTAGTTTTATCCCCTAAATCATCACCACAGCATTCAAATCCTCCTTCGACACACAACTCACCAATAAATTCACAGCCGAGTAGCCCTAGTGGTGCTCCGCATAAGTTAGCATATCAAGAGGATAATGCTTTTTCCATGTACCCATTTGAGTATGGCTCCTTTCAAGATCTTCCACCAGCAACATTTGGTAGGTGGTGTGAATAGTTGACATGTGGTCATAATGGTGTTAATTGTATAGGTCTATCAGAATGGGAGGATGACAGACTATTAGCTGCAGTACTTGCAGCTTCTCAACAAGAATACATTGAGAGCTTGAAACAAGGACATAATAAGGACTAACCCTTGTACAATTTTTAAATGCCAAAAAGAAAGTTTGGTTTGATGCAGCACATAATTTTGTATTTAATTTGATTAGTGGTATGCGCACTGTCGAGTACCTCCCATACCTGGCTGTACGCCTACACTCCTGACTGATTACTTGTTTAATAACACTCCATTACGTGTGACTGGCAAAACCACATATTGGGCTATTATGTATTGTTTCCTAGCAACTGGTCGGTAGATCAAAGGTCCGGACGTAACGCGATTGGTTAGTCTATAGAGTGCTTGACAACGTAATATTGTTTGGTGACATGGTTGGACGCGATCAAAAATCTTGTACTGCTATTCGTTTAGATAATGGTACGTCGATACAATAGCTTGTTAATTTAATTAAATCACGCCAAATAGAAACTGTCATTAATTCAGTTCCTTTTACACTTATTGTAGTATGTTAGCCATGTACAACCGACATCTCTCTAGAAGTAGATCGTTTCAAGCTGAAGGAAAGACTTCTAAGGATACATACGAAGTAGAAGGAAAGCCGCCGCTGGGATTACCACCTCTCAAATTAAACGCGGCTTATAGTCATGGTTCCCGGGGCACCGCCCAGCCAACTCAACATCGACTCTCCGAAGCTTTACCGCATATAAGCGGTGTACAAGTTCAACAACTGTACGAAGATGTACCCAAGTACTCTACTGGAAAAGCCAAAGCAGTAGAACCATTACCAGCAGTCCCCACTGCACCTCTAACCTCCTCGAGGCCCCCGTCTAGTTCAACTCCCGTAAGCCGAACAAGCTCCGGCAGTACAAGACCAAGAGTATTAACCTCCGACCAAGCATTAAAGGTATACATGAGTAAACTTACCCCATATGAACAGCAAGAGATCCAATCTTACTCCCAAGTATGGTTTGTTGGTCCCGGAGCAAAGAAAAGAACAGGAGTATTGGGAGCTTCACATAACAATGGATATGATGATGATGATGGCTCTTACCATTCTGTAGCTCATGACCATGTGGCATACCGTTATGAGGTACTGAAGATTTTGGGAAAGGGAAGTTTTGGACAAGTTTTGAAGGCATATGATTATAAGACGCAGAGTCATGTTGCTCTTAAAGTGGTAAGAAATGAGAGGAGGTTTCATCGGCAGGCAATGGAGGAGGTGCGTATTCTGGAGCACTTGAGGAAGCAAGACAAGGAAAACAACCATAACATTGTCCACATGTTGGAACATTTCCAGTTTCGTAATCACACGTGCATTACATTTGAGCTCCTGAGTATGAACTTATATGAACTGATAAAGAAAAATAAATTTCAAGGGTTCAGTCTACCTCTAGTAAGGAAATTTGCTCACTCATTGTTGCAGTGTTTGGACGTGCTGTACAGAAACAGAATAATCCACTGTGACTTGAAACCAGAGAACATTCTTCTTAAACAGCAGGGACGCAGCGGTATCAAAGTCATCGATTTTGGATCAAGTTGCTACGATCACCAGCGTGTCTACACTTACATACAAAGTAGATTCTACCGTGCACCAGAAGTTATAATGGGTATGAAGTACGGCATGCCCATAGATATGTGGAGTTTTGGTTGCATTTTGGCCGAGCTTCTAACCGGCTATCCAATTTTTCCTGGTGAGGATGAGGGAGATCAGATGGCTTGTATCATGGAGATATTTGGAATGCCACCAGAAAAAATGTTAGAAACGTGCCGTCGAGCTAAAACATTCTTCAGTTCCAAAGGTCACCCAAGATACTGCTCTGTCACTACCAACCCAGATGGATCAGTGAAATATGCTGGTGGAAAATCAAGAAGAGGTAAATATCGCGGTCCACCTAATTCAAAGACACTTAGCAAAGCCTTAAGAGGCTCTGAAGATCAGCTCTTTTTAGACTTTCTAAATCGCTGTTTTGAATGGGATCCCAGTAACAGAATGACCCCTCCCATGGCATTAAAACATGGATGGCTTCGGCGTAAACTTCCCCGACTACCAGCAGAAAGTACAGGACCATCTGCATCAGATAGTACATCTCGGCTACCGCCAGCTAAGCCGACTGATCTATCTAAACCAACAAGAAGACTACCAAACCCTCCTTCCCCAAGTGTAGGAAATGCAACTGGCAAAGTCACTTCTACACACTCACAGACACAAGTCACCAACCCTAACAGAACGGTCCTACCCAAACTGGTAGACAGATAGTAGAGGTATTTATTCTTATGTGTACATATTATAAATTATAATAATATACCCAACTTTTTTAACAAAGTGTATATCAACATAAAATAATGGAATATGTTTTACTATTTTGTTGTAATAGTAATTTTTATGAGATACATCAAAACAGTTACATCGTGATAAGGGATTTAAAAAGAATGATGTATAAAAAGAATAGCAGATGATTACAGTTTCACAAATTTCTGCAGCAAATTTTTGAAGAGTCAACATTTTGGCAGCCATTAGCAACATCACTGTATGGTCCATCTATAACGTCATCACAGTAGGACAACATGTCGGGTCTGAGATTGGGGCACATGTGTAAGAAAGAGTCCAAACCAGCAGCAGTAATTTTGTGCAATCCAGAAAAATCAAGAAACTTCAAACATGGAAACTTGCCAACAGAAGCCAACACCCTGCAATGTGACATCACAATGGTAATGACTATTGTACATGTTCAGCCATACCTGAGGCCTTTATCAGTAATCAGATGACAACCAGACAACTTGAAATAGCACAGGTTGGGTTTCTCATACAATGAGTCCTTACAAATACAATTGGAAGGTTTACTACAAGTTCTTGGATACTGTCGAGCCTGTTGACGCTTGAAGGCTTTAGCTAATCTCTCCAATGTCAAGTCAGTTATCCACGTGCAACCAGACAAATTTAAGTACTCCAGTTTCCAAGCAGAATGATTCCTTATCATGCTAAAAGGATCAAGTTACCAAGCAGTAATTTCATACCACAATACAACTGCAACTGGAACTGTACACAGACCATATAGATATTCATACTAAGCCAAGCCATAGACTAGCTAATAGATATTGTAGGCAGTGTAGGACACTCACCCAGTAAAGGCAAAATCTGACGTTGAAGTGTAGGAGAGATCCAAGTGGGTCAGATTAGGACACAAACTTAGAGCTTGGTACAGCTGTTGAGTACAAAAAGAAAGTATGACCAAAGTGACAATTACAGTAAATAACATTTAAATAGTGTAACCTTATGTGGGACAAATCCTATGGGATTTCCTATACACATCTAGGGACTCTGTGATCAACCATTGTCTTTTGTGCATGGAATTCATGACGTGTTGACATTCTTACATATTTGATATCCATACGTCCAGCATGGGCGAGGTCCAATGTCTTTACATGTTCCCCAACCTTTGGCAATAGGTGACGTACAAAATCACACAGTCTCACAGTCAACAAAACATTGTCACTATTAATATTCTCATCACAGTCATCACAATCATCTTCAGCAAGTTGCTGCAAGTTGAGACCTCTTGGGGGCAAGAATTTCCAATTTCCTGAAAACCATTTCACTGGATGTAGATGGTGCCACAGCGAACCATCAAACGCAGCCTTGGAAAAGACTGGATTGACTTGTGCACAACGACAAAGATCTTGTGGAGAAAGATACTTGAATATTTGAAGGAGAACTTCAGGTGGCACATGAAGGATGGGAGGAGAAGTTGCCACTTCAGCCACTGATTCTAACACAGACAAGATATTTCATTTTATTTACAACAACACTACAAGAGTACCTTCTGAAGGTAAGTCATGTAGCCGAAGAACAGTTTTCTTAATAACTCTCAGCTCCTGTTGAGTAAAGTACTCTAGCAGAAGTGGTTGAAACACCTATAATAACAGAAAACAAAGTTATACTACATAAAAACACTTTTCAGCAGAACACTTCCTACATCAACAGAACACACCTTAAGCGCAGCACATAGATGTATTCACTTTACACAAACAATGTGGTCACCAATACTTAACTCCATAACAGAACTAGGTCAATTGTTCTTACCTCTTCCTCTTCATCCATGTGAGAGATCAGTTTCAGGTCAAGTAGCTCTTCTTTAAGATGCTTGCCGAAGTGCAATCGTTCATTGTGGGACACAATGGTCATCCCTAATTGGTTCTTTACTTTAGTGTGTAGCCGAGCTAGTCGATTGTCAGAGTGGACATCATTTTGTAATATTACTTTAACAGTGCTTGGTAGTCGAGGCAGTAGAGGGTGGATAATGTAGTTGTCCTCAATTTCTTCATGACTAAGTAACTTGTTAAAGCCATTATTGAGAAGGGCCAACAAGTGATGGTAAGATTCTTCATCACCATAATTGGTGGATAATACCTAAACAATAACCACACTGGAACTCCATTAATACACACGCAATTCAAAATCTAAACTAAAAACTTTTAGTGCTGACTGCATCATAAACTACCCTTGGAATGCTCAGGTTTATTGCTGGTTACATCATTATGTAGAGTAACAATGTATGTGGCAGCAACGTCCATTGAAAAGTACTATACTATCCTAGCTACTATACCATGTGAATGATACATACATTCAGTTGCTTAGCAATAACACAAAACAATTTCCTACAAGCATAACGACTCAAATTAGCACCGTGAATCATTGTATTTAGCACCAAGACAAAAAAAAAAGCAACTTTCAAAGCTAAATGGCTTTACACAAAATGATATTAACACACGACATTCTAAATACTGCGCGCCCAAATTACATATTCACACATCCAATTTTACCTGTTGTTCAATTTCTCCTACCAGTCTTTTCATGTGATTATGTGGCAGGTTGAATACATTCAAATCATTTGCCACCACCGCCATAGCTTAGTAGTTCCAATTAATGCACTCCAGCACAGAGCAACCTAGATTTAATTTTATGTGACGCTACTAAGTACATCGTAAACATATTGTACCTTCCTTACTTTTAACAGCTTGTTAGCAACCAATACGTGTTGACCTGCTAATAGACGTCTACGTATACAAGTGACGTAGTAATTGGCACGTGCGAAAACATAATAATGGACGATTTACGGTTGTTTCAGAGCATAGGCCTATCTGAAGCGAAGGCAAAGGAAACTGCGAAAAATTCTGCTCTGTCAAAGAATCTAACTTGGATTATCACTGAGGTATGCTATATCGTAGGGTTGTTACATATAGCATGATCAGGTAGCACGTGTTTACCACGTGTTGCAGTCTTAAAATCCTGCACTACACTTGTCCTTAACAGGCCACCACATTGTGCTCTGGACATATCAGTAAACAAATTGGAGTCTTATTGTACCACGTTGCTACTAGATTCAAGGGCTCTCAGGATAACACAAAATTACTGTTAAGTTATGTATGTACGGAGAAGATAGTTAGTGAACTACAGCTTAATGGTACGATAACCAAGAGTGGTGTATGCTTAAGTTTATATTGTGTTTATAGCTGCTTTTGATTTTCTGAAGAGGTATCCTCTAGACATCAACGTTACGGAATTTGAGACCAGTTGTGGTGTTGGCGTAGTAGTCACTACTAAAGACATTGAGGATGAAGTTAGTGCACCCATCAATAGTGTATACACATGTCACTGTTGTATACTGTTAGGTCACAAAAGTTATTAATGCACATAAGATTGAAATACTTGAGAAGAGATACAAGTGCAATATTGGCTCTATCATTGGTGAGTGGTGATAAGTTTACAGTAACTTTCAGTCACTTGTTATTTAGGTAGTGTCAGGGCATCTCTCAAGTGGGCTGATGGAAAGATATTGAAGAGTGAAGTTGACAAACAAGTATAGTTCTGCTCCAGAGGTGGTACGACACACATTAAGTGCTATCAAAAAGAATGTGATAATTGCATATTTTGACTTCTAAGCTGTCTGGATTATGGAGACATTGAATTATTTCCAGTTGTTGCTGTTTGCCCTCCATTTCATGTGTAAGCTGTGACATCTCTCCAATCACCCTGTATAATATCACACCACTGGGGTTCAGTGGGTTTCACCACACCATTAAAATTATACATGAAAAATATTCTTTTGATTGGCTCTTAGTTTTCAATGAAACCCTGTTAATGTTGCCTTTTAATTGCTCCATATATACAATTTGTATGAGTTCACATGAGTGTGTCGTACATCCTCCCCTCGTTGTGTTGTATAACTATCATTGTTGGCTACTTAGCTGGAGTTACTGCTTGGTCCTAGAACTGCTGAGGCAAATGCCCCCAAGAGTGCTGAAGCAAAGGCCCCCAAACAAAAGGTTGTTGTTTTTTTGTTGTTTTTTTTTGTCTGTGATTTACTGAGTTTATATTTGTAGAAGGCAGCTGCAAAACCCACCAATGATACTGTTGAAGAAGAAGAGTCCAGTGTGAAGCTGATTGGTGCTGCTTGTAATTTCCACAAACCAGGTATGTTGACTATAGCAGTGGTATTAGTGCCAGGTGGTATTAGCAGGTAAATTTCGAAGAGTTTTATTTTCAGATATTTCAAAGAGGCCTTCTTTTGATAATTCCCAAGTCTTGTTCTTTGAAAATATATTTCCCACTAATATGAATAATTTTTCTTCTTGTGATCCAACATTTTGGTGTGGACACATATTCGCTTACGTCTTCTTCAAGTTTAGCTCAGTGTTAATGATTGTAGTGGTTAAACAGTGTCAATAACCAGTGAACAGCTGATCCAGAAGAGCAAAAGACTCTGATTTAAATTTACTCTGATTATTCTGTTAACAAGTTAATTTTTAATTTTTGGGAAGCATGCATGTATTTGAAACCTATAATTCATCTTTTGCGCTCCGAAAATAACCCGCTATACAATACTGTGGATATAGGTGGTGTATAACATGTAGCCTAATAGTCAACAAGTTTTGAAATATTTTATAGGAATGAACCATCTCACTAAAAATTATGTGGTGACCCCAAAGACTATGGAGCTACTCAAAAAACATTTGGAAGAAACTGGAGGGAGGGTATGTAATGTGTGTATGTGTCTGTGCATTTGTAAATGTGCTATAGTGTGTGCATAAGTGCTTGCACATGTGTGTAGTATGTATAATTATGTTAAAGCATTTCCGCGAGTGCTATGTGAAAAATAAAGCACGAGGCGCGTGGCCGAGATGCTAATAAAGTACAAGGCGAAGCCAAGTACTTGATTAGCATCAAGGCCAAGCGCCAAGTGCTTTATTTTTCATATAGCACGAGCAAGGCAATGCTTTAAATGATTTCTGGTCGTGTAGCTTCATCATACACTAGGACTTGTAATTAACACCCCGTTCACACTAGCCCAGTAACACGGTTTGGAACGGTATGGCTTGATAAAAAGTGCAATGTGAACACCATCCGTACCGGGCCCAACCGAACCGAGCCAGCCCACCAGGCCAGCACGGTACGGTACGATATTTACTCACCAGGTGCACAAAATAATAATTTTATAAACTCAACATGCAATGAAGAAGGGCTCAGAAACACAGTTCGACGCGAGGTTCAGCACGAAAGAAAGCCTAGTGACAGTTATGAACTACTTGTTGTCGCAGTTACTGTTTCACTCACTTCAATTCACGGCAAGATTTCTGCAGCTCTACATGGCTGCCTATCTATTGCTGTCTTGTTGAAATGAAAGAATTCCAGCACAAGAAACTTGAAGGGCAAGAACTGCATCCAATTTTAGTAAGCAAATTAATTAATATTTAATTGTGCACTTATAGAAACCGGATGACTTAGCGAGCGAGACTGCATAGTGTGAACAGAGGCAGTACTGGGCCGTTCTGAACTGAGTCGAACTGAACCGTGCTATCGTGTTAATGTGGACGGGCTACATGCGCTGCACAAATTATTAGCAGCCTGAATGCACACAAACTAGTTTAACAAAGTAACTCATGCGTAGTTCACCATAGTTTGGCATAGTAGACGTTCATTGCGTATTTTGGCAGGTTTTGATCACACCCCACATCAATTCTATTGTGACTATGTTCCGTGATATCTCCAGGACTTGTCCGCTTACATTAACAAACGTAACAGCAACGTTACCTTCTCCCATCCATCATTGAAGCATTTAGGTATGTCTATAAAAGTAATCCAGTGGTAGAACTCTTATTGGCTGGGGTGATTGACCACTCAGCGTGGCGAAGGCTATCAGCCTTCACCGGCTTGGGTGATTGATTACTCGTACTGGCGTTAGCGTTAGAGCACGTGGGCAACTGTGCTTTATGTATATATTAAAGCATAGCCGTGAGTGCTATATGAAAAATAAAGTACGAGGCGCGCGGCAGAGATAGTAATAAAGCACGAGGCGAAGCCGAGTGCTTTATTAGCATCGAGGCCAAGCACCGAGTACTTTATTTTTCATATAGCACTCGCGGCTATGCTTTAAATGATTTATGTAACTTTCTACTCATGTAGCTTCACCATACACTAGAACTCGTACTTAACACGCATTGTACGAACTATTAGCAGTCTGAACACACACAAACCAGTTTAACAAAGTAACTCACACGTAGTTCACCATAGTTTGGCATGGTAGACGTTCATCGCGTCTTTTGGCAGGTTTTGCTCGCAACCCACAATCAATTCTATTGTGAGTCACGTGGTGAAGTATTTCCGTGATATCTCCAGGACTTGTCCGTTTACATTTTAACAAACGTAACAGCAACGTTACCTTCTCCCACCCATCATCGAAGCATTTAGGTATGTCTATAAAAGCAATCCAGTGGTAGAACTTGTATTGGCTGGGGTGATTGATCACTCAGCACGGCGAGGCTATCAGTCTTCACCGGCTTGGGTGATTAGTCGTACTGGCGTGAGCCCCTTGAGCTATTAGCCTACACTAAGGCATGTGGGCAACTGTGCTTTATTGCCCACAAAGAGTGCTTTATTGCACCGCAAAATAAAGCACTCTTTGCGGTGCAATAAAGCACTCTTTGTGGTCGATGAAGCAGTTGGCAGGCTGAGAGTGTACTTTATGAAATTTAAAGTACACTTTTTCCTTTGATCTTGCCCACGTAAAGTTCTATAATGTACAAATAAAGCACTCTTTGTGGGCAATAAAGCACTGTTTGCCGGCATAAAGTGTATTTTATGAAATTTAAAGTACACTTTTTCCTTTGATCTTGCCAACGCAAAGCTCTATAAAGAGTGTTATTGTGTGCTAATGTGTTTAATACCTCAGGTGATTACTCGTTTCCCTCCTGAGCCTAATGGCATTCTTCACATTGGACATGCCAAAGCTATCAACTTCAACTTTGGCTATGCAAAGGTTTTTTTTATTAACTCATCAGTATAGAGACATGAGATAGTTGGTGCACACAGGCTCATGATGGCATCACCTACCTGAGGTATGATGATACTAATCCTGAGAAGGAAGAGGAGAAATTTTTTGTTGGAATCAGAGAAATGGTGGAATGGCTGGGTAGAATTTTCATTCAGAATTTACTATAGATATGATGTGATGATATTCTTGTGTAGGTTTTAAACCATATGCAGTCAAATTTTCATCGGACTATTTTCCTTTGCTGTACAAGCATGCTGTGGAGCTGATCAAGAGGTTGAGAATTACATTACAGCTGATAAACTTTGTGTACTACTGTTAATTGTTTAGAGGACATGCTTATGTGTGTCACCAGCAGTATGAGGAAATAAAGGGACACAATCCACCCCCATCACCATGGCGTGATCGACCAATTGAGGAGTCACTTAGACTTTTTGAGGATATGAGTAAAGGAAAAATTGACGAAGGAATGGTACTGTAGTAAATATATACACACTGTAGTCAGCTATTGTCTTGATAGGCCACGTTACGTATGAAACTGACGATGGAGGACAGTAAACAAGATCCTGTGGCTTATCGGATAAAATTCACACCTCATCCAAACAGCAAGGACCAGTGGTGTATCTACCCTACCTATGACTATACTCACTGCTTGTGTGACTCCATAGAGAATATCAGTCATTCGCTGTGTACAAAAGAATTCCAAGCAAGGTATGTACGATGGCTGGTATAATTTATAATTGTGCGTAATATCATTCAGGAGATCATCGTATTATTGGTTGTGCAATTGTCTTGATCTGTACTGTCCGGTACAGTGGGAGTATGGAAGAATGAACCTGTCCTATACCGTCGTCTCCAAGAGAAAGATAGCCAAACTAATTGCTGCTGGAATAGTTGAGTGAGTGTACTACAATTTCCACCAGTTATCCTATGATCACCATTTACTTGTAGTGACTGGGATGATCCTCGTTTGTACACACTGACCGCTCTCCGCAGAAGAGGATTTCCTCCTGAGGCCATCAACAAATTTTGTGCTAAAGTACAACAAAGGTGTCAACAGCATTTCGTATTGATTTGTTTGTACTGTACAGGCTGGAGTTACTATGGCTCAAACCATGCTTCATCCTGACCTTCTTGATTCTTGTGTACGAGACGTGTTGAACCAAACTGCCAGAAGGTATGCTAGAGACTTCACCAGGTTATTATGCTTGCCTGGTTGCCTCACAGGATTATGGCTGTATTAGAACCACTGAAGGTTGTCATCACAAACTTCATGTCAGAATCGGTAAGAACCATTGTACCAATTGAATGTTGTTCACTATCTGTTAACTCAAGCCCATTATGTTGGAAGTTCCTAATATACCACATGATCCTGGCCAAGGAGTCCATCGTGTTCCTTTTGATAGGATCATCTATATTGAGCAATCTGATTTTAAAAAGGTAGTAAACTGCTGTCTTCTCCTGTACTACTCCATTACAGTAACACATGTAGGAAGCAGACAGCCAGTACAGACGGTTGACAGTTAAGCAATCTGTAGGCTTAAGACATACAGGCTATGTGATTACAGTGACTGATGTGATAAAGGTAAACTGATGTAGTCATGCATCTCATGTATAAATGCCATTTAAAATTTGTTTCCTGGATGATGAAATAATTTTTTAGTGCTCACTAAAATTCCATTCATTTTTTATGCATATATTTGAACCTGATTTCCATATAACTACAAACACTTGCATCAGATGTCTGTAGCCATGGGGGCACACAAGGTGATAACACAGCTTGCTAATATCACTACTGCTGGCATTCACTTGCAATATTTGTTCCCACTTACAACAAATTCTGTTTGCAAAGCTGGAAATTTCCACCAGTACCTGCATCAATACACTTGCCTCATGTGCTGTGTTTTCATATCATTTTGGAAAGACTCACAAAACGATATGAAAACGCAGCTTGTTGATATCTCGGGTGGCTCCAGGGGGTTTCTGAGGTTTCTGGAAACTGGTCAATGGATTTGCTAAGTCAGATCGAGATACTCTAATAGAGCAGTCAATCACTCTAATAAAGCAGTCACAGTATTCAGTGAAGCAGTGTAGAAGCTATGTAGCTAATAAATAAGGATTTTTATGTACTTTTATCAGTGATATTAATAACTATATAGTTAGTGGAGGACAGTTATTCTCAGCAGGTAGTTACCTTTTTTTGGTTTTCACCAAAAGTCTAGCTATGCTCCTGATCAGAAACCAGTCACGAAAAATTCTGGAGCCACCTACGTATCTTGCTTAGACATCATAGAAGCTAACCTTGTGTTGAACACTTAACAATGCTCAGGGTTTAATGTGCATACTGCCCTGGCAATATCATGGGAAAACGGTTTGCTCATGATAGTGATGAGTGGTTTTGATATTCAAAGACCGGTACAATATTGTTACTTGATATTGCGGTATAACTATATTACCAGTATGCCTTAGTTAGATGTCATTTTAGACCTCTACTACTAGATCCAAAGTACAGTTTTAAAACGTTTTATTCAAGACAGCTGTGTTAGCAAGCTTATTGCAGTATATTATTGTACATATCCTTCATGTGTACACTTTTCATACAAACAGTTGAAATCTGCGGTGTGAAGGATTTAGACGGTATTAAAAACTGATACTGCGGTTTAGCTAAACACTCGCTATATTGCTCAGCACTGGCTCATGGCTTTGATCCAGCCAGTTCAAAGATGCAAATACTTTGACTCATTATATTGAGCAACACGGAGCTGTAAATTGTGAGCTTGGTTTACAGGTATAGCTAGCAGTGTAGCTGCTAAGTTTGTTACTAAACTGATGAATGATCACAAAAGTAATCATTTGGGTGATGTGTGATGTCTATTTCTACCCACCACATGTCAGCCATTGAGCAGACTCTCTTGTTTCACTACTTTACTATTTCTTTTTATTTCTTTGATCCATATTTTAAAATTCCTTGTACACTTTTTTTGTAACATTATTCATTATTATGAGTCATGACTAGTGAATCTGCATACAGCATTAGAAGAAAAAATGGTGCCTGGCTTATGGTTTCCAACTGAACACACGCCCCAACTATCAATTACTGAAATAGCAAAGTTTCATTTCAGCTATATATGTTCAGCCTGTTCACAGAAAGAATACTACAAGATGGACCTCTGCAATCAGTCTGGAAAACTTGGATGATTCCATTACAAATGTAGGGAAGCCATCATGCGGGGGGCTACCACGAATCAACACCTCGCGCTGTCAGCAAAGATAAATGGGACACAAAGGAGGACACAGGTAATAAGTCCATAAAGCATTAATAGTATGTACTGCGATATGCCAAAAGGCACCTGTCAGGTTGAAGCGATGTCGAATCAAGCCAATAGCCTTAGCCATTATCAAGTTATGCTTGTCTGAAGGCATCAGTCAGTAGAATATTGCACTGGGTAATTTTTAAGAAGTTTTGTAGCAACCTATTGGAACCACTTCAGGTTGTACTGAAGGCACTTTTGGGCTAAGTAGCCTAACCAATACTGCCATGTGTCATGAGGTATTGTGAGGCTGGGTTCTGGTTAATATTTGAGAAAGTGCAAACCTCCATATCCAGTCCTAATATGCAGTACTATTGTAAATTTGTGGTAGCTTGAAATATGTGTGAAACTGGATTTTTCAGTCTGTACTATGACCATATTTCTATGACATGATTGTTATAGTTTCGACACCAGGGATAATTAACTATTCATAAAATACAGTGTTCACATATCCCCTAGTCTCACCTTCATTTTATTCCTTTGTCCTCCTTCTCAACAGGGCTAATGATTTTAGTAATCCAGTTTGCTTAAGGGTGGGTGGTTGTGTAGCACGCTTCAGCTAGGGATCCTGGGTGCATGAATATTTTTAAAAATAACCTTCATGAGATGGAATCTGGAAGCAATTTTAATCAAAAATATTCTGGTATCACTGAGATTAGATATTAAGAATATATTAGATTGTAAAAGATTTTACAATTGCAATCTGGAAGCTTAGTGGACTGCCGAAGAGAAGTTTTTGAAAAGTAGCTATCCCAAGATTGGATATAAAGCAATTGTAATCAAATGGTGGACAGTAAAGGAAAAGATATGAAACAGCCCCTGGGTATCAGAGTATGCACTTGCTGGACGAAAATTGCCACATTAAGATTGATATAATCTAATAGAGCAGCCAGAAACACTCTAATATAACAGCCAGTTATTTTATTCTAGTCCAATAACCGAACAGTGTAAAAACCATATGTAGTTACCTGATGATTAATTTAAAGGACAGGCTAAGGATGTGGCACCTCACTGCATCTGTTTGAAGATTTCAGTTGCCTGACCAATCCAAGATATTATAGTGTGTCAAGTGTCTAGCAATAATTAATTATTTGTCTTCATTTCACTTCCATACTTCAAACATAACTTGGTCCTTGAAGGGTTCTTAAGGCACGAGAGTTGTCAGAAACTAGGCATTGAGACCTGGCATATTTCTGTTATAATGCTCACTATCCATAGTGAATAAATTGCACCAGGTGTTTATGCAGGACTGATCATATTTCATGGCTATAATTATGGTGTATTCATTGTAATTGTTATTTTGACTGGCTTTTCCAGCAAATCCAGTAAATTATGTTTCCCACAACATGGTTCCCGTGTCCTGTGTTTTAAGGGGGTTAGTAGTGACAAGTGTCTCATGGCTTGTTGTATTCAACAGAAGAATTGTTGCATAAGCTATAGAGCAAATTATATACTGTTCATGTTGATTATGGAACACTTCTAGTATGTGTATGGACTGTAAAGAACAGTGATGTACCACAGTAACAGTATTACTAGTTGTGTACAACCATGCACTTTAGAGCAAGTGTAAGCAATGTGTGTTTTGACATGGAATGAGCAAACCCTCTGATATTCTGGTGTATGAAATTATTAGCATCAAATTGGATTTGTACAGTTATGATGTCATTAATTGAACATAGCTGGTTATGAAAACCAGCTATAATATGTTCACGTTGAGCTGAATCTTCAACAACGTTTAATAACTCATGGATGCAATTCCACACAATCTTGAAATTTGGCTCATTTGTAGTACGCTTGACCCGCTAAAAACATTTCAAAATCTTTTTTTCCCCAAAAGTTTTACATAATATTTAAAGCCGATCAAAATTTTCACAATACATTTCCTATGTGGAAGCCATATAAGTACAGTGTCCATTACAGCCCTTTCCCGAACTTGTGATGGAGCCAAACTGTACGTGTCTGTTGTTGACACCTTTGCTGTTATCAATAATCATCTGGTTGGCTGAAATGTAAGTCCACTTTTAATTTTTAGCTGTTTTCAGGATTCAGCTCAACGTGAACATACTATAACTCAAGCTGTCTACAAGCATTCCTTCATGGGTTTATTCTTGCTAGGCTATCTTGAGCATTATTGCACTTTATGACAGTTCATACGTCACAACCTTCTTGTCGTTATGGCCTGACTTTATACACGTACAGTTTGTTGATACTGGTCAGTTTTGCTCACCTTCTCCTTTAGGACTCCAGTGGTAACATTCAAGAATTGCATGCTACTTGTGAAGAAAGCAAGAAGGTAGCTAAACCAAAGGCATTCATACACTGGGTATCTAACCCAGTCAAATGTGAAGTTAGAATATACGATCGACTGTAAGCGTACACCTAGCACAGGAGCTGATGCTGTTTCAAGTTCCTCTCCTCCAGGTTTGAACATGAATTTCCTGAACAAGTACCTGGTGGATTCCTTTGTGATTGTAGGAAGGTTAGGTCTAAATTATGCCACTGGTAATGTTATTTACTAATTTGTGTGCAGGACTCCCTTACAGTCATCAATGATGCAATGGTGGATCGCAGTATTGAGGGCAACAGCAAACCCTTAACCAAGTTTCAGTTTGAAAGAATTGGATACTTTTGCGTGGACACCAACTCAGCTAATGCAAAGGTTTGGTGGTTGTGTTGTGCTTTGTAGGTGTCAAAAATGTTATAATTACTGCAGATGATTTTCAACAAAACAATGGGGTTGAAAGAAGATGCAGGGAAATAACTTGGAAACGTATAACCATTCTTATTCTGTAGTGGAATGGTTTTATTTTTCAAAGTGAAATTATAAAAAATTAAATGTGAATAATCTTTAACTTGTGGTGGCTTTTATAAAAGCCGTTGGGTTGGGAAAATCTAAGCAGATTTAATCTGCAGACTTTCCAGCAGTCTTCTTGGGGAGAAGGATGGCTTGGATGTTGGGAAGAACACCACCTTGAGCAATGGTGACTCCGGCCAACAGCTTGTTCAGTTCCTCATCATTCCTGATGGCGAGCTGAAGATGACGGGGGTTGATCCTCTGCTTCTTGTTGTCACGGGCAGCATTTCCCGCCAATTCCAGAATCTCAGCAGCTAGGTATTCCATGACTGCAGCAAGGTAGACTGGAGCACCAGCGCCAATTCGCTCGGCGTAGTTGCCACTTCGCAGCATTCGGTGGACTCTTCCAACGGGGAACTGCAGTCCAGCACGGCTGGAACGTGTCTTGGCCTTGGCACGGGCTTTTCCTCCTTTTCCTCTTCCGGACATTGTCTTTCTTCTCGCTCTTGAACTTGAAGATTTGCCAAATGAACAAAGTAGTTTATTTTATAGATTTCCGTTAGCGGATCAAGGTGTGTACTACATCATCCGAAATGTGTACGCTATCATCCGAAATGTTCTAAAACGCGATCATTTGATTGGCTATATCTCAAACCGAATGATCCTAGCGCGTTTTTCATTGATCCACGGTTTTGCCAATATAAATAGTTTCTGGGAGACGGTGACATTCTGTGTCAATCTGTGTTCTCACTGTAAAAATGCCGGGAAAGCAAGTTACTGCTAGCAAGAAGGGCGAGAAGAAGGCCGGTGGAAAGGCGAAGTCCACTGGAAGTGGAGGTACCAAGAGGAGAAAGTCAAGAAAGGAAACTTACTCCATCTACATTTACAAAGTATTGAAGCAAGTTCACCCAGATACTGGCATCTCTAGCAAAGCTATGAGTATCATGAACTCTTTTGTCAATGATGTGTTCGAGAGAATAGAGCTCTTTCAGCACGTGAGCAAAACTACGCAAATTTTTATGTTCGCCCACGCGTCAGTCGTAATGGTGCACAGGTGCTGGTAATTAGGGGCTGCGTAGAAGGGGATAGAATGGCTAAACTCTCGCTGTATGCCGAAAAACTCTCCCGAGAAGCAAAGGATAGATATTTAGACAAAATATCTACTCTAGGCGGAGTGGACCCTTTCTCTGGAGTTGCTATTGGCGACGTTTGCCGTACAACGCCTTCAGTTGATGCTTGTGACTTGGTGTCGTACTTGGTCTTGAAAACCAGTTTTATGACAGCTACACAGTTTCAAGCTCGCAAAGGACTGGAGGCTTACAACCAGTTTGTTTGTGGGTGGGTTAAGGATGTCAAAACAAAATAAAATATCAGGAAAATATCTAACTTGTGGACGCGTAAGTAGATATACTGGGGGAGGGGTACTGTTCGTGTATATTGCACTTGCTGAAGCTTTGTAATGTCTTATCACATATCTATACGTCCTTACAGCGAAGCCTCTTTAACAAACTCCCCGAAATAAGGAAAAACCTCCTCCACAGTAATAGATTTTAGTCCCAACTAGACATTTCTCCAAAAGATAATGAAAATGCATCTATAGTACAGTAAATAAAGGCCTAAAATTCTGGTTATAAAATGTTAGAGAGGTTCCATGCACTGTATTTGCTGGCTTCAGCTACTGAAGTCATGCACTGATAGCAGTAATGCTCACAATCCAATTCACTTGAATTTTATGCCGACACGAGGAGTATTGTTAGTTATGTTATTATTGTCATTATATAGGTCCGTCATTCACAGCGCATCAGTGAGACTGCATTAAGCTGTTGGATTGTACTTGAGCTAAGTGGTGAAGTCTGTTGTGCCCACTGCAACTGCATGGCTGGCTTGGGTGAGGCATGCACTCATATAGCTGCTGTCCTTTTTTACCTCGAGGCTCTGGCAAGAATCCAAGGTACTGAGACAAGCACACAACAGGCATGTCAATGGATTATACCATCGTACATGAAGTCAATCGAATACCGACCTATTAAGAAAATTGACTTTACTTCAGCTCGTGGTAAGAAACGGAAACTTGATGAGCTAATTGATGGAGAAGATAGTCCACAAATGGAGAGTGATGTACTGCTTGTTGTACACAGAGAAGTTGCTACAGGCTCTGAAATGGCAACATTGTTTCAGAACCTTAGTCTTGGAGGCACATGTCCTGCAGTATTTTCTGTAGTATCAGGTTATTCTGAGCCATTCATACCGAAGTTTATGCTACCAAATTTCCCAAGGCCTTTAATGTCATTAAGGCAACCGGAATATGTTGATCTGGGATATGATGAGCTTCTGGCACTTAGTGAAACCACAGTAATAGAAATGACTGTTGAAATGCCTCTGGCTGTTGAAGAGGAAACAAGGTTACAAAGCCAGTCAAGGCTGTGGTTCACATTTAGAGCTGGAAGAGTTACAGCATCAAGAATGAAGTCTGTTTGCCATACAAACCCAGCCAACCCTTCTCAATCTCTCATTAAGACCATCTGTTATCCAGAAGAGTTTAGTTTTGATAGTAAACAAACTGCATGGGGAAGCAAACAAGAGAGAATAGCCCAAGAAATTTACCTTAGAGCTCAAAAACATCACCATGTGAATCTTCACATTACAAACAGTGGGCTTGTTATTAATCCCAAGTGGCCCTACATGAGTGCCTCACCTGATGCCATTTTAGATTGTAGTTGCTGTGGTAAGGGAATTCTTGAAATCAAGTGTCCCTACTCCCATCGTTATGAAACAATTCAAGATGCTGTTCAAGATAAAGGGTTTTGCCTGAAGGAAAGAGATGGATTGATCAAGTTGGATTGTACACATGCATACTTTTATCAAGTTCAGACACAAATGTTCATCTGTGACGTTGATTATTCATCCTTTTGTGTCTGCACATTTGCTGAGGATGAAATGCAAGGCTTGCACATTGAACGGATTACTAGACAACAAACATTTTGGGAAGAGAACAAGAGAAAAGCAGAGTATTTTTTTAGGTCATGCCTGTTACCAGAGATCTTGGGTAATTGGTTCACCAGGGACAACATCAGTACTTCTGGTTCAATAGATAGTGAGCTGCCAAGTAGTGGTGAACCAAGTAGCAACAACTATATCAGTATAGAGGAGCAAACCTTCTGCTACTGTCATGGTCCAGAAGAAGGACTAATGATTGCTTGTGACAATCCGGACTGCCTGATAGAATGGTTCCATGTGAGGTGCCTTGATTTGTCTTGTGTTCCTAAAGGAAAATGGTACTGTTCTGACTGCTCCAAACTACAGCAACTATTGGAAACTTAATTGACTCAGTTGTGGTATGAGATGTATTATACATACATGATTTGCATATATAATAATTATTATACAATACATGTTTGTAAATTATCTAATCAAGTGGGACTACTGAATTACAAATATTTGTGAGTGCACAGCTTACACGAACAATTCTGTCAATTAATGGGATATCTTCTCCATGTCTACACTTTACAAAGTGAATGGGGATTGTACTCTGAAGAATCGAGTATTTCTGTCTCACCAGACCTATCACCCTCTCCACATGGATACGCACATTGGCTATACTCCTTGTTTGTTCAACCTCAAGTGCACTTAACTGATCCTTCCCTTTTGTAAATGCAGGAATATGTAGACGTGCTTGCATGACACCAACTGACTCAGCAATATCAAAGCCACGGTCGGCTAATACAATGTCACCAGGAAGCAGTTTAGATAATAATCCACAATGTTCAGTCAAGTATTTGTCACTCACACGGCCACCCCATGCATCTGAAACAAAAGCCACCACACCCTGAGGAACAATTCCTAGCAAAATTTTTGCTGTATTTTTGTGCTTATAGTTAGACCAAGTAACAGCACGAGCCTCTAAATTGGAGGGGCGTTCAATAAAAACCTCAAAACAATCAATGATAATTGCTACTGATTTACCAAATGCTGTCTGGAAGCATTTTGGCATTGTTTTGCGTAGACTATCACGGTCTGGCCAGACAATTAGCTTTTGCAATCTGATATCCATCTGCACAAGCCATTTGGAGAGAATTCTGGACACAGTTGATAGAGAGACTTGAAAGCGATATGCTAAATCTTGTAGAGGACTGTTTAAACGAAGCTTTAGCAAGACACACATAAATTCTTGAAAGGAGGACAGCTTGGTGGCCCTTTCTCCTGCCATTGTCTTGTGCACATGATCAAGTACTGTCTTGACAATATATAAATTGGGTAATCCAGTATAAAACTGCACACAGGCGTCATCTACAAGTGACTGTTCATTGAATGGCACCGCCGAACACACATGTTGCTGCAATACTGCAATCTCATTGGACAACTTGTTTATCTTTGTGTAGCAAGCTGCCAACTCTTCCTTCAAAACCTTCACCGTATCAGCACAGTTACATTTGCCTGCTGCTGATTCAAGAATGGCTAATTCAATTTGTTCACGACCAACTTCACTGCTGACTGATACGACTGCTTCCTCAAGAAGTTGTTCTGCAACAGCATGTGTAGCATCTTCAGCTACGGTGAATTCATCGATAATTGACTCAACTTCTTCCTTTATGGCGTCGTCAATCTCATTCGCAACGAAAATGTCAAGCTGGTGTGATAACTCTATATCCTGCTGTTGTTTGGCTCGCTGCATGTCTCTCCTCCTTCTCGCTCTTTCATGACGCATCACACGCATTACAGCTTGCTCAGCAGAATCACGGGTGGCCCTTTTAGAATGGCCAAGGTTAATTGTAGGTAACCAGTCTATGTCAGTGTCATCCTTAAGAGCTGCAGGTTTACCAGATAGGAAGTGACAAGAGCAGACTCGATACTTTCCTAACGCTTTAACGTCTAGGTCCTCTCTGGAAATAGCTGCCACCATAGATATTAGAGTGTACTCTAATATCTATGCTGCCACATACCCAGCTCTCCGCCTTATCGACAGCTCCAACTTGCGTCTAGAACTTTTCCTTCTAACTGCAGGGATTCTATAAAAGGAAATCCCCTTGTCTCGGTCTGACCGCATCGAACAACCAACAAACGCACAAATCACCATCGTTACCTTGTGCACCAGTACTACCTACGCGTGGGCGACCCTTTTAGAATACGTAATTTTGCTCACGTGCTGAAAGAGCTCTATTGCTACTGAAGCGTCACGTCTCGCGCATTACAACAAGAAGTCTACAATTACAAGTCGTGAAATACAGACCGCTGTAAGACTGCTGCTACCAGGAGAATTAGCCAAGCATGCGGTATCAGAAGGAACAAAGGCCGTAACCAAGTACACCAGCAGCAAATAAACGTTTATAATACCACAATTTTGTAACTGCTTATTTTATTGTACATACCAAGATCTGTTATATTAAATGTATATGTCAGTTTTTAAACAAGTAAAGATTCTTAGTCGCCTGTTACCATTATAAATAGTGCGTGTGTTGGGTTAGTGTCATGTCAGTGGGTTCGCACAGGGATTAGATTTATTAAGGAGGAAGGAAAAAACCAGCAGACCGCCATAATATATAGCAGAGTGATATGCAACAGCCTACCACTGCCCCGTGACTCCAGTGATTCTCTAGTTTAGGCACCCGTGCGATAATTTGGATAAGAAATTTTAGGTGGTGGAGTGGAACGTTCACCACAATGAGTATTCAGTGGACAGGAGTTGCTGGGCTGTTATATTTTGAGATTGGACTTGCCTTTCTCCTGTGTCTTCCGATATTGAAAGCTAAAAGGTAATGATATTTTTTGAGCGTTAAATAGAATTGATGTGCTTTCTTCAGATGGAAGAGTTTGTTTAGCATTAAAATATTCTCATTCTTGGATCCAGTATGGCGTATTCTGTATTACTCAGTTTTGTTGCTCCTGGTTATTCTGTTTCTTGGTTAGTGGTGCTATGTTCTTTTGAGGTGTTAATGCAAGGGGTCGTTACTTTCATACCGACAGTTGTTACACTTGCGACCGGGATCAAGAATTTTGATCGTCAAAATTTTGCCTTAATCACTTGATTTCACCTATAAAATAGCCTTGATTCTTAATCGTCTACTGTAAAAGCCTAGTAAATTCTCATGTCGCTAAAGGTTAGCTTTCGAAGGTGCTTGATCGTCACTTTGTGGACGTCTTGATCACTTGATTCACTGTGCAAAAGCCCCTTGATCGCTTGATTGAATTTTGATCCCGGTCGTAAGTGTTCAACAGACAGTATTGAAGTGACTACCCCTTGTAATGTGTTGTTGATAATAATACAGATAGTTTGTCATTAGTGGTTGTGTGATGTATCTAGATTCAATTCGTGAGATGAACAAGTTTCGTGGTGATAATGAGTATGATGCACGAGCTAACTTGGAAACCAAACTTGATACCAGCCTCAAGCGATTTCGGGCTCAACGAAACTTTTACGTCAGTGGAATGACATTGTTTCTGATTGTGTACGTTCTGAAATAGTGAAGTAACTTTTGCTATTTTTTTTTTAACCTTGAAGTGTGATTCGTCGTTTGATAGCACTGTTGTCTGAGCATGCCAATTTAGAAGCCCAACATGAGGCTGCTTTGAAAATGGGAAGAAGTGCCTCAGCTGAAGCAGAAAGATTGAGAGCAGAAGCAGAGGTTGATATAAAAAAAAATATATATATATATATCACTAACAATGATTACGGCTTAATTAACCCATAGAAATCTGGGAGCAGTGGCAAGGTCAGCAAAGAAGAAACCAGTGAACTTAAAGAAGGTAAAACACAATGAAAGTCATGGTCTGATGTTAATAATGTACAACACTCTAAAGAATTGGAGAGAACGAACATGGAGATGGCTGTACTAAAGAAACAAGCTGCTAACAATGAAGCTGAGTATGACCGACTTGCTAAAGAAAACCAGAAACTTCAGGTACATGTGTTGCTAGCTGAAAATACTGTATAATATGTTCATACTTTACAGCAAGAACTTTACGTAATGCAAGGAAAAGATGTAGACAAGAAAGATCATTAATTAAAACATTACCAGTACTGCATGAACATTACACACAATATACATGTAGTGACACAGTTACTCATTGAGCTGACATAACAGGGCAGCTCCTTTAGATATCCAATAGTCTTGTGTTCCTTGAGATGGTAGGTAGACGGCCACAACAAAGTTTGTAGAATGACCTGTGCAACAAGTTTTATTACTACAGACAGTATCATTTCAATACTAACCAGTGGTAGATAGTACACCAGCTCTGGCCCCTGTTTTGTATAATGGACTTTTGTAGTCTTGTGGATTAGGGGTCAGGTTTCTAAATGGTTCCATGTGCATTACTGGCAGTGGCTGTGTGAGTGGTATATAGTATGAATGGTAATAGTAACAATATAACATGAACATCTGCTACACTTGTGTGTATGGTATACAGCATACACCTTTCTACCATATAGTACAAATTAAAAAGTTTTTTTAAGGATCAATTTTCCGTCCAAAACTATTAGACAGTATATTGATCTTACTGGGTTCATTTCTCCAGGCAAGGAATCTGTAATGGTCATACTATCAAAGTCCCATCTCATGGCCTCCATAAACAGTCCATGTACCATAACTCCATCTTCCTTTTGTTCTAGCTACAATTGATGAGTTAGCTGCAGGTTCTATGCAAGGCAAAGTTACCTCTTCATCAAGTTTGGAATGCTCATTTCTTTGTGCTGCCTGGTAGAAGTCCTCTTGTTGACAGTTGAGTGGGTACAGTGTATACTTGAATGCTAGTTCATCGATGGGCAAGTTGTACTTCCGAGCATGATTCTGCAGAGCTCCAGTCAGGAAACCTAACACCAACAAAGGCTTAAATTTCTGAAGTCAACACTTTATCCAGACCTTGAGGAAAGAAAAACCCTGATATCCAGAATGATTTTGGTACTCCATTAAGAATCCAGTGCTGTGTAGTGGTCAGTATATAACATACAGATAGTTTCACACTGACTCACTCCAATAAAATGCAGTCTGAGGACTAAATCTTTGACCCAAGAAGCAAGTGGTTTCAATGATGGATAAGCAGCATTAGCCCACATCTGAGGGACTTGGTTGTTCAGGAAACTGGTGTACACCTTCTCCAGTTCCTCTGACATAACTACCAAACCTTTGATAGCTTTTTGTATCTGCCGTAATGAATTCTACAGGAACAAGTTGATGAGCAGCAGCTGATTAACAAAATATCGGCTTACCTTGATAACTTTAAGTAGTTTGTTGAACCTGACTACCTCCTGACTTAATACTATGGATAGTGAGTTGATTTGTCCTTTATTATCAGGCTGAA
Organism: Dysidea avara; assembly: GCF_963678975.1. Lineage (NCBI taxonomy): Eukaryota > Metazoa > Porifera > Demospongiae > Dictyoceratida > Dysideidae > Dysidea > Dysidea avara. The sequence goes on along the minus strand of NC_089278.1, from coordinate 3,086,902 downwards.
CAATCATGCAGTTGATGACATGTCATATAGAAGACACCACTACTTCATACCTCAAACAATTCCGGTAGTGCCTTATCGATATCTAGTTTCTCAGGTACCTTGCTTAGAATGCTCTCAGCCAGCTCATAGACAATTTCATCACTTGTCTTTCCTCCCCCACTTGATGCTAATCTCGGCTGTATATCCAGTATTGTGTTAACCAGAGTGTATGTCTCTTGTGTCTGACATGTGACATGTTACTAACACCACAGGCACACCACATTTAAAGTCATACATACCTGGAATGCAATGTTTGCATTGTCATGCATACCAAATATTTCAGGATCATCGTTATAAGGCAATTGTTCAATGTACTGCCTGTAAGATTTTATATCATCAGCTTCTGGAGAGTAGTAGACACCTGTGACGTGTGTGTATGCATGAAGTTTCAAAGTACTGGTTATTTCACTGTCTACCTGATGTGGAGTAAGTATAGCCAGGTTCTAGGGTGTTAGGGGCAAAGAATCCTCTGAGAATTGTCCTGAGACAACGTTGGTCCCAAGCATCTGTTACTCTGCCACCATAAGTGATCTATATTGCAATGTTGGAGTAGTGACCACAAATTTCAACAGCTCACCTCTCCAGTAATGAAGATCAGAGCATCCCAAGGAATACTGGCGTCTTCTAAAAAGATCTTCAGATTGTCCAGAGCACATTCACGATCAGAATCATTGAACTCATACTAATAGCAACAAAGCAGGTGATTTAGTCAATCATGTAATATAATAAGGTTACCTTGATGTTCCAACCCAATGGACCAAATTTCTTCCTCTCCTGAATGATGGCATGGAAGAAGCACAAACCAAATACTAATTTGCGCCAAGTCACTCCAAGAACTGGAAAGCAATGCTCAGGTAAAGAACTGTGTGTGTGGTGTGTGTATAGTTGTAGCAAGACATTTTTGGGCTCTGTTCCAAGCTAGGTACAGCAGTGTGCAAAGCATGCACTCTCTAGGGGAATCTGGGGCCATGCCCACACAGGAAAATTTTGCCCTCTGAGGGCAATTTTACACACTGACTGCTCTATTAGAACAACTGACTGTTATATTTCAATCATTTTGCAAACTAAAATCAGAAGATCAATATCGGTTGCTACGCCTATGGTTTATTGTATGTAACAGAAGTACCCATATAATTTACACAGTTCATGGATCTCTGATAAAAGTTAGCTGGGTACATGCTCAATGAAATTATTTGAGTGATAGTTTCCTATATGGATACGTATACTTACTGTGAGTCTCAAACAACTCAGATGATAGCTCAGTGAATGCTCTTCTAAGATTAGCACGAAGACCTACAGAATGTATGGTAATACGCTACACTGAGGCATTGAGCAGAGCTGACCTTTTGGTGGTTCATTAGTGACCTTCACTGAATTCTGTAACACACTGACGGGAAAGGATTTAGTTGGCATTGAACTAAGGAACAGTCTGAAGTCTTCATGGATGTTAGCATCAGGAGAAGAGAAGTTCTTTATGGTGCTCTCCATAGCCAACATCCATGATGCTGCCAAATGACAGTTCTGTAGGAACACCCAATCACCAGATTTGGTAGCATTAGAAATCATCTTCTCTGCCACTGGACCTTGTCCTTGTCCCAATGATATTGCATGGATCCTATGATAGATAAAATTTACAAGTGTAAATTGTTTTCAAAGTATGCAGTCACAATTTTACAAGGTGCTGTAGTTGGCCTACCTCTCAGTGTAGTTTCTCTCCTTGGCAAACCTCAGGAAGTTGCTCATGGGGTCAGAGCCAGTGGACAGGACGAACACAAGAGGTGTAATGTTGGACATGTCATCAAATAATATGGCCAAGTCAATGGGTGGACTCTCTACAAACTGAGGGCCCAAGTTGTTGCTAACAAAATCAGTTACCGCAAACACAACCTGAGCACCAGACACAGTACTATAGTAACCAGGCCACTACTGGCTGATATATCACCTTCTCTTCTAAGAATAGCTTCACCATGATTAGCTTCTGGAAATCTGTTAGTCGTTCATCCCAGTGGCCAATCGGTCCTTCTTTGGGAGGCTCTTCATCAGGATTGTAAGGTGGAGGCTCGACGTACTCTGAATACTCTTCAGGGTTGACTTTCACCTTCGCAAGAATTACACACACATACATCACAATATCAAGCTGGTACATACCTGTAACCTGCCAATGTTACAAAACACTGGAGTGGACACTATGTCGGTGCTTATGCCATTGAAACAAGGTAAGAGTTCTTGAAGGTCACAGCAATTGTTCCACAGTGATTGTGTCAACCAGGGAATGTCGGGCTTCTCTGGTCTCTCCTTGTCCATTCCAGCTGCTCCTCGAAGGAAATAGTTCCACTCAGCATTGCTAATCTCCCCACTTTGTCTCATAATATCACAACACAACATGAAAGAGAACATTAACTTGTGCTGTTCAAACAATCCACGTGCCACGTTAGTGTACACTGAGTTTGTACAGCCACTGATCAGAGTTTTGAGACGAGTGTTTAGGTCATCTGACTTGGGACTGTTCTCAATACACAGGTTGAATAATTGCTGAAAATATTTTAATGAATACTGGTACATGGGGTCCACCTCGGCCAGTGTAGCTACCACAAAGTACATCACAGAACCTGCAGGATTATTGTACACATATTAGGGTAGTACAATATTAGTGGTATTTACCTCTTGTAGCTACAGCACGGTAATTTTCTCTCTCTGTGGATATCATTGTTTCTGTCTGCTCAGCTTGGATTAGACGTTTTGAAATTTCTCCCGAAGTGATCTATGACAGCAGCTTATTGCGCTGAGTGTTGGTGATGAATGTGTCCCACCTTAGAACTGTTCAGTGTTTCAACTAGTTCTTCATCATCCAATATGTTACCCTCTGAGTGGAAGAGCTTACGTAGAATTTCATTTTCAATTCGCTAAAAGTATTTCATGACAATAACACACAAGTTATCACAGGTCTAATACAGTACTTTAAGTTCGCTCTTATCTGCATTGATACGGACTATCAGTTGATTACGCTTCTCCTCCAGATCAGGTCTCTCCAGCCTCACCACATCACTGCAATATGTCAGGTACACTTCATCGCACTTGTATAGCACACACGCACACACACACACTATACCTCAGTAACTGATCCTCCAGTCCTGACTGAATAACAGTGAAGTTAATGACGGTCACTTTGATGCACACTTCTGGTAGGTAGTGTGGGTTGGCCATTTTTGTAGTCATGTAGAATCTGATGTATTACAGATAGTATATGCGATAATTGTGAAACATAGTTGTATACCTGAAGTTCTTATCATAATCGATGTCACTATCTCCCAGCCGAATTAACAGCCGACCACCCTAAAGATGAGAATTTTATGTAGTAACATGTACACAATGTTTACGCTACATACACGACATGCACGCACGCACGCACCCACACGCACCCACACACACACACTACGTACTTGCATAAATGTTTGTTTTAGCAAAACTGGCTCCAAGGCTGGGTCTAATGTTTCTTCCACCTACAGATCGCTATAACTACCATTAACACACAGCAACACAATCTCACCTCTTCCAACAAAACTGGCTGACCAATTCTGATGGCATTCTCTAGAGTTCTGAGAAAGTTAGGATCGGTGAGTTTGATAATTTTCAACCCGTTACGTCTTTCCATGGTACGTATCCATCGATTAGCCTATCACATATTTGTACCACTAAATATGTCAGTGCAAATGCTGACCTGATCCTGAGGGTCTATCATCAAAGGCCATCTCCTTCCTCTAGTGACCAATAGAGCATTCTCAGTTGAGAACTAAATACACACATATTTGGGACTTTTGGTTATGAAGATGAAGGATAACTTACGCTGTCCCTTGGGAGTCCATTAATATTCCACTGTCTGATTTCATACGAATCCCCCAGCACTGACACCAGAGACAATTCATCTGAGACTGGTATCTCTAATTCCTTGCAGCGAGCAGTCCAAGACTCAACCAACTGCAATAGAAAACTCTCCTGATAATTGCACAGGTGGGCAATCCAATGGGAATAAAAAATTGAGCAAGAAAATAAATGCTAATAGGAGTCAATTCCCACAAAAAACCTAGCTACTATCTGAGGCTCCACAGCTAACTACAGGATAAATAGTACTTCACTGACCTCATGTCTGTAGGAGCTGGTGAAGGCACCATAGTAGGCCACACAAGCTGCAGCTATGAACACGTTGCCTATAACATTACCAATCTCCTTCTCAAACATCTACATCACAACAATGTTAAATATAGTTGATATGGTAGAGTGTACTAACCTCTACAGATTCTGCCCATCTAACTTGCTCATCTGCGAGAGCTGTGGTTAACTTTGATGCTCTTTTGAGTCGATCAGCTGTAGTTTGTATGTTCTGGCTAAGCTCTTCTTTCTCTGCCAAACTCTGATCATAAGCAGCTTTCAATTCCGCTATCTGTGATAGTGTAGTATGTACAGTATTAGATGTGAATGCTGTACACCGTACCTTAGCCTCTACATCAGCAAGAGCCTTTTGTTTCTCTGCCAACTGTGCTTGCACCACATCAAGATCAGCTTGGGCAGCTTTCAGTCTGTATGTGTGATATTCTTATTAGTAAACTCCAAGGGATATAATTTGACTAACTTTTCTCTCTTTGGCTCCACAGTCTTGTACACCCTAGCATACAAGTCCAGTGCCCTTGCCCACATACACATGGACTTGCAAGCCTGAAATAAGCCATGATAGACAACAGTGATACAAATTAGGGTAGTATACCTTGGATGTCTTTTCTACTATGTCAGGTAGAAATTTGGGATTGTCAATGTACTTTTTGAGCTTCTTTAGAACACTTTCAGGAATTTTGTCCTAAATTTCATTGTATTTATAGAATAGTGTTGAGCACAATTGTGTTGTATATTACCTTATCAAAATCAATTAGCTTTTTCAAAAACCCTGGGTCTCCTAGTAGCTGTTTAGAATTTCCCCAGTCAGGTCTCTGGCCAAACAATATACAAATAGCTTCCATTACAGTCAATACAAGTTCTGGAGGTTTCTGGAACACCCTAATTTCTGAAATGTCACTCTTGTCCAGTGCATCAAGTGCCTACACATCACACACACATTTTTCACACCAGCTCAACATAACATACTGTGTACTTTATTAGCTGCCTCTAGTGCTGGCAGAGCTTCGTCCAGATCACGTTGAGCGTCAGCTGCAATCTGTTGCGTCTCTTCAGCTTTCTCCTTTGCCACTGCTTCATCCTTCAATACCACAACTCTGACCTGTTACAATGACATTATAGACATTGCTGGTGGTATTGTATACCTCATCAGCTTTCTTCTGGTCAACTTGTAAAGTGGCCATTAGTGCATCAGTGGCTGCACTCTTCTTCTTGAGCTCCGGCTCCAATGCTGTTAACTCCACCTATACAAGTATTTATGTATGCATATAGCAGCTCTGTAAACTGAGTAATGGTACCTCCATTGTTGCTACAAGGTCATTGGTTTCTAACAATTTCTTCAAACCGTTTGCTATCCTGTCTCTAGACTGTATCAACTGTCTGTAGGACACAAAATAAAAACGTACGTGCACTATTGAGATTTTTTTTATTACTTTCGTTTCTCCTGCAGCATAGACAAGTACAAGTTGATCAACTCCAGATAACTTGTGGGTGTGGTGTAGTAGCGTCGTCTCAGCTCATTGTAGAACTTCTCAGCTTTCTGACTGACACTGCTATGAATCATTACACACATCTCAGAAACCTTTGTCTAACAAACACACATGGGTACAAGTTACCATATGTGCATGTCAATAAGTAACACACACCTTCATTGCATCGTCTCCTAACTCAACATTCTCAAAGAAGTTCACAGCTACAGACATGAGTGCCTCTCTACAGGCACACAATCAACGCTACACTGAGTGTACATTACTAACCTCGGCCATTCAGTGAACCAGTCAATTGTGCAGCAGTTAACAAGTGAAGGAAACATCCTACAACGAGCTCTGAAGGAGTCTCCCACTGGACTCATGCACAGTACAATGTGTAGTTTGCTTTGTACACAACCGATGAAGTGAGCAAATATTCCATCCCTAGGTGGAGAGATTATCATCTCTTGTATCACTTCATGACAGTAGCAGACAAACCTGTCCTGTTCTGATACACCATGGTCTTTAGCTAACGGTCGGGTGGCTGCTATTATCTTCTCGTACTCGTCAGCTTCAAATAAGTTAGGAACCTACACAACATGTAATATGAACACCAGTAAAATGTTGTATCGCTAACCTCCCCAGAGTTCAGCATGTTATTGATATCTTCAAGAAACTCCTCCACAATAATCTGTTGACCAACAACAATGTCATCAACATTACAGTAATAATGACACATACCTGAGTATCAGTGAACAAGAACGCTGTGTCTTGTCTTTCCACTCCAGTCATCTGGTATAAGATCTTGAGGTCTTCATGAAAGGCAGCATAGTCATACCCTCGAGTCAACTCAATTTGGAAACACTTGTATCCACAAATGTGTGATGCTAGTCGGGTTAGACTCTGTTTGCCAGTACCACCAACGCCAACTAACAAGGCATTCCCTCGAGGTTGCCGCATCATACGAGCAATCCTATACAAGCCATAACTACGAAACTATATCTTTCATGTTTACCTTGTAACATGTTGAACAGCATCAAGGAAAAAGACAAGCTTCATCTCTTTAGGAGAAGACAAATTGAAGTCATCCAAGTACTAAAAAATGAACAAAAGTGAGTAAGCTGTCATATATATTTATATACAAGTATTTAACCTCAGACAGCATATGATTTAGTTTCTTTTTGTCTGTGATCTCTTCATAAATACGGTCAGATTTAGGGGCACCCATCTTCATAAAATCTCCAAATATGATTGGTTCAGTTTCAAACTTTTCAGGTGGTGTATCCTATAACACAATTGCACACAGGTAAAATAGATACGTTACTACTATAGTATGTTCACATTGAGCTGAATCCTCAAAAACAATTAATAACTCATGGATGCAATTACACACAATCTTGAAATTTGGCACATTTGTAGTACTGCTTGACCCGCTAAAAATATTTCAAAATCGTTTTGTTTAAATGTTTGACATAATATTTACAGCCAATCAAAATTTTCACAATACATTTCCTATGGGGAAGCCATATAAGTACAGTGTCCATTACAGCCCTTTCCTGAACTTGTAATGGAGCCAAACCATACATGTCTGTTGTTGACACTTTTGCTGTTACTAATAATCATCTAGTTGGCTGAAATGTTAACTCTGTTGAGAAAAAATCCACTTTTAATTTTTAGGTGTTTTTCAGGGTTCAGCTCAACGTGAACATACGAGTACCTTTGAAAAGTGCTTCAGTGACATTTCAGATAAGATTCCATTAAAATAATCCTTGTCAGTTTTATCAACCAGTCGATCATGGAACACTCGCTGACACTCGTGGCAAAACAAACGGTACACATGAACTTGTTCCCTTATAACACCAGGATCAGCTTGGAGCACACCTGTAGTGTATTCATAACTTCATAATGTAATTCCACTTTGTATACTACACATGCTACTACCTTGAATACATTTTGATAAATCCCTGAGGTTGAATATGTAGTGTGACTTGGTTGGTGTGGGTAACAAGTCCGTACTCATTCTACCGTAAATCTCAACACTACAGGGACACACTGTGTAATAAACTACCCTAACACACTAACACACATATGCACATGCGCACGCACACATGCACACACACCTAGCATTCACGATTGGTTCTGCTGCCTCTTTCACTGCTGGAGGAAACTCTGCAAAGAATCCCTTAGTAATGGCCTAAATTGTGCAACATATACACAATACAATACAGACAGTTGACAGCACCTTGAAGATTGCACCCAGACTCAACTCCGAAGGAGGTGGCAAACAGAACATACTAAAGTGTCTTATAAATCGAGGAGTGATTGGATTACGACCACCTCCTGGTGGGGCACAAGCTGCAGTTATAATTACATCTTTAATTTCCTTCCAAAAGAGTTTCTCTCTGTCATAAAACCCTCCAAAATCCTTACATAAAGGAAAATATCACACCTGTTGACAGTAACCTGCATACCACATTACCTGGTATTGTCTCAATAGTTCAATTGGTGGCTGTGATCCATATGTGTCCAGTTTGGGCATGTTAAGATCATCAACAAACAAGACTACCTTCTTACCAGCAGGAGCACCTGATAACATTGTCATTGTAAGTCATATTCATCAAACTGTTGGCAAATGAGTTTACCTAGAATGGTTTTCCTCTTCTTCTCAAGTTTAGACTCAATTATTTCCTGAGTTCTGAAACTGTTAGTTTGTGCAGAAAAGTTTATGCATACTCCAACATATCCACCCTTCTTGCTCAATTCATTCAACTGATACTTAGCTATTACTGACTGCAGAGTAGGTTTGTGACATTAACCACACAAGCAGCACAGCAACTCACTTTTCCAACTCCAGTAGTTCCAGTATACAGCACTGAATGATTCACATCCAATAACTTCTCCAACAAGAAACCATAACGAACTGTGTCAATGGTTGGAACCAAAATGTCAAAGTACGATACCTGCAGTGAAAATAAAATGAAGTGTGTGTGTACGTGTGTGGTGCTGACATCCTCACTGTGGGCTTTTTAACACACCACTTGTTGGTGGTATGGGCTAATGGCAGCACCACTGTCCCTGTGGTGAAGACCAAGTTAGAGTAATTTGTCATTGGTGTGTGTTCTATTAGAGTAAATTGTTCTGATTGTTCTATTAGAGTAGAACGAAGTTCTGTATATAAATCAATGGGCTTCAATTATCTGAACACTTTTTACTAATTATAGGAACAAAGCTCTCTCTCTCTCTCCTTTGTACCCAATTAACAGTCCTCCCAATAGAATAGTCACTTTTGGCATTCGAAGGTGTTTGGAATACTGAGGTTCAAGTAAGCAAGGATCCACTATAGTTGTGTACATATGCATGAGTACATGTGCTGCACATATCATCAACTTGCACGTGTACAATATGATAATTGTAAACACACCTCTTTATCATAGTTAAAAGTGGGGATAACTTTCTCCCACATTTCAAGTCTGCCAGTTTCAAAGTCCACAAAATAATCATACACATCTCCACTGCCAGGTATCTAGTTACCAAATAGTGACTACAAGAAGTGTACAACAACACTGCACTCACCTTCACATCATGAGTGTCGCTAAACAAGTCCCTTACAAAAGAATCAAAACCCTCCATAGATTTAGTGATCAGGTTGCCGCCGAGAGACCAGACATAGGCAAAAAAGAAAGTCGTGCAAATGAGTGGATGAAGACTGGCAGGGTCTTTGTTAGGATCAATCTTATTATTGCCAGTAAATAACAGTGAGGTCAACAGGCTACTGATTGTGACCACTTTAGCAACGTCAACCTTAACAAGTAACAACATTACCAGTACACAGGGGATAGAGTATACCAACCTGGTCAATGCCTTGTAAGCATGACTTTCTTACAAACTTCAGACCAGGATTAACATAGTTATCAAACAGTTCAATGATGTATTTCTGTATACCAATAGTCATGTATTGTACCATTATCTGCAAGCATACCTTAGCCTCGTCTTTTAGCTTCAACTTCTCTGCATAACCATTGAGCCATGTCTGTATGACTGGCTTCCACCTTAGATCATCTGGATCAACGTACACCATACCACACCTGTGTTCAGTGATTTCTCATGCTTCACTAGACACTATATGGACATGTTACCTGCTGACAGTAGCTGGCGAGGCCACTGCCAAGTCCTGCACCTCAAATGTCATGTGGATGGTGTGGTTTAGTTTAATTCTTTCACTGTTGGCAAGACACAACATCTTATTGTCATCCAACACAGTGTTCATGTTCTCAATCCACAGTGCATCCACTGGACCATCACACACAATCCACTTTTGGTCCTCTGATGTGTCCTACAATGATCAACGTTACCATATCATATCAAAGCTACATTTTCACACTTACCTTACAACAATGTCTGACAATTGTGGCCATCAGACCATCTTTCCATTCTAGTGTCAGCTTGTTCACTTCTCCATACAGCTCACCCATAGATACACTCTACAATACAAATGTAAAGGATGCACATTGTGTAGTGTAGGCACCTTGGGGTTGAGGACAAACGTCTGTACTGGTTGGTAGTACTGGTTTTCAATCCCTTCAGCATGTAAGTTGGTTAGTGTATCTTTGAGAATTTCATATGTTGTGGTCTTTCCACCGCCAGTTGGTCCAACCAACATAACACCATGACGTACTATCATTGTCTCATATAACTGAATCACTTTGCTGACCAGTGTTGCAACAGGCTGAAAGCATCAACAGATTTGTCATGTGCGTGTGTGCACGTATGTATGTGCATGCGTGTATATGTGTGCACACAAGTGTATAGTGCTACCTGTAGTCCACGTTTCTCCATAGCTTCTATTATTCCTGATTGCAACTTGCCATAGTCATGCTCAGGTAATGCAATGCCAGGAAACAAATCTGATAAGATGCCCTGGACACACGCACACTTGTGAACAACTTATAACTAGCATACCTCATAAACTCACCTTAAACAAAGTAGCATCCTCGGTCAGAAATTTAGGAAGATTGCTGTCCCTAAGAGCTCTAATTAGCACAACATCTTCCCTAAGATCAGGGTTCTCTCTCTTAAGAGCACCAGCCATCACCAATACCTGCACACACATACATACAACCACACATACAGCATTAGTAATTATTCTTACAGATTTAACTGCTCGCATTCCAAAGTCATAGTGGTCTTGCTGTGACAACTGTTCACTACACAACTTGTACATCTGTACCATCTTGCGAGCTAAGTTCTTGGATGATTCAAAACCCTCTGAGTAGAGGATCACCTCAGCAATAAGAGCTACATATGAAACAGCTGTTTTAGGTATTGTATGATTACAGTAGACAGTACCATAGTCAGGAACCATCATAGCAAATGGTCTGAACAGAGCCTTCAAGTTATCAGGTAGCTCAGTCCTCCCAGCATATCCAGGATTCATGGTGATAAAAGCTGCACAAGTTCGTACCAGTTTGATCTCACGTCCCTCAAACTGAAACCTTTGCAGCTACAAAACCAGAAAAACTACATCACTACAAGTCTATGTCGTGAGTCTAATAAAACAAATTATATACTCTAATAGAACATACACACTGTAAACAATTACACAATTAAACAGTTTACACACACTACACACACCCTTGCCGCTTTGGCGTTTCTGATGGTCAAAAGCTGTTGAGCAATCACAGACAACACTTCAATGTCAATTCTGTTGAATTCGTCAAAGCAGCACCAAGCTCCTGATTGGGCCAGTCCAGAAAAGAACCGACCCATCATCTGGGAGTAGTCAGAGGAATAATGACAGTGATAAGTGAAGATGCAATTTCACCTTAAAGTCTATTCCTTCTGAACAATTGAATACAACACACTGCTTAGCCAAAGCTTTTGCCAAGTCTTTGGTTGTCTCAGTTTTGCCAGTGCCAGCAGGACCGGCTGGGGCTCCACCAAGGTCTAGTTGTAGGGCACCCATCAAACACAGGTAGCAGCGATCAGTAAGTGGTGTGATGACCAGCCGAGGGGAAGCCCCCAGGTATTCATAACCATACACATATCGTGATATAGACATGCGAACAACACAGTCATCAATGTCAGGATCCCAGTAATAACGAAGGTTCTTCACCCATTCAAAATCTTGAATGCCAGACACCTAAAGAAATGGCATATACCTTGCCCACAAGTTCTGATGTAGTCTATACCCCATTGGTGACCATAGCAGTGACGGTGTCCCTAGCATGTACATCCAATGTGATGAGGGCTCCAATGATATTCCTAACTAGTTTAGGAAGTGATCCCCTAACAAGCTCTGCAAGTCTGTTGAGGTTCTGTACAAGCAAGACAAGCAGGTCACACCAGTATTAGCCAAACATCAAGTGACCTGGAAGCATCTTTGCTCAGCTTGTTTGACTTCTTCCACAATGTTATCACTAGAGAGACAAGTGGTGAGATCCTTGCACCACATCATTTGGGACACTGACAACACAACCTAGTACATGAGAACAATATGATGACAACAATAATTATTATCATTTAATAAAATGTTATACTTGACTAGGATGACAGGTGGCCCATTCGTGTCTTTGCTTTGTTTCAAAATCAGTCATTGCTGCTTTAGTGATTCTCCGTAAAGATGTCACCATTGATTCTTCTACTAATGTCAGCCATTGTTCCACATTGCCTCTAGCTTTCAATCCCTGTAACAGTAAGATGACTGTGTGACTACTTCATGATAACCATCACCTTCTGTAGTGGAACTTTCTCCTTCTCTGGTGATAACATAGCAAGTATATCATTAGTCTTCACTTCTTCACCGTTGACTTCTGTGGTACCAAATTCTAACCTGTAAACAGTGAGTGTCTGACAACCATACAACACTATTATTATAGGTAACATACAAGGCAATAGCATCAAAACATTTCCTCAAGTGAGGCTGAACTGCCTGTGGATTTCGTGTCTGAGATAAGATCTCCAATAGCTCATCATTTGACAAGAAGAAAAATCTGTATTGATAAACTAAAAGTATCAATAATAGTCAAAACAAAATGTACCGTGGGAATTGCATTCTCTTGGACTCCAAATAATCTTCCAAGCACTTCTGAATTTCTTCCAACAGTGTGTTACATTTCTGGAACTCCTCCAGTAAACCTATTAGGCTACTATGACAAGCTTAACACATGTTACCAGTGTATTTACCAGGTCTGGTAGCTGCTCTAAGTGCATTAGGAAGTTTCTGAACAGTTCTCATTGTCTCCTTCCAGGACTTGTCCACAATGTTGAACTTCTTTGCTTCATTAGGTAACTGACGTTGGATATCAGGAGCACCAAATATGCTCTCCAGGTAGAGCCAGTTACGTTGACACTCCAGCCATTCATCCTAGCATAACAAATTTTAGCAGTGTATTAAAGAAGTGCTAATCTCATACCATTGTCTCTGAGAACAATGACAACTGTTTTCCCCATTCCTCCACACGAGGTTTGATGGGACCTACATGTCTTGATCCAGCTATGGTGGACACTGTCACCTACACCATTGACATGTCGCTCACTCCAACACTGTATGACACTCCACCATACCTGGCTGTCATCTAGTACCACCTGAACATCATCTGTCCCTCCTAAAATGAACACATCCTTTTGATCTCGGTGAGACAGGACAACAAATTCAATGGATTTCCATGAGTCCTCCACCTGAAGTAAATGAGCAATAGAACACACAGAAAAGGAGTGTGCTATGTCACACATACTTTCTTCAACATTGTTTCCAGTGCTGCTTCTGCAGATGCCTGGCCAGATACCTCTTGTATGGCTTCAGAGTGCTCAAATGCATTCAACTCTGTTAGCAGCTTCAAATTAAGTGGTTCTTCTTGTGAAAACTTGTGAGAAACAATTTGTTCAATTTGTTCCCAGTGCCTCCCTTTAAGGGAAGGATTTCGCAAGTTCGTTATCACTGGCATCTGACAACATCACATTTGTAATTAGTATACATGTATATAAGGTGAATTACCTTCTCTTGCATATCTTTGACTTTAGCCTTCAGTTTAGGTACCACTCCATTGGGTGGAAGTCCTTTTTCTAACTGTGTCACCATCTTGACGTATTTAGTTACCACACCCCCAACAGTTTCTGGCTTTAGATCATCAAATGGAATCTACAAACACGTAATTGTAAACACTAAACACCTATTCCATCAGTGATTACCATCATCCATCGTTGATTCAGCGAGTCCCATTCAGCCTGAGCATCCCAGAGGTTCTTCTTCATCTTAACATCAGCGTGAGCTTCTTCCAGCTCCTCAAACTTTGTCACTTCAACCTGATGAATTACAAAGTAATTTGACCATTCACATGACCAAACACAAGAAGAACAGGTGGCACATACTTTGAAGTTCTTCTGGTAATTCTTGTAGGTGTACGCTGTCTGCTGTAGGTCGTCAAGTCTACCCAACAAATCTCCGAGGAACTTCTGCACTTTGACAGAGTCTGAGTTAGCATCCAAAATGATGGGATCCTAGGAATACACTCATCCAATATACTACCATAACACTGTAGCTACAGTACTTGCGCTTGATCCTGGATGTCTTTAGCTCCCTCTGCCAGCTTTTCAATGTCCCTATCCAAATGAGCACAGAACTTATTCAAGTTTTGTTCTCTGTTGCTGAGAGCTTTATCCAGGGACATGCTGAGACCATTAACAGCTGGTCTTAGAGTCTGCAATCATTATCACATCACAACACTGTCCAGTTACAATATTTATAACCTGATAAGTAGCCAGATCTTCTGGAGGTACAGGAACTTCATACTTCTCAATTAGTTCATACAAATCTTTCACAGTATTCATCTCTTCTTCAACAGACTGGCTCTACATGGCCACCACAATCAAGATATTAATACACTCAGTACCAGCTAATAAGTACCTTTGCATTGATTTCGTCCAATGAGTTGAGGGTCTTTACAAACTCAATTGTAGTTGTAGGCTCTGTCTCCAGTTGAAACATTGCTTCTTGTGAGAAGTTGATCAGCTTCAACATCATTTGTCTTGCCAGGTTAGGCATGATTGTATGAATAACCTACAACCAACAGTCACTCATTTACACAACCATATTTATAGTGACCTCTAAGCAACGTAGTGGAGATGGGAGGAGCATCTTCTTTAGGTCCTCTGAGTCAACTAGAATCATTCCAGTGTCCTTCTTGATAGGACAGGCTACCGCTTGGTGGTGCTCACGCTTGTATTTGGCTAGAGAATGCTTGAAGAAATCAACGTCTGTGAAGCAATACACTTTATACACATCAACAGTAGGTATATAAATCACCATGTTCTTCCTCTTCTATTTCTTCAAGATTCAAGTCCTCATTTTCAGCGTAAAACTCACGGAATGCCTCAAACTTGCTAGCATATTCTTCAGCTAGTTTATACCCAGAAGACAAGCATGCCTATATGTCATGTCATCTAAATTGTACACACACTAAACCAAGCTATACTTGTATGCTGTCAGACAGCTCCTGTAACTTGGTATCATCATCAAAAACTGCAAAAAGAGACGGTCCCTGTCCACAAGTCTTTTCTTCAAACTTCTGGTTTATCAGTGGTCTATAATGTACAACAACTAAGTGCTCAACCCCATCACACACAATCGTACAAACCGTGTAAAGGAATGGAACTCTACATCAGGGATCATGTTAGGTACTGCTAGTGTGCAATCCTTAAACCTGTGTAACAGTTTATATAAGCAGTCCTTAAACTCTGAAAGCTGTGGCTCAAAGTAAAGTCTTTCTGGACACAACAACAGTTTAGCTGTAAACAAACAAGCTACTGCCTTGTCATCTTCTTTGCCCTAAACATGCATTCACACTACTCAAACATGTAACAGGATCAGTACTGCTGCATACCTGAGATATACGTGATGTCTGTGATGGCATTTGACTGATAGGTTCGTACTCTTCTTCACCATCTTCATTAATAGTAATCGCTTGGACGACATCTTCAATAACAATAGGCTTGGCTATTTGGTATTGTAAGTAGTCTAGCAGGCCACTGGCTGATAATACTGCTAAGTTGTGCAGCATTGTAACCACCACGTAGTTGCACACACGGATAAAACTGAAGTGATAAATAGAAAATGCAATGTTACTATTATAGTCAAGATTACCTTGTCAATCTTTGGCAGTGAGACCTCTTGCTAGCTTGCATTGTATAAGTTTGTTTCTCTTTTACATCTAACAAAATCGGTTTACCATCCAAATCCAAGTTATCAGGATGCTTATCTGTGTTAGTAAATAGTGAAGCATTACAATCAACCAGTCCAAATACGTACCAATGTCTATTGGATCTGGAACAAATCCTTCAGCCTTTAGAGCATTCTCACACGCTTCTCTGACCACCCTTTTAACACTGCTATGAAACTGTGCCAATCTCACTGACACCTGTGGACAATGGGTAAGAATTAGTACTTTGAGCACACTTGTGTATATGTGTGCGTGTATATGTATGCATGCGTATGTGTAGCATCATATCAGACCTTTTGTGATTCCAGGGCCAAGCAACATAATAGCTAGGTGTTATTTGTTGAGGGAAAGCATACCCTAGTGCATGTCAACCACCCAGGGGCAAGTACCCAGGAGAATAGACTACAGTACTTGAGAACCAGACAGTGATTTCAATGGTTACTCAGAATAACAACTTGACTGTTGCATTAGGATGACTGCTTTATTAGAGCATCTTGATTTATAAATAGAGTGTAATTGATGTGCCCAGGATCCCTGAGTAATGGCTGTGTTTCTGTGTAGTGTGGATACATACGATTGTAACTCTGTGTGTGCACACTGCAGACATACACACATATAGTACACACTCACAATGCCCATTTTTCCTTCATGACAAGTCATAAACTCTTCAAGAGTGTATGTCTCCCCAGGATGGATAGCAACCATCAGTTCTGATGTACTCATCCTTAGACACTCCTCCCTTACTCCAAGTAGAGCAGGACAAAGATTCTGTGCCAAGTATGAACTAATGACAACACACAGAAGACCATACATATTCACCTTGTGTAGTATAAAAAGATTTTCTTCTAGTGATTTCTCGCAGGCACTAATCTTCCTGATAACACAATATTGCATAATATTTCATATACACTGTTCATGGTTGGGTGTACCTGCTGCGGACATTTTTCCTCCACACTGTAAATGCCTTCCAGAGATGAAACTTAGCAAAAGTCTTAATCTTGGTCAGCTTTTTAAAGTGTTTATAGTCAATAATCCATTGTTCTAGTTCAACAAATTCTGCCTTATCTCCATCCACTACCCTAGTTACCCCATGGAGGCTTAATGTGCAGTAATCACTGGGATGGATTTTAGAATGAGTAACGATTCTGCATGATAAATAAACAGCATAGGAAACAGGGTAATAGTGAGATCTACATATACATACTTTAAATTGTAAGGATCATAGTTAACTGACTGTCTATGTGCAACAGGAGTGAGATAGAAGAAGCCTAGTTCAGGCTCCTGCCTCAGTCTCTCAACTATTTCCAGAGGATCTCTAATGGATTCCAGAGGAGTGGGTCCCTTTGTAAATAAACTAGACTGTTCAGTTTGTATTGGAGCAAGCACTTTTTTTGAAGTGACCGATTTACGACCAGGACTTCTAAATCGTTGCTTCATTGGAGAAATGCGTCCTGATTTTCTGGGTTTTCCAGAAGGTGGTTTAGGAATGTGAAATGGCAGTGGTGAGGGATAAGTTGATTCTACATCTAAAATCTGTTCACTGTTATCAAAATCATCAGAAGATTTTAATACGGAACCAGCTGGGGAGCCATTACGAGGCTTCTTAGCAACTGGCTCAGTTTCATCACTTATACCCTTAGCTAATAACTTCTGCTTCTGAAAGGTAGTTAGTGCAGGCTACAGAAATAACACACATACACAATAAGTAATGGACTGGTCTTGCTAACTATAAAATTACAATAATTATCCAGTATATATAATTCGGTATAGCCTAGCTTGTTGCATGAATGTTTAATCAATGGTAAGAATGATAATTAGTAAACACATGTAGAAGTGCACCAATATAAATATCAGTATTGGTATTAGTACCGATATCACAATATCAGTATAAAGTTGACTTTTTAGCAGATATTCCACTATAGTTGCTCAGGTGACTTTATGCTTGATCTTGTAGCACTGTGGGTAGAGGCTAATTATTAACTGTTTTACAGCACCAAAGTTCAATTCCCAAGTTAAGCTGATTTTTTTTCTTTGCTCAGACCTTATCTTCTTATTTTTCTTTTTACAAAAATGTTTTCGCAACCACCTTTTTTGTGTTTAGAGGTGCACTGGTATGGGATTTTACTGATAACCAATATATTGGCTTCAAAATTACCGATTCCGATACCAATATTTTGTAGTGTTAGCTGAACATTAAAGGTTTTCATAGTGTTTACTCATAGCCATTACAACACACGATGAATTTTAATGTCACCTACAATTAATTCAGTGACAATCAAACAAACAATAAAGTAGAAGACACAGCATAGCTACAGATGGTGCTGTACTATAAGCTATAGGTACTCTCTGTACTTTTACTTACAATATTGGTAAGCCATGCATTCTACAAAGATTTGTTCTGCTGGAATACTGACACTCTCAAATTTTTTGAGTAAAGCCACATCACAATATCTCATTAATAGTGGGGAAAAACCATTAGGTATGACACAAGTTGTTGCATAACATGGCTATATGTACTGCTAGACCAGGAACATGGCATAATTTTGTGATAGCTGAAACTAGTATAGTGCAAAGAACAATGTCATGAATGTTTGTGCATTTATTTGAGTGATGTATGCTACTAGCAACTCACTAATGGTTCTAGCCTTCCATTTGGACCAAACAATTCCTGCAAATATGTTAACAAGAACTATGAAGTATTCTTTAAAGCAAAACAAAACAGCACCTGTCGATCTTTAGGCTTTCTGTGAGCTGCCTTTAACGATGGCTTGTTGTGAGAATGTATCTCTGACTTCGCGCATATTCTTGCCTTCAACTTCTCAGCGTCCACAGAAAATGGGAGACCGTACTGATTCGATTTGGAGTCTAACAGCCCTTGTAAGTTTTGAGCCATAAATAATTCGCTATGAACAACATGGATAAGTTAATATTTTCATTTCTATAGCAACAAGGTTGGCATTAAAAAGATTAACATTCAATTAAGTATAATCGCGGCGCGCGTTCATTCTTTAAACAATGATGAAGTCTGGTCAGGTCTTGGTGGCTTTAATGGTGGCACAGAAGCCAAAATAGTTCTTCCATACTTGGTATTGTGAAGGCCTGCTTCAGCTAATGCATTAGCTATCTTGAACCGTCTGTCTGCTTCAATCTAAAAAAAAAACAGCAAAAAAAAAACAGCAATAAGTATAGCTTATGCACTCACTGTACTCACTTTCTCTGTGGGAAAACTGTATGTTTTAAAGAGCGGTGCCTGGAGCTCCAGTTCAGCATCACTTTGAGTGTCTATTTTTGCTTGGTATGACTAAATTTGTGTTTAATCAACAAACTGACAATATTAAAACTTACTTGTGTTTCTTTTAATACTCGACAAGGATCAACCTCAGCCTTCACCTGAACCTGTAGCGAACTGTTGGTAAGTGATATGTCACAATCAGGGGAAACAGACCGTTGCTCTGAGCTTATCTAGCCTCTTCTCTCGCTCCATTTCTTCCATTTGTAGTCTGTTCTGTAGCAGTTTTTTATCTTCTAACTTCTGCAAACGCTGATCCTCTCTGTACTGAATCCTACCAAACAGAATGATTTTAGAATAAGCACAACCAACATGTTATACCAACCTTGCTTTGTCTTTTTCTGCTTGTACCTTTAACATCTCTTGCAGTTCGTGTAATCTCTTTTGTTCCTGCTTTAAAGTATTCTCTTTAATTCTCTGCTGTTCATGATGGTACATCTCAATCTAGCACATATTATTACTAGTATAACTATGTGTAGGCATGGAGAAAGAAGCTACAATTTGAGCAAGGTTTAATAACACAATAATACATGTTAGAAGTTATGGAACAGAAATGATGTCATTATGTAACATTTTACCAGCTTCTTTTGATTCTGTCTATGCTGTTTCTTCTGAAGTCCATCCTCTTGTTTCTTAGCCATTTCCTCTTCCCTCAGCTGTGCACTAATGACAGCTTCCAAGGCCAGTATCTCTTGCTTTGCTCTCCTCCATGCAGCAACCTACAACGCTGTTAAACTACCACCATGCTACAAATAGCTTTATGAACCTTATCATATAATTTCTTGCAAAGCTTTTGTTGCTGTGTCCTTTCCATTTGTAATTTTTCATGAGCTTCAAACTCTTCCCATGCATCAGCATATGTCGCCTGTACCTTCACCACCAATTCTTGTCTTTCATTTTGCCATGAATTTAAGAGCAACATTTTTCTCTCTTTGTAATACTGCAAAGCAGTGTATAGATCTTCATGGGCTACCTGGGGAGGGGGAAATGATAATATTTCTGAGTATTGTCACTGACTATTTCAGTTCTTGATTTGTGTGGGAATTCTCTCAATAGTCGGTCGACGTACAAGGACCTCCTGTTTGGTAGGCTGGGTGGGTACTGGCCTAAAATGGCTCCAAGTCTTAACCAATCATCAGCACTCCACCCACCATAAGGATCACTGTAACAATCACAATAACACACATGCTACATACAAGGGGATCGTACTTCAAATAATCTGAATATTTCTTTTTCAATTCATCAAGCTGCACAGAATATTGTTCATCAGTATGCAGAAACTCCTGCAACACTGAATCTTTCAGTTCTTCATAAGGACACGTTAACATCATTACATGAGATGGAATTCCTTTTTCTATGTGCAAATCACCATATGAATCATCATTGAAATTGTCCAATATGACAACTTGAATGTCATCATTGGTTTCTCTGTAAACTTCTTCAATTTGTTCAAGCAATTCACTTTGCTGCTGTTTCACAAATGCAAGTTCTCCCTTAACACGTTCATAATTTTCCTCATCATTTCTACAGTGTACTGATTGTCTTATCCAATACTTCAAGTCATCAGTCAACTGCAGTATAGGGTTTACAGTGTCTATGTGAAATTTCTCTTGCTCAATGTAAGCTTGAGCCTCCAATGTCAACATTTCAGAGAAAAAATTCTCAAGTTCTTCATCGTCACTTAGTGTCAACTTAGCCCTAACAGCTTCAAGCTCAACCTGAGCTGCTTTTCTGGCAGCTGCAAGACTGTGGCTCTCCTTTATCCAAACATCAGAATGTTGTCTTAATAAAGAAGTCTCTTTGGACTTTTTGTTTGCTTGGGACAGCTTCTTCAAGCGACCAAAACTTTCTAAACCAGACTGCTTATATTTGCCTGCTAATTCCTTCAATTGGTCGTAGTCTATGTTCTTATATTTAGTACTTTTCTTCTGACCACCAACGAAACGTTTAGCTAGGTCGCTCCCTATAGCTCAGTTAAACTTAAATAATGCGCACTAAAAAGCTTACCGTCGTACAACGATGTATCCATCGCTGATCGCCGATGAGTTAAGAAGGATTTTAAGTCTCTCCCGCTCATTCCGTAAAGTCACTTTTCTATTTTCGCCATTCTCACGTGCAAGAAAAGAATATTATAGTCACGTCTGGTTACCATAGCAACTTAATCGACAAATTAGTTGGGTGGGCACATAAATGTCCAACGAGAAGGGAACGAAGCAGAGAGAAACAGAAGAGTACTTATCTCAAATTAAATTGAAAGAGATTTTCCAGGTAAGAGGAACAAGAAGTCACAATTCCAGTGATCACACACACACACCTTCCAACATGAAAAAATTTTAACCTAAATTTTGTGTCATGGTGTTTTCCCTTGATAGGGATTATTACATCACGTGATTACCCAACAACCCAGCAATCCATTTGACTACTTCCATGAGAAACTAACAGAGATTAAAAAAGAAATGGAAGCCTCACAGGTTTGTAATTGACTTTTTAAGTGAAAATAACATCGAACCCTCCTTTCAGATTGACATTGGATCAACCACTTTTCTTACTGAATTACAATCGACTCATCAAGCAAGATCACAAAGATAATCACCACAAGGCTAAAAACAACCAATATTAAGACAATTTACTGTGCAAATGATACAGTATTAGTTTTGCATGTACACTGTCACAGTAAAACAGGTCAATGCACACCTATTTGTAATGAATGTGACCAAAATATGAAAATTTGTTTGTTTTAAATTTTTCTGCCCTTGGAGCACTCAATTAGCCACTGCAGTGTGATATCTAATAGAGAGATAAGACATACACACTATTACAATCATGGTCACAGTTCTAATATCTATAAGACACATTGCCACAAGTACTAAACTCAAATTAGATATATTGTAAAGAATTACAGCCAGTCACACACAAACACCTTAGTCACCAGGGTTGGTAGAGCAATACTACAGAGAGGTCTCAAATAAGTCTTGTAACTGGTCTACTTTTTGCATTTTTCTATGCATACTTGCAAAACAGTTGTTCATGGTCGTGACATATCAATACATCACGTTTTTATTACAATGTTTTCGGTACATATTCTCTATACTACAATACTCGGGTGACCCCAGCCTTGTCTAACAGAATTTACATTATGGGCCATACAGTGAAAGAAATTTACTACCTGAATATTTATATTCTGAATTACACAAATGACTATAACTCTGTAACCAAGAGATTTTTTGATTGTAGCAACAGCACACTGATACTGAGGAAATATCAATAGTTGTGAAAAGCATCAACATAGGCCACATTCATCTGACTCTGGAATAAATATAGGTTAGGAATCCAGACTGAGGTTCTTCATGGATTTAGAAACCAAGGGTGTGGTTCCTAACCAACTTAGAACATGGCTCAGCATTTAATTTTACCACATTATGTTTTTTGAAACCCACAATCAAAAACAAATGTCAAACCTATCACATTTTGCTAAATACTACACTCCTAGCAGGTTCCTAACCAACTCAAGGAGGTTTCTTAGTGATAATATTAGAGACCTCATTCAATATCAAAGATCAAAGCATGCTATGCGTGCCATGTTCTAATACGTGTTTTGACCTGTCACTTCAAATATACTATAGTTCAAAATTGTTTCACCACTATGACATGCTGATTTTCCAACAACAGCTTTCATGAAATATAAACTAGGCTACTGCAATGTGCAATGGACCCTTACTGTAGGTTAGTACATTGATTTTGCACAATTTTATTGCATCACTGTTCTTAAAACTTTGTGGTAGAAAATTCTGCTGGGATTGCAGGGAATAGCAGCGACGTTAAGCCTTAGAAAACAGTTCTTGTATGTTCCATGCATTACTAGATATTCATGTAGCACCTGAAGAGGCTAGGTTGGTCACACGTCATAGCCCTATGACGTATTGCTACATGTTATCACACAACCAAACATGGCATTTGAAATTTGCAACATTTCTTATCAAGACATTCATGAGAAGTACGCATAATGTAGTTTAGCTAGAAAGTCCATACAAAGTGTTGGATGGCTGAAAGAAGGGAGAGAGAGCTCTTGGAACTGAGATTTATTGATATCAATTCTTACATTAAAATATTATATATCAATATTCAGGCGTTGGGGTCAAGCTTTTCTTTGAGATCACGAGATGTTTGATGATGTATCCTCTAGTGTAGCACAATTACTACATTCAGTTGTATTTCTTGCCACTACCAGCCAAAAAGGTGGAAAACACAAGTGTTATATAAAAGAACCTCACCAGGATTTCAACATTATAATGGGATTTCAACATAATTATGTGACTTTTTCTGACCAACAGGCCAAAACACACAAGCACAACCTAGAGATCACACACAGCCATCACTTTTCATTGCAGGAGGGGTAGGACAAGCCCACATGAATTGGTAATGGAATTACATAAGATCCTTAGCACTACAAAGGGATTTTTCTACCTTTCTAATCCAGCATGGATGATTGTAGTTTTTTTATGAATGCGGGGACCATTTAAGTAGCGAATTGGTAACTGCCACATGTCATCATTTTGGAACACTGATTTCTTCATTTTTTATTATTTTTCATGAAATTCACACCAGTGTGAAATACAAACACAGTAGAATTCAAATCCTAGTTGAACCTCTGGAGCCATTGATATCTTGTACAGCAATGTTGGCTCACGTGAAATACTTTCAAGCTTGTCTCCCCTGGACTGGAATACCGTAAACTCTAGTTATTAGGCGCATACAGTTATTAGGCGCACATTGCTTGTTAAGCGTATATGAAATACTTGCGCAAAACACTAGTAAAATATCCATAGAACAAGCCAGAAGTGTCACAGCACACTCGATACTTCGCCAGGCACGTGTCTAGCAGATACCACCATCTGTATCAACGATAGCTACACCTGACTTTTCAGGACTGTTGTTTCCTCAATGAAGTAAGCTATTTGACTGAACACTGGTAATAAATCGCTAGAAAAATGTGGTGGGCATGAGCAATACTCGCCTAGTAGAAACCCGTTACAATCACTTATTAAGTGCATGTGCTTAACAAGCGTAGTGTATTTCTCCAAAAATTATAAGCGCATGCATTTAATAACTGGAGTCTACGGTACTGGACTGACATATTTTTGGTTTTGCACATTCTATGATTGAGTTAAGGGCCCTTAGAGAATTGCTACTGTTTGTTAAGCTGCAAGCCATACAGCAATTACTCTGTAAGGCCTATCCGTGGCAAATGATCAACTTGCCAGTTGATAATATCCTGAGAGAGCAAGCTCCAGGGGCAAACCAAGTCTCACGTGGCCAGATCAGTCTTTTAGTGTAGGGGATTATATGCACCCCTCACTGAAAAATTGGTAAGCCTACGTTGAAATGTGGCTCCTCGGCCACTTGTCTATACGGCAAGCTGTGTGTGGATTGAGTCACCGCCTGGCCTGGGATTCTTTTTTCATTCAGCATAGTTTTCAGTTACAGGTTTCTGACTCCCTGCTTCACAGGCTTTCTGTTAGCCTCCTTGCAGGTCCCTAGATGGATAGTTGTCTAATAAAAAAATAAATAAATAAGAAATAGAGGCCAGGCCATGTGAGACTAGCTCACTTATCAAGCTCATGCTCTAAGGATGTCTCAAAGGATATTGTAAAATGGCAACCTAGTTAACTATAGCTGTCACATTTACCAGGGTAAGGTGCATAACAAACAGCAGTGAAATTATTAAAAGACATATTCCACTGCTGACATTCAGCATTTAGTAGTGGGCTACAGTGTCAGTTCAATTAGCAAGACTCAAATACAACCATAGAATGTGCAAAAACTAGTAGTCCAGTCCAGTGACAATTACACATACATGATAATTTATGATTGAAGTTTTTTCTCTGTAGTTTGTGTAACATAGATTTGGTATTATTCTCAAATTGGTCATGAACAAGATTGTGTACACCTGAAATAACAAGACATGACCTGTATAGTAGTAGTGGCAGCTGTGTGGATATAGCTGACCTAAACATGACAGTCAGCTATAACCAAACAGCTTAAAATCTTTAAAAACAAAAGCATAATAAAAGCTCTTCCTGATATGAAGTTGACTGCACAGAATAAAAGCATAACTGACAAGTTTGTGGAAACCTTATTGTAACTAAACACACAAAGACTCACCTATATTTTCCCTCTCTTTGCATGAAACAGAGTAACAACAAATTTCTCTGTCTACAATCGTGTTTAGACTCCTAAAATACAAAACATACAGTTATAAACCCAGAGGTAAAGATATTATAAAATATAAGTTTAAACTCATTAAGGAAACCATTTAAAAATTTAAAACCATTAAGTACCCACTCTTGATCTTTTTAAAAATTTGTTTTTTTTACCCTTGCACTACATTCCATTATCACAAGTTAAAAATCATATCTAGAATTGCTTCAATGTACTCAAACAACCTCAAACAAAGCTATGTGGTACATGTATAATTTCACAACTCACATTCTTTCTATCAATTCCTTTTCTCTCAAAGCATTCGGTAAGTCGACTTTATTACCCAGAACTAGAACCTGAAACCACAACTAATAACATTAACACAACAAAACACACACTGTGTTTTACAGGAATGCCTGCTAACTGTGGTTTCTCTAACAATTGATGTAGTTCGTTCTTTGCTGCTTCTAATTTTTCATGGTCAGCAGCATCTACCATAAAACTGCAGCAACACCAACTAAACAGAATACAGCAAATGTAGTGCTTACACTATCGCTGTGACACCTCTACAATAACGCTCCCACATTGATCTAAATCTTGGCTGTCCTCCAATGTCCCACAACTAAAATTGCGTGTAAATGACATTTTTTTAACAAGGCGTATTAGCACAACCTTTATGGTGACATTTCCTTTGGTGACCTTCCTCATGTTAAACCCAACCGTTGGGATCATGTCTTCGTTGAATTGTCCACTCTACAAACAAAACAATGGTGCGCTTTAAAAAGAACAGCGAAATTATATTACTGACACAGTAATATTACTTCTATAACAAAGCTAGGTACATAAAGGCTATGGCAAATAAAGGCTATGGCAAAATAAAGGGAAGCATAAAAAATGCGGGTGGCCATATCGAGGACGGTAAGGGATGATGCAATTTCTCATACACATAACTTCCTTACAGCTATCACGTTCACAAAAGTAGTCTTGCCACTGTTCTGTAGACCGACCAACGTCAATTCCATCTCCTCCTTCCAGAAGAGGCTTCGGAACCAATCCAGGATTCGCTGGAAGAACCCCAACATTTTAAAGGTCGGGAAAAACTGAGAAAGATAAACAACTACTCTTCTATGAAGCACCTAACGCTCTACTGGTACTTGCAAACTGTTAGACTGGGAAGCACAAAAAGGACTCCTTGACTGTCTTGAGCATTCACGTGACTCTCTATTCACCTTTGAAAGAGAAATTTCGTGATTTCCATACGCGCGGGTGCGTTAATTGTGACACGCCGAGCTGACTTCTATACGCTACCACAATGTGCATGTATTTTATTCATTTTTAAAAAAGCACATTAAACTAAACTAAAATGACAAGTTCTAAAAATCCGAATCTGAGTTCTTTTACTTCCACTTGGCAGTTGGATTGTTTATTGGAGACTTCATAAACTTAGGAGACTCCATGTAGGACTTGATAACTGGCAATGCCTAAAGTGAACCATATTTGAAAAATGTTTAATATAACATTAATGTACTGATTGACTTACCTCAAAGCGTTTGAGAAAAGCCTACAGAGAAGGAAAAGATTGTCTAGTGAAACACCATGACATTACAATACCTTGAGATTTGGAAATTCATCAAGGATAGTTGGTTCAAATGTCACATGTTGGTCCAGTAGTTCATACATCACAAAATCCACAAATGTGATCTAAGGGCAACACACATAACACATACATGTACACTCACAACTGTAAAATATGCTAAGGAAAAGAGAGTACAATGTGGAAGTAAGAAATTGATACCAAGTTGCTGTTTCATTTAATACTGACTGCAGTAAAAAGTTATTTGAAAGAGTAAACCCAATTGTTGTTCAAGGTAGAGTACACACATGCATGCACACACTAACATACAACATGGATAACTTACTCCACCAGCAGCATTCCACTCCCTATCTGCAAGAAAGGCTGAGAATCGTTTCAATTTACCACCTTTGACATCTTTAATGTAGTTATCTCGCAACTCCTGGTTCTGTCTCAAAGGGAAACATTTGAGCTACGCACAAACACTACCTGGCCACTCACAAAGCCTTGATTGTAGCACAGTCGAACAAAACCATTCCTAAAGTCCATTAGCTATGGACAAGATAACTTAAGCTACGTACATACACCAGTGTACACCCTCCTACCTCATTCTCCAGTGTCAATACAGTGGCCCTGTCTTGTTCGGTGGTCCCAGCTGTAATAATAGACACATCAATTATAAAAGTATATAGAGTCAGATCATTAACTTACCCAGTTTGTTCTTCTCACCAATGTACCTCAATATCTGTATGATATCATGTCATCTTGTGTATACAAGTCACACAACTTACTGCATTGCTCTGGGTGATCTTAATGTCTCCATCAATGTAGTAAGGTAACTAACAAATTAATAAGGACAAATTAACCGTCTAGTGCTACTCAATTCATGTAATAATCTCCTCACATTGGGGAATGGCAACCCTAGAGTTTCCTTTACAGAGAACCAGCAACTTCTGTCATAGTCTGGAGCTGAAAGTTGGTGGAACATAAAATATGCTAATACAAAGTCCACTGATGATAACTTACGTCCTCCCGCCTCGTACTGCACATCTTCATAATCCGTCCCAGTGTAGGCCAACAATAACCTAATTGGCTGGGCAAGCTGTACAAGTGTTATTATTATTATTAACCATCAACTTATGATGAACAAGGTGTATACAAAATAAAAGCAAGTGGATCCTCGGACAACATGCGACCGCACAACTGACCGGTAATTGGGTCAGCACGCGGGCATGGCAAGGAAAAGAAAGACTATTTACACACACATACAGAACGTAATAAATTTCACACCCACGGCTTGATTTCTCCTCACCCCTCGTATCTTCCAGTAACCTAGTTTAGCAGGCATCGCTCTTTACAATCAGACAAACAAACTAAAGGCTCTAGAGCACTCACGCTAAAACGTGTGGAACGAATAAATCACGTGATCCGAAATAAGTACGGTGCTGCGGTGGCGCGCTGGTATTACCGGGATAGGGGCCCTAATATGGGTCGCATAACTTAAAACAAGTTCAATGTACATGTGTCAGATTTAGGAGTAAAGGGATATAATATACCTATTCAGATCATCATAGATTCAAACCACAAATCTAATTACGGGCTGCCATATAGCTATCAGAAGACTAATGATAGTCTTTGTAGCTACCACTCACAATGCACTAAGATATAAGGTGTATATACAAAGTCAACTAATTTTTAACTGTCTTCATTGTCCCAGCTACCCTTTCCGGCAGACAACTCACAAGCCGGCACAGTGTCTCTCACGAGGTCTCTCATATGTCTTTTCATAATACACACACCTACAGTGCTCCAGAAAAATGATCATACAGACCACCACATGGTAGGAAAATTAATTTTGAAATATTAGGATAGCGTGTAGTTTATGGGTATACCTTCCCCTATTAGCAGTATGAAACCGCAGGGTTACAGTTTTATAGGTAATGAAAAATGCTTTGAAGCTAATTAATTAAGTGTCTCATAACTACCATCGCTACTCTAAGTAAAGCCTGATCTGCACAATTATGTAACATCATGCACAGTGGATTGCTAGCTACAAAAATTAGCTAACTTATTATAGCTACTCTCGAGCATTAATCGGATGGCTGCAGGTTCGAGGCTGCCCAGGTCCAGTCATGGATTTTTTCTCCTTTTCAAACATACTTTCTGTATCAACTTTAAAACAGGCTGTAGGACCAGGAGTCCTACAGGCCTTCAGCACTTGTGCCGTAAAGTCTTAATAAAGAACAAATACTTATACTTAATAGACTAGAGTCTATCAAAAGCAAACTCTGGGTAGCTGCTGGCATAATATGTGTTGGAAGTCATTCAAAGTTTCGGCTACACCGTTGATCTCACTCCCTTTGAGGAGAAACAGCTTAGGCTAATTTTGACCCTACAGTGCCAATGGCAAAGTGATGTAATCCATTCAATCATCCACTATATTTATTCTTTAGAGCGGTTGACTGCTCTGTTTGAGCAGATCTTTCCATGAACAGCTGAAAGCAGTGTTGCAAGGTTATAAAGTGGTAGCTAGGGTTGTTTCATAAAAAAGCATACTGAACCATTAGTGTCACATGCCACTTTTCTCTTGACATCATGATTAAGAAAGAAGTTGGAAGTTTTTTATCCCCACCCAATGACTAAGAGAAGTGATCTGAATTGAAATAATTCTCAACCTAAGCTATCACACCACATTAAAATCAGTACATTCATTTGTTAAATTTAAAAAATAGAATAAAATATAACAACTCTTCCTTGAGTTCTTTACTTCCACTTAGCATATGGATTGTTTACTGGATTCTTCAAGAAATTAGGGGACTCCATGTAGGATTTGATAGAAGGCAATGCCTATAGTAAAACTTACTTAAAAGATGTATTATATCACTGTACTGACTTACCTCAAAGTGTTTAAGAAAAGCCTACAGAAACGGGAAGGATTGTCTAGTGAAACACCATGACATTACAATACCTTCAGATTTGGAAATTCATCAAGGATAGTTGGTTCAAACATCACATGTTGGTCCAGTAGTTCATACATCACAAAATCCACAAATGTGACCTAGAGGAGACCAAAGACAATTGTTTGTGCGATATCACTTTTTTCCCAACTGAAAGAGAGAGTATATATGGCTTCCTGCGATGTTGTTATACAGGGACACTCAATCGCTACACCACACACCCCCAAATCACAGGTAAGTACATTATATATATATATATATATATATATAATATATATAAACCATGGCTACGAGGTGTATTATATAGTTTATATCAGGCAGAGCACGAGTTAACGGCCCTCAGGCTCGTGCGTTTATATCAGGCAGAGCACGAGTGCACGTTGTATAACTGTTATATGTACCACTCACCTAATAGGTGGGGAGAGTCTCACAAGACAGCTGTAACACTTATAAAGGCCAGGTTTCTAACATCGATTGTGGGTAACCAAGCCGGACGTTGCGATGACGTTCCCCCTGCAGTACTGCAGCCACCTGAGATATTGAAAGCTAGTACGCTATGGGTTATATTACTAACCTGCATTCGCTGTTCGACTCTCATCATATAGTGCTCAGCATGCCAGCGTGCCATATAGACTAAGCACCAGACTAATCGCCATAGTGATTCTCTTGAGCGAAAAAAAGCAGCTAAATAGACGGTTTAAGTAAACAAAACCTAACTAATAAACGATACTAGTCTAATTCTTACTATTCACACTGGCTAAACTCGAATCTGGTGGCATGACAAAACTGGTTACCACAATCGAACGTAAAGGTTAGTATTATTTAGAATATATTTGTTTTATTGAGTTATTGTCGAAGTGGACTACAGTTTAATCTGAGCTAAGATGGCACCAGACTAGTAAGGTGTATAAGTACGTTTATATATATGTAGACTAGAGTTGTGGCCACCCGCGTTGGCTTTTTCGATCGCCATTGGCTGCTTGTAAACATTATACGTATTGGTGACGTTATGGCCCACAATCGACCTTTACATGTCAGGCTATAAAAGAATTCGAGTGATCTGTGAAGTGTCTTTCCACCTATTAGGTGAGGTGTTGTAGTGGTCTTCGCCACCGGCACTTGTGCTATGCTGCACAAAACCGCAGCCAGTGCAATATCTGTATATTGCACTGTGGTCGGTGCATTATAACTTATAATGCACTCGTTGTGGTCTACAAAACCGCAACCAGTGCGTTATAAGTTATAATGCACTCGCTGCGGTCTGCAGCAGTGCAATATACAAATTATGGCACTGGCGGTGCCTTTGAACTGCCCACGCAGAGTGGTTCATTGCACTTATATACACCCCGACTCCGAAGTTAGAGGAAGTTCACTGTTGATAAAGCTGAAGCGAAAACGAGGCGTTTATCAACAGTAAACTTCCGATGACTGAGGAGGAGGGGTGTATATAAGTGCAATACACCGAAGTGAGCCATGGTTCATATGATATATACCATGTTTCAAAATTAATCTGCACTACATTACTTACTAACAACCCATATGCACACAAACCACCTTAAAGTATATACTTATACTTAATTCGCCATAGTTTGGCAAGGTAGACACGCTGGAAACGTTCCTCTCACAATTCAGTTCTCACAATGAAGAATCAAATTGATTGTGGGACTTAGTAAACATATCTCCGTATATCGCCAGGACTTGTCAGTTCATATCAACAAACGTAGG